>NC_133235.1:19276773-19586100 GCF_040436345.1 Pagrus major | reverse complement strand
CCCTCCATTGACAGCCTAATTCCCCCCTCAGTGCCTCATAAAGGGGTCTATTGACAGCCCTTCCTGAGCCCTGCTCACACATAAGTGACCCTCATTGTGAAAATATGTGTACCATCGTTTGGGGCAAGCTGCGGTCTATTGCCCTTCCCTTTAAAATAACAACATTTGGCTGAAACGGCATTTTACCCCTTTCCTGTCATGATACTGTGACTCAGGACTTTTACAGTAGATTGTAAACAAATAATTGAGCAGCAAGCTGTTTGATGTCCTTAATGTTGGATTCAGTCCTGGAGAGACATTACGAGTTTGACTGTACTCGCCGAATCCCACATTTACATAATGTGCAGGGCGTGTTTTTAATGTGAACAGGGCCGTCGATCTGCTAAAATCCTCTTTATTCAGTAACTTCAATGTTGTGTTTCCACGGTCAGGAGGGGAAAGCACTGCAGGTGGACCTGAAAATCTGATCCCCTCTCCGTGTTTGACAAGGCTACCTAATCCCTTTTGTTCCACCCCAAGAGTCTGTTTCAGAGACAGCCGAGCCCACTGTAACAGAAAACCAGTGACGCAAAGCAGGACATTAAATGCTTCTTACACTTACTTATTGATGGATCTTTTTAAAAAAACAACACTTTTTTAAGCAGGTGTGGTGGAGGACACAATGTGAGTTCAAGGACAACTGCACAAATTAGTTTCAGAGGCAGCTGTGATGTTGTAGATGACATTTGATAATGTGCCAGTATTAGGAGGCAGTGCTGTTTCTTCATCATGAGGATGAAATTCAAATCTTTAGAGCCTGTTTTCTGAGTAGCTTTGGTTGTAATGTAATACAAAGCTTTCTAAGCAGACAAAGTCACCATTTCTAGTGTGCTGGAATAAGTTGCTGAAATTGAAATGAGGGGTTGTTAAAGGAACAGTTTTTTTTCTACATTTTAAAACAAGTCCCCATCTACTTCAGTTGTTTAGGAGAATGTTGCAAACTGTTTTGCTGTGAAGCTCCAGAAATGTTTTGCAGACTACAAAACTTCACCTGACATTTCATCAGCATTGGGATGAGTAGACAATTACTAAGTTTTCATTTTTGGGTGAACTATTCCTTTAACTCCGTTAATAAATCAAAGCTGCTTTCCTGAAATTAGAGAAAAAATGTTATGTAAGTTAGCAGTGGTGGAATAGATAACTACTCAAGATAAACAAGAGGTATTTAATCCTTCAATGTAGTTGTGATTACTGTATTTGTTACTAGATTATTTACAGATCTTTTTTCGAGATTAGTCCTGATATCTAAAAGATTAAAAATGAATTCCAGGATTTTATAATCCAGTGTCACCGTCAGACAGCAGACGCTCAGTGGGAGGGAGATTGAGCCCATAAGAACAAATTGTGATATGAGAAGTTCTTACATCACAACATGTGTTATTTTATCTGCAGGAGGTTACACTAAACATGACCTTTCATGACAGTATATTATATTATATATACTAGATGTACGGTCTGAGGCTTAACTGAGTATCAACAATAAACTGTATGGTAGCATTACTAATTAAAAGCCTTTTAATAATAAGTAAACTGCTGGTGCTTTGTTTCGGGATTAAAATATCACCTTTGTGAGTCACGATGACTTACTTTCAGTTTTATTTAACTTTCCCAACCAGCATTTGTTGCTTTCACTTTGGTTTCACTTCCCTATATATATTTAGATTTTTTTAGGATGCACTGCCAATAAAAATTAGTCTTTGACAGCATTAAATGACGTCCTAATCCGAATAGTACTCATATAAACAAAGCTTCTCATTTGCGTTCAACTCAGACTGTTACTAAAGGCAAAGCAGAACTCCATTTCAATTTAGTTTCTTTTTTCATTCCTAAAATTTCTTTCATTCATTACTGAACTACAACAGCCTTGCTGGGCATCATGTGCGCATCGGTGTCATAATGAAAGATGGGGACAGGTCAGAGTCTACTGAGAGGCGAGCCTGGCACATCTTACATAATAGTTCTCTCCCAACCTGTCTACTCTCCCCCTGCAGACAGCACAGCAGACCTGCAGAGGAAATTAATATTTTAATCTCTCAGCCGGATTCAAAGAACAGTCCCCGCTCTCACAGGGCAGCGGATAAATAAGTCATGAGCTGGAGGTTTGTGTGACAACACGGCTGGACAGAGACACAACAACACACCCTGGAGGAAACACACAGCTCGGGGGTTTGGCACTGACTTCCAAATGGGATGTTAGTAATGGTCTTAATATCCAAAAGTTGCAGATCTACACGCTGAACAAGCAGCTCCATTCACAGGCTTTAGTTAAAAGACTCTGTGAACTACTTGTCTTGGACCCTGCAGAAATTTAATTCACTGTAAAAGCATGGCAAGACTGCTTCTCTTCAAGACATGAAATTAGGTCACTCCCACTACATTACTGAGAGCACAATGCAGACAGAGCTCCATGACTGGATTCAGGCGCCACACTGTGGTCGATCTGAACAATCTCAACCATGACTTCTGCTGCAGTTGCAGTAATGTTAACCTTAAAGGAATAAGATTACTGTGATTTTAAAGATTTTGTTTTTTCTTCTCTCTTTCTAGAGCTGCAAAGATCAGTCAATCGAAGTTAAATTCTAGCCTCTTGACAATAAGGATTTGCTGCTTTGTCATTTATGGTAGCACATAAAGAGTCTTTCAATTTTGGACTGTTGGTTTGATAAGAGAAGCAACCGGAGAAGGTCCCTGTGGCCTCTAGGAAAATATGATGAACATTTTTCACATTTTATAGACTAAATGATTAATCAATTAAACATGGAAATAATGGACAGATTAACCGATAATGAAAATAATCACTAGTTGCAGCCTTACCTCATTCTAATAAGGGTTGTATTATATTATATTACATTAAAGGAGACATCGTGTGCTCATTATCAGGTTCATTATTTTGATGCGGACATTGGGCTGTTTAACTTTAAAGATCTTTTACATGCACAAGAATCTAAATAACACACTGAAGGAAAGAAAAAAACTGAAAAAACATGATAGGTCTCCTTTAAATCAAATGTACATCTGCAAAAACAACTAAATGAATTCAGAGGTATACCTTTGTGAAAAAACAAGACGCAGGCTCACTTAATATTTTTCTGAAAACTATTTAATATACGTGTTAAAATACTTAAAATAAGCTTGGTTTAGTCTCTTTAACCGCAATCGTTTTCTTCAATGAGATGATTTGTCCATGTCAATGCACAGCACTGTTTAAATCCAGTTTTTGACTTTTCATCGACACAATTCTTACTTACAGTCCATAAAACATTACTGCATCGTGAAAAACAACCAAAAACACAATAGAGCTAGAAAAAAAACAAAAAGAAGGAATGGTGCTGTTTCTTTAAAAAGGTCCAAAACAGATTCTTTACACCTTGGGGAAAAATGTTAACATCCTCCTTAAACCATATTCAAATTAAACTATATGTTGAGGGGCAGCTGATGGAAGTGAACACAGTCCTTAATGTTGCATTTCTTGTAAAACAAAGCGATTCACTGGAAGGGATTAAAAGACAGCAATGCATGGTAACATAATGTTAATAGTTACATTAAAATATCAATAACTTAAATGTGTAGGAATGAAAAACGCAGGACTGTACCATTATCCAATAATTCTCCAGTATTCTGTATCAACATATTACAAATAACACTAAGTTTAAGTTAGTCCTGTGTCTGCTATTTCCAGTTAAATGAAAAGCTTTGTTTCTTGCCACTTCTTGATGCGACAAATGTTTTGTTTAGCAACTGCACAGCGTCTCATTTACACTTCAATGTAAAACCATTATTAGCATTATTGTTAGCACCCTTTACACCTGGCATCATCATGTATCTTCACTGTTATCACTTAGGGGGTTTTTGCTGGGAGTATTTGTAAAAGCACCAAGCAAGCAGAGATGAACTAACAGTCACAAAAACACTGGAAAAGGACACTTCAAATACATTAACTCGCTCCAAGATGAAATGTTGCACCGGATCATGTAAATAGCTACTTGTTTGGAAATAAAAGACCAGGCATGATGCAGTTTAGAGAGCAACTTTTGCATAAAACTACTAAGAGGTTTCAATTTTGAGGGTGTTTATATCCAAATCAATGAAAAATGGTTGCATTTTTTTTTTTTTTTTATGTCAAGGGTAGCAATGTGTGCAATTAGTGAATTAAATGTTGCTACCCTCACTAGTTCGCGCCAGAAAAACTAGACAGTTAAAAAATGTTACGTTAATGTAAACATTTAAATCAAATATTGACATAATTTGCACTGAAATGTCATGTCTTCACAGTTAAATGTTCAGTTTAAAAAACAAGCATTTGTTAATTATATAAACAGCGCCGGTTAAATGTTGCATCTAAGTTGTTACGCAATATTTTTCGACAGTGTTTAACCTTATGTGTTAGGTTTGACAGTTTTCTTTAGTTTCTTTAGTTTAAACTCAACCCATTTAAAGCATAAAGGGCGCTTTAAGTGGACCCTTTAAGCCGAAAGTCAACACTTAATCCTCAAAGTTCATTTCGAATCCAGTTTGCTTGGGTCAAAACGCACAAGTTGCACAGTAAACAAATTGTTGCTATCTGAAAATGCTACAACTAGCTGGCCTGCTATATAATACAGTATGTAGACAAAGCCCCGGATGTGATAAATACTGATGCCAGGTAATACGAGGGCCTATGATATCATTATTGTTATCCGATAGTGCCAGTGTGTGCGGTGTGCCAGTAATTAATTGATTCATAATATCAAATAGTTCTACAAAAGTCCCACGAAAGTAAACGTTAGAAAAAAAAAAAGAAAATCCTTTTCGTCGTCTGGTATATATTTAAAAAACATGAAAAAACTGACCAGTTTTACCCTTTTGAGTTTTCCCAAATCAAAACAGCTCATAGCATATGGAACTGACGCAGAGTTTGTCTGTCAACTTATGTTGGGGATGGTGTCTCTCCTACTTCCACTCTGTTTTCTGTTCTGTTTGCTCATGCTTCACCTACGGATGTCAGGCTTGTCCTGTAGTGTGAGGCGGCGAAAGAGGTGAAGGTAAAGGAAGGGTGGGGGTCCAAAGTCTTCTGAGGACTATCAGTAAGTTTGCAGTTGGACAAGGCCTCTGGCACTCCCATTCCCGAGTGTATTCCTGAGTTAAATCCGTGCATAGTAGTGGCAATGATGATGAGTGCGTCAGTAATCACAGAAACGGCTTGCGCTCACACCCACACAGTCTCTCGCAGACAGTTAGTTCATTGTTCATCGTCCCAAGCGGGCCTGCTAGTAGTTGAGGAGGCGCTCCCTTTCCGTACCAGCATAGCGCTGGTTAGCAGCAAACACCTTCGCTTTGTTTACTGAAGGACCTGTGAAAAGGAACAGATCATGTTTTATTTCTAAATCTGTGCTTAAATCTTGTGCTTAATGTGTTTGTTTTTTTTTATGTTTGACATTACTGACCGATATAACTGAGCAGGACGGGGAGGAAGATGAGGCCGTGTGTGGCACCGAGCAACACTATGGCCAAGTACATCCTAAAGTAGAAGACCTGGAAGATCTGCGACTTGGAAAGTGCCAGGATTAGGATACCTCCGAACTTTGTTAATGTGATCCCACTGAATACCTGTGAAAAGGAAACAGTGTCATTTAAATCATGTTCGTAATGATGAACACAATTATACTGAAATATAAATCATTTTACAGCTGATTTTATGCCAAGAAGTGAAAATGCAAGCTTGTTCACACTGATATTATCCACAATACCAGGATGCAAAAGCTCCTTGTTTACTTTCATTTTGAGAATTTGTAAGCGGTAAAGTGAGACTTACAGAGCTGCCCATGTGAGCCAGGGCCTCCTCAGCCCGCTCCACTCTGTTCTTCTTCACACTGATGGAAAAAGCTCGGACGATATGACTGCAGAACTCCACTGAGATACCAATACTCTGCAACAGAGGACAGAAACATCTCAGCAGGGAAACATGGAAATGCTGAAATAAAAGCCAACTGGCTGAAAACTTGTTGCGTTGAAAGTGAGTATTTTATAGGCGAGTGGTGAAAAGCACATTGTCAACTGTTTGAAAGGAAAGTTCATTATGGGTATGACAACATTTTCTTCACAAAAGTGAGTAAGTGCTGACATCTAGGGTTACAGTGATTGCGAAACAAAGTCGCTTTGTGTAAACAACACAAGTGGGGTCAGATGACCAGACAGATTGTAAATAAGTCTCAAGTTTAAAGGCACAATCTGTGATGTAGCTGAACACCATCAATATTAAAAATTCTTCTATTAAAAAGTCTTTTGATAAATGTGTTAATATACCTTTAAATATACTGTATATGATACTTATCCTGCCTTTACAGAGTTTATAATTGAAGTGAACAATAAATTGAACATTCCTAAAATTAAAATGTATTTATGAAAATCTAAATTATGCATTGCACCGACAGTAACTTAAGTGAGTCAAAGTTGAAACAGAAAGTAGCAGTGTGTAATCTAATGGACAGTTATAATCACAACTGATTATGTGTCTGACTCAGGTTACTTGCTATGAGGGAGACTGATGTGATTAAATTAGCAGGTAAATTGATGTAAATGTTGTCATACATGATAAAAATAATGGCTGAAACTACAAAAATAGGAAGAACGTTGTAAAAAGATCTCTGTAACCCCAAACTGATCCTCTCTGTCAAGTCCTCTTCCCATGCTGATTTTGCCAATTTCAAATAAAAATAAATAAATTCTTACTTTTTTCTTGCTTTGCTTAAAAACCATTTCACAAGTTGTTTGTTATCTTGCTTGGAATATTATTCTGGTGTATATGTTTGGTGCGATTTATGTTGCTTCTTACCATGACCAGATTCACCAGGGACACTGCGTTGAGGCTGATGCTCCACAGCCACATGACGCCGAACATGTTGACGAGGATCATGGCGATGGTCATGCAAACAACAACTGCTGACCACAGCTCGAAGCCCAACAGCACCGTCGTTACCACGAATATGGATGCCAGTGACGCGCCCAGGTTGAGAGCTGTGTCATGCGCAATGGTGAGGTACTGTTCGTAAAACACGTAGAAGACGCTGTATAGGCGGAGAATTTTGTGAGTTTAGTGAACAGCCCTTAGAAAATTCAATTCAATCCAAGCTCAATTATCTTCTGCCTTATCCCCTCATGCATTTTTAATGGAGACTTATTCCAACATTAAATAGACACAGCAAATCTATTTTTTTAATCTGCACACCATTTTTTCTCTGAATATTTGACCTGCATTAGTGGTGGTGTGACTCTTGTGTTATATAGGACACAGGCGACAGGAAGATTTTTTCAGGACTTGAGGTCAAACAATGTTTGATTTGCTGTGTGCTTATCTATGACCTACTTCCCCCCCTAATACCCTTGAACTTTGAGTTCAAAACAAGCAAAACTTCAGTTACAAGTATTTCACCTGAGAAAACCCTAAAGCAGTGAGTGAAACTAAAATGATTGTCACAAAAACAACGATTACAATATAATTTATACTGAATATTAAGCAAAGGTGCAAATGAGGAACAGGACTTACCTGTAGGCAAAGACTTTATGGTTTGTGGACTGAGTGATGTTGTCAGCCAGTTTTCGGGCCATTTTTAAAGCATGTATGTAGTCTGGGGATTCTTTCAGGATGGTGTGGTAAGTCATAAAGTATGTGGCTCCGACCCCTGTGTTGTCAGGGTACACGTCAACTGCTGTGGCATAGGCTGCGTGGCCGCTGGATGAGCATTAACGCATTGTGAGAGAGACAAAAGAAAGGAAAGTTACCAACCACAACTAAAATGGTATACTGTGAAACTCTAGAAGTTAAAGGGAAAGTACCAAATCACATCTCATGTGGTTTCAATACAAACCACAAAAAGAAGAAGAAAAAAACATTTCAGCAGAGCTATAAGATTACCCTTTTCCACACTTGACGTTGGGATTGTCTGACAGAAACATGGGCAGAAACCGCATGAAGTCGTCTCCTACCGGCCTCTGCTTCCCACTGGGAGTCATGGGCCGACAGTGTACACAGGAGGGATTTACCACTGAAAAACAATATTGGGAATATTTTTATCCATTTAAACAAGAGGATTTGAGAAATATACAAAATAGAAATAAACAAATATGCTCTGAAAGAAAGTTTTGAAAACAATTGAGTAAACGAAGTTGCAATTTGAGGTTTTGGCACAAAAAAAGACTTAAATATGAGAATAACAGAACAGAATAACAACTTTGAGCACTGTGAGCCTAAAGATCTACAGGCTACTGTTGTAAAACAATGCTTGTTGTTATCATAAATGTCTTGATTGAATAGCTGTATAAACATTTTGTTGATTAGCATATTTTCCTGAAACTGCGTCATTTGTTTCCTCATTTCTCTTTTATTTGCTTCCAACTTCCTCAAATAAATTGGCTCTTGCTGATACTCAGGTGACTTAACTGGACAAAAGTTTTTTTATGAGGATCTATTAAAAATGGGATATATCAATGTACTGCATTAATAATTATACAAACATTTTGCTAAACTAATCTAAAGAAACACTTTGATTCTGTTAAGATGAAAACTTGAATTAGTTTGAATGATACTTTTACTATAATTTCATTAATGTTTAGTTAAGTATTTTCATATTTCTGCTGTTCTTTTTGCTGGATTATGCCCTTCAGCGCTATTTGTTTCACTGTGTTTAACTTTGTTGAACTGTGTCAAAAGGCAGTTTGGCAGACAGCAGGATCATGAGGTGAGGGTTCAAAGGGTTCAAAGGGTTCAAAGCGTGTTGACACTGAATTAAAATTTACCCGAGGCGTTGCAGAAGGCCCCAGTTGTGTTGTAGTATCGACAACAGGTGGACTGAGGCTTCACCCAGTCAAAGTAGTCATCAAGCCAGGAAGATGGTGTGAAGCCAATAGTTGTACTGGAAGTAAAAGGAAAAGACAAATTGAGAAGATCATATAATCAGGGGTTAGATTAGACAGACTTTAGCACCTCTGCCTGTTATGAAATCCTGGTGCCATATTAATTCAAATGTTCAGTTCAGTTCAGTTCATTATCTTGACCGCTTTTCCGTGAGGGTCGCGGAGATGTTGCCGCTTTACCCCCCCCCTTTCAGGGGGTTGCGGGGGTTACTGGGGCCAAATCCAGTTTTCATAGGGCGGAGGCCAGGGTATATCCCTGGACGAGTCGCCAGCTCATCGCAGGGCCCGCTGACGGCAGAGGCTGCCACACAAGGTGCCAACTGCGCGTCAGGAGCAGTTTCGGGGTTCAGTATCTTGCTCAAGGATACTTCGGCATGTAGCTCAGTTCCGCCCAGGGGAGCCGGGGTTTTAATTCAAATGTTTAATGTAATTAAATGAAAAATAAAACAAGTTCTGCTCTATTTGCTCATTCTGACTTACTAGTTGCTGATGAGTGAGGCAGCGTAGACCTGCTGGACTAGAGAGTTGTTGTTGCAGCCCACTCCTCCACACACAACATTCTGGCCCTCTGGGCTACTGTAGTTGACACCGTCTTCTACCACAAAGTACACCGGAGCTCCGGTGTGGAGATACTCGGTCAGGTTTTTAAAGTAGTCCAGCACGTACGAGTCCTAGATGGAGGAAAGATCATCAGTGCAGGAATGCAAACCAAGGCTATTAAGCATGTTGTAATAAGAAGACCGTTGCAAAAACGTAATGTAATGGAAATTCAAATAATCACATCACATCACATCACATGCAACTGATTTAGCTTCATGGATGACTGACAAGAGAAGTAAAATCCTCTGAAAAAAAAACTGAGAAGTGTTGCCACTTCTGTAAAAATAATACTAAACTTTATTTGTACAGTTCTTTTCAAAACACAGTTGCAAAGTGTTTTACAAAACCAGATGAAAATCAAGGTGAAAACAGATGGAATATAAGTGATAAAAAAGGCAAAGAAACTAGAAAACAACAGATAAAGAAAATATTCAAGCAGTGTCCACTAGCAATCCATGAACACAGTTAAGACTCACATCGGGCATGGAGAGTTTTTGGTCCAGTCCAATCTCTACTTTATTCACCACAGCAATACTGAAGGAGAGCATTCCCACAAACACTGCCACCTAAACACACACAAATAAAAAAGAATCATCATATAGTCAACAATATTCTTTTTGATGAAAAATACGAGTCTGACAACTCCCCCCGTCATGTTTTATTCTAATATGTTGATGGATTAAGTCAGAGTGGAAACTGACTAGAGACAGATGTGCACGACTGGCAGCATGGCACCGAGGTACTTACAATGATCGGTCGCACCCACTCTTTGAGGATGAATGGGGCATAGACTTTCTTGAAAAAACGGAAGAGAAGGCTGTCCGTCTTGGTTTCCTGACCTTCTGGCAGCTTCACACAGCAAATAATGTCGAGTCGATTCCCCTTTTAAACACAATGACAAGACAGCATTTGATGAAGTGGAACTAAATCTGTAACCAACTTGAAGGATGAATCATTTAAAACGATGCTTTAGTCATGAGATATGTTTTTACTGCCAACAATCACTGCACTGGCCAATAACAATTCTCTGCAAACAACCCGAGAGGAGCTCAGCCATTAAATCAGTTATATTGGCTCGTGCAGTGATTGGTAGGATGAAAACTTCAATCACACTTCTGCATGACATTAAACTGTGGCCATTACAGGAAATCATTTTCACGAAAACCTCACAATCAGTCATCTGTAACCCCACAACCATTTCCCTCAGTCTCACCTCCTGTCTTCTGGCGTCCAGGCCGAGCAAGCTGACAAAGCAGCTGATCTGCAACAGGAAATCAATAAAAACAGCCAAGCCAGCAAACAGGGAGAATGTCCTCACTGCAGGCATGTTGGACAGCGCTCCTACAGAAGACAAAGTCGACAGTTTTATCAGCACATGACTCACCCGGAAACTATGACTCTTTTGGTCGCAATTGGGCGGATTCTGGCCCCAAAGACACTTTTCTCATGATTCAAAATGGTTTCATTTTTCTGTTGGGCTGTATAATAGAGGGATTTATTTTACCAAGGAAGAAGGCCACTGTCTCGGAGAAGGAGGAGAGGAACATGCTCGGGGCTACGTCTCCGAGAATTCGACCAATCTGCTGGTGAAGTTCCTCATGGGGCATCCGCTCATCCCTCTGTTGAGAAATACAAATGGAAATCACTTTTAGCAGGTGTACACGGGTTATATTGGCAGCACGCAAAAGAGGTATTCTCACTGAAATTAGGATCTTATGTTAAGAGATAGACTGCATGAGTTGAGTTTAGTGTATTGGAAGAGGGGAGGTTACCTGATACGTCTGTACGATAATGAAGATGTTGTCTACTCCGACAGCCAGCACCAGGAAAGGAATGACTTCAATCACGATGAGGGTGAGGGGGATACCAAAATAGCTGAAGATGCCCAGGGAGGAGGACACAGAGCTGAGCACTATCAGGATACCTGCTATACCCAGAGAAATCTTAGAGTCCACCTGCATGGGACAAAAGACAACAATCAGTCATTTACTTTGCTTCCATACTTGAGTGGCAGGAAGTTGTCTAGCAAGTTGTACTAGTTTTGTTCTGAAAAGGGTTTGTCAAGCTCTTACATCACAGGCTGGAACACTGAGTAACGTGTAAAACTATTTCAGATATGGATTCTGGCAACACTTGGAGCTATAAAATGCATGACACGTTGTACAAAACTGCAATGACGTAGTTATTAGGCTCTTACCATCATTCTCCTGAAGCTGTGGATGTGACCCAGGGCCAAGGAGATGTAGATGAACATAATGGCATAGCTGATTACTATGGTGCTGATGTCACCTTCGCTCTCTCTGTTTATCTCATCTTCTATACTCCTCTCGGCGTTGAAGGCTACTGTCAGGTTGGGGTTTTTGTAGTTCTTCATGAACTTGATGAATCTGAAACAGGCACACACACAAAAATACAATAAGTACAGACAGTGACACAAATAACAGTGAGCTAAGATGGATTTTACAAACAGAACTTACTCTTTCTCCCAGGCAAGAGCTTTTCCCAGTCTGACGGTGTCGTTCAGGTAGTTGTTGAGTGGGAAGGTGATCACCAGAGCGGTGGCGTTGTTGTAGTTGGTTTCTGTAGAGCAAGAACAACCCTGTCAACAACCACTTTAATAAAGATTACTGAACTAAGCATTCACTTTGGTGGAGAGACTAAAAAAGCACAGATAAAATTTCACAGACTTTGTTTGGTTGTTTCAGCTCTCATAATAATCAGGTTCAACACTCTTCGACCGCCTCACAAGGAACTGACAGCCTGTCCAGTTCTCTAAGAGTAGAATCTAGCATCAAGAGAGACTTTCAACAAGCCTGAAGTGTACTGGAGCACACAGATTTAGGACGCAATTTTTTGTGAAGTTTACTGTTTACAAGTTTACTATTTACTGTTGATTAGGTCCTAATTAGGGGAGATTATTTCAGAAGGTGTGAGTCTCCGTTCTGTTTGATTCAGACGCACCTGGCATCAAAACCTTATTCCTTTAATAACATTTGTTGCTTAAATCCATGTGTGCCAATACACTTGGAACCTTATTCTTATTTTATTCATGATACAATTTCAAATGGTGTGCTTGTAACCTGCTGCGCATCTTAAGAGATTATATTGTATTTTACTGATTCACCTTTGACTGAACATTGCCACAAGTTAATCTACTAGCTCAGCAACCAGAAGAGTGCAGGTTTTTTCCCCATTTAGTCCAATAAACATTTTTTAAGAGGCTATAAACACATCATGTAACTGCTGTGGATGGAAAAACTTGAGATGAGAGAACGGAGGTATGCACACTGATGTCATAGAGGTGCTGACCACGATGAAAGTACAGGTGTGAAGGAAGATAGTCGACTGTCACGATCTTCCTTCATACCTGTGGATGGAAAAACTAACACTGATTTTGACTCGTCTAAAACAGTAAAAGTGTAAATCAAGCTCACCGTCATAACCCCCCATGGCGAGCCAGGGAAAGATGGGGCCACCAAAGGTGCCTAAACAGGGATCATGGAGGAGGGTGGTGTCATTGAGGGAAGCTGGTGCGCTGTGGAAGAAAAGACCAACAGAGTTAATGATTAGAGTTAGCCCTTGAAAATCATAGACACCAGTAGGCTGACGCATTCATCAGTATAGATTTTGACATTATCTGACCTCATTGGAAAGCAGTGAAAAAGAACAGATTGTACAACTTAATTTAATGTATCTTATTTGTAGGGGGACCATGTACAGTATTAAACATAAATGTTTGTAACACAACGTAACATACGAGTTAGCTTAGAGCCAATTTACATCTGCAGTCCTTTGGCAGGTCATAACTGCATGATAACCAATGAGGAAGTGTGATTGTGCTATTTTAAGAAGACACTTTCCCCCACAACCGTTCTTAGAAAATGCCAGCATCTAAAAAAACAATAGACTCGTGAGCTGCAGGTGTTAGATTTCAACACTGTTGTATTTTCTAGCAGTTTTAACCCTTTTTACCATAGGAACTTTACCTGGACCTACAACAGATTTCTGCTGGCAAACAAGATATGTTTACAACAGGGTTGCTGCAGTTAAATTTAAGACTTTTTAAGTCCATTATGAGTGCAATTCAAGATCTATATCATCTATCTAAAAAGGTCCCCCCCTGTAAGTTTTTTGAAGAGACTGGGTCGTGCTAGGGCTCCAGATGTGAATACAGAACAATTTTGGGCGATAGCGAGCATTTACGTTAACAAATTACAGTTTTAACTCATTACTTCTAGAAGTAGATTCTTTTTTGATGACAGGAGATGCCATGTTAGTCCACACACCACATCACGACACACTAGCTGGGTGTGCTCCGATTGATTAGTGACTATTGGTTTTGAAGTTTTGTTAAAGTGAAATCAATACAAATTTTTCCAAAAACAAAAAGTGAGACTGTAGTTAACACAACTTTATGACATTAACATTAACTTTGTAATATTAACTTCATAATCCAATCAATTTTTAAGTAGTATCAAAATCATACCTCATTTAAGGCCTAAAACTTAGATTATTGAAGTTAAGAACCAACTTTAGAAAAAAGAAATCACCTGACACAGTAGAGGAAGTGGCTGTGAAAGTCAGCATAAACAAAAAAGTCATCTCCTATACTGTGGTCTAGCACAGCGTGGCTGTTCTGGAAGTAGTTGAGGACGCTTAAGATGGTACAGTTGTCATTGTACGGGGCCAGCGGAGCCAAGCAGATGTCCTTCATGGTGACGTTTTGGCCCTCGTATGAGGCTACAAGGCCTTCGATATCGAGCTGCAGATCCAGCACCTGTTTGGTTACGGTTGAAAAAAATGTGGGTAGGAGAAGAAAGGAGAACCAATAAACCACAGTTTCAGAGATGCAGCTGCTCCTTGGATGCAATGTTTATATCTAATCTGGTATGATACAAAACAAACCATGGCTTTAATAACCAAGTATTGCTAATAATCATTTCCCACCTGGTGCAGGATGTCTTTGTCCAGGATGGCACCAAATGGGACGTCCGATCCTCCAAAGTATGGAGAGTAAGTGAAATTGACAGTGAGTGGGGTGGTTATAATGAGCTGCACAGTTCTAAAGAAGGGTCCAAAGTGGCTGTCAAAGTAGTCCTTCTCTTGGCGAGCCTGGCTTTTGGGTGACGACCACAGCTCGACGGGGTCTGTGGTGATTTTCATATAGACCAGACCCCCAGAGGAGGCGACCACCAGTATCAGGCTGCCCAGTAGGACCACAGAGGGATGGCGCACGCAGAAGGAGCCCCAGGAGCTAAAGAGGATCCGCAGATAATTCTCGAAGCGCTCACCCAGTGTTTCACAGCAAGATGCATTTACTAAAATGGGAGACAGACTGGGAGTTAGTTGCAGCAATGATACAACAAAATTATTACACCTCAGAAGCACCACAATTTGACTATTTATCATGCATTACAATACCTTGGTCAGGGTTGTCACTGTTGAGAGACAGGGGGTTATTGCTGTCCAATATGGGGCCATACTCAGACATGATGGTCCGTTTCCTGTTCGCACAAAGAACCACACAAACCAAGCTGGAATGAACTTCTAAAGCATGCATCAGAACCAACATGTTCCTTTTCAGCAGGTGAGGGTTTGCAGGTATAACGCATGAATTCTAACAGAATAAATCACAAATGGACCCTTACCTGTAACACCAAGCTCCCAGTACAGCTCCAACAAAGATGAGCAGGAAGGCCATGTAAGAGATCCACATGATGACCGTCATGGCATCCATGCCAAGGATTGTCCAGGGAGGGGGGAGAGGGGGAGGCACAGGTTTGGGGCCGCAGGCGTTTGTGCAGTCCTGACAGGAGCAGGGACCTGAACCGTCCTCCAGGCCCTCAGTACAGGCGTATGTCTTGTTATTCATGGGGGTGTAGCCAGACACCGGGACATCTAATGTGAAGAAACAGCACAGTGAATTAATCATACAAAGAGCTACAGGTGTTGCATCTTTTTAACTTGCATAAAGGAAGCAGAACCAGATGACTTACCTGAGAATATCGGGATGATAGGGAAGGGAGTCTGTCCATTGTTAATATCGAACATGTACTGTATCCAGTTAGTGGCATTGCAGTCCTTTGCATCCTTCCCACACAGCAGCGATAGGGCCTGCACATTGCTGGATGGTGCCTGGACATCCCTACAGGCATTGTACATGGCTGAAAGGGAAAAACTCAAGTTTTTCATCAAGTTAAATGCCTGTCCCCTATTCTATTTGCCAAAAAAAATGTAACAGTTATGACTGCTAGTCACCCACAGAATTACACAACTGAGAGCATGACTTTATTTTTAAATAGGGAACTGGTGGAGTTTTCCCAGACATGTCATGAAAATAATGACGGAAGCCGTTTCTCATATTGCAATCAGCATCTGGCTGTGGACTCACCGTTGGCAAATGTCTGTCCAATATAGTACTGCACTTCCAACACATCGGTCCCGTTGACTTCGGTGACATTCATGAACCGACTCTGGTGGGGGCTGCACGTCAGCTCACAGAAAAGGTTCATCAGGTTAAAGAAACAGGCGGGACACCTGTGCACAGACATTAAGAGTGTGAGAAGCAGAATAATAAAACAAGCTAAAGTTTGAGAGTGTGTAACACTTGCAAGGAAAAAAACAAGGCAATAACACATGTAGTGAAATAAAGTCCACAAAGCATGGCAACCTTGTCAAATCATAGTCATTAGACCTGTGAGCCAGTCTGTCTCTAACCCACTATTTGGAACATGGAAAGCCAAGGCTTGTGTGTCAGAACAACATATAACATTTGAGCAGCGCATATAATGACAGATTTAAAAAGATTGAAACTCTTTGTGTTCCGAAATTGAGAGGGGGAATGATAATGCCTTTCCAAGCATGTCATGTGCTCCATTAGTGACTCATAAAAGCAGTGCATACCGAGACAGGAACTGAAGGGGCAGCTGGAGGCTCCCTTTGAGCGTGTGCAACTGGTCGACATTGCAGCAGAGGCTTCGGTTTCCGTAGTCATACCCGGGACAAAGCTCCTGCATGCAAACACAAACCGGATGACGTCAGTTTGATACAACATTTCCATAGTGCAAAAATAAAGCATGCTGTAAAGCAGAAGTGTGTTACAAAAGATTGTTTTGAGCATCAAATATCAGAAATAACAAGACAAAAAGCATGTCTGTACCATGAGAAGGTCAGAACCCTCAGAGGGTAGCGGGACGGCAGAACCGTTGTAGTTGCAGTTGTACTTTTTTCCGTGCACCTTCTCGGACTCTCCACACTCGCCATACCACACACAGTGCTGGGCCTCAACCTGATACAAAGACAACAGAAACACAATGATCATTTGTGCGGTGTGTTCATGGAATGAACACATTTGGCCCTTTTGTTTCCGTGTTCTGGTCTGCATACAGAATATTAATGTTTTTCTGCAGAGTCTGTTGAATCTTATGTCGCCTTTTACTGATTTTTTTTTTTTTATCTCTTGTGGACAAGAACAAGGTCTTACCAACAAAGATAGCTCAACCACACTGACTTCCTCTTAAGGCTGCAGTGGACCATGTGACTTATTTCTAGCTGCTCAAAAAGATTTAAGCCTTCTGATCGTAGGTCAAAGCTGTTCCTTTACACCTTGAGGTTTTATATTTGCCACATTTAAACTCTGGGTGTGTTTCATATCCTGTGTTTCTAGTATCTCGTGCTTTGAATGTCTGAAAATATCAATTTCACTTCCGCAAAAAAAATTTTTTCTTTACAATCCTGCATTTGAAGAGTAAGCCTTGACACAGACAGAGAGTCTGTTTAGTCACATTGTGCAGTGTTATCTTGACTAACCCATCAAAATAAGGCCAGAAAAAGGAGAACTGTGGTCAGACTGCTATGGCAACATAACAGCATTCTGTCAATGTTGTTATGCCTACAATCAAGACCGATTGAGCACTTGAAATATTTGCTTTAAATCCAGTGTGTTCAAGAAAATGCAATAATACAATTAAGACATGTTTAATACAATTTTAGTACTATTTATAGCTTCTGCTGGCAAAGTTTTCCGTCATCTGTCTATTCAGCATCAGAGTTCTCACGTGTTCTTCATTGGGAGGGTTGACTTAGGGAAGTTAATTCACTTACTCTACAAACTTTTGTGTTACACTCTGTCCTTCTTGTGCTGTGGGCCTGAGTTCAAGGGCAGCCTTCAAATGTAATTACTTCTTTAGTTGGAGTTTTATACAGCTGCAGACTAGGTCAGTTCTCCATGTAACTATACCAACTGTTTGTCCAAAGTCCACTTGCAATAATCAGAACTAGCTTTATAATACTTGTCTGTATTGAGTGAGAACCAGAACCCTGCAAGGTTTGTTCAAAATGGGTCATCATAAGCATAACAGTAACCTGATGTACGAACCCCAACCCTGCAAGAGAAACTGACAGTATCTGTAAATCCTTTCTGCTTATACAAATAATCATGGTTTTCAGGTATCCCACATCCTTGTTATTTTTACCATTTTGCTGATATCTTGAAAGGGTCATCATTAATCAGATTCAGATCTGATGTTTTACCCACAGGTTTGAAGTAGTGCTATATGTTGAAGTGCATTGACCTGATTACCTTGAAAATACTGATGACAAGTGAGAGAGTGGTTATCTACATCTGATTAAATCAAGGAGTAGGGACACATGGTATGGTTTGTTTTGAAATGACATCTTCACCAGAAATAGGAACAATTGACGATTGGATTGACATAATTTATGGTGTCCTGATTAAACAACAGGACGAATCTTTAATAACATTGTAAAGGTGGATGTTGTATAAACACACCTTTATACTACTCAAAATTAGTTAAGGATATGGGTGCATATATGCATGTGCATAGATAATATGGAATTAAAGTCAAATGAGGTTGATGTTAATCTTTTTTTGCAAAAATTACTATCAACATTCCACAGATTTTGTTGTCTTTCTCTTGTAATTTCTATGTACTTGCCTGTTTATGTCTTATTTATTATGACTACTTGGACATTTAATGCAGTTCTCTAGACTTCTGTGTTTTTCCATAGTTTCTACATTACATGTACACATGGTAAATGCAAATAAAAGGAGAATTTCCCACAGAAAAACGTAATTTACCCACAGTTTTCAAACAGCGACGGTAAAAATGATTTAGCGTTAGCTAGCTATCAGGCTAGCATCCAACCTATCTCACGTCTGCAGCTATAATAACTTGCTAACGTTGTAGATTCGGCGTGTTCATTACAGCTTCGTGAGCAACAACACGAACTGAAACACGTTTATTTAAGCTTTATATGATACCTATTTGAAAAGGGGTGGTGTTTTAAATCTGTCAAGACGTGACAGAGGAAAACTTCTTTCGAAACACCGGCTCTGGATCCAGGATACAACCTGTATCAACACAGCCCGTCTCCAAGGAATGTCAAAGCTAACGTCTGTTTTCGCTAACGTTACGAGACTGCTCCAGTTTCCAACTAGAAATAACACTAGCTCCTATGTTTACGCCACTGTTAAGACAACTACAGGCTAACGCTATTTTTGCTTGGGATAAGTAAGAGCTGAATCCTCAAATAGCTCACCTGACCTGAAGCTGAGTTTCGCTAACCCACTCAGATAAACACCACACTGTCAACTGCAGCCCGAGCTGAGTCATGTTTCAGTCACGAACACGAACGTTAAGTTACGCTTACCCATCGAAAATGTCCTTCCGACAGGAGTATGATGAAGAAAAGTACAGATAAAAAGCTTCTCCCTGGTAGGACTCCCATCCCTCTTACTGAAGCGATCGACTCGAAGTGTCAGTCCTGTTAAACTTTCGCATATCTTGTTGATGGTTTCTTCTTCGTCGGATGATTTGTTGGGGGCGGAGACAAAATGTTCTCTCAGTGCTGCCACCACACGTCGCCGAGGACGAACTACACCTAAAAACCATAACCGCATTAGATAACACTGTAATTAATTTGCCCTGAAAACCTATTTTATCAATGAGCTTCTCAATATGAGCGATGGTGTTTGTTTGTTTGACAGAAATATATTTATAAAATAAATAATATCAAACTTTGTCAGAGATATTACTATAAGTTCCTGGATTTATTTTATTAATTAATAACAGGGACTAAAAAGGTATAAACTTTGAATCACAAGAACAAAAGTATGTAAAAAAATTTTTAATAGAAAGCAGTCAAGGCAAAAAATACTATAGACACTCAAAAATCCCATTCGACGCCAGTTACATAGTTTAAGATGTACATTTGAATGTACCAAAAACAAACAAAAAAGATTAGTTCATTGGTGAACACACTTTAAATGTATGCATATTTGATTCTTCTTTAATTAAAGAAGGAAGGTTATTTCCTGATATTACACCTGAAAACCTTTCCCTATTAAGACTTGAAACTTCAAAGATCAGTTTACTGCCATGGCTATGTTGTTATGACAATGAACTTCCAGGAAAACTAGCTATGGACCCTTTAATGTAATAATCCTACACGCCTTGTTAAGTATTACTATACTATTGGATGCTAAAGTAACAACAATTCAGGTTTTATTACAAATATTGTGGTTATGTGAAAAATAAGCAAAACAATATGTATTTGAAAACCACATCTACAAATCAAGATATGATGATTCAATCCCAGATTTTTATTACTCATCAATGACATTAAACACTACTTTGACACAATATCCTCCTCAAACAAGAGGCCCGTTATCTGATTAATGTGTGCTCTTTTTTATGTTTGCATGTGAACACATCCTCCTTGACTCTGTTATTGTTAAGGATTTGTCTCTCGGAATAAAGTCTGGGGAAATTGTCAATCAAATCTGATCAAAGCACACCCAGACAGTGCTGACGATCAGATTAGCTGAGCATTTAACTGACAATTTTTGTGTTAAACGCCTAATGTAATCTCAGGATGTTTCTTTTCTTAGCTTTGACTGGTGCTTAGCTAGCTGTGAATACTCAGTGTTAAGAAGAAATGTTCAGATTTGACATCTTCAGATGCTTTATATCTAAACTCATAAACATTTAACCTACATATCATTATTACATTTTTCCAAGTTGGTTCCCAAACTCAAACATCACTAAAACCTACAAAGACAAGAACATGAACCCAATCTAACCATTAAACCCCAAAATCTAATCCTAACATATTATATTAACTTTTTCCAACCAAATAAGTAAATATTTGACTCTTTATTTAACAATCTTTGACTTAAACTCTCCTAATTAACCTCAATCTTCTGTGTGAGCTGTTTTTTGAGCTTGGGGCTAATTATAATTGAAGTGTTTCGTATAATACATTCCCCCTCAGGTCAACATTTTAATTTCTACATTATTCTCATCTGTCCTGAACACAGCAGAAAGCACGATATCCTGAATCACTCAGTTTCCCCATAGTTAAGACTGAAGCCACCTAACAGAAGTTAATCTAGTCACTTAGGAGTTAAGCAATTGAATGAGCAATGTAAAGGAAGATGTATGAGAACACTTCGAAAGCGCACCTTTGATCTATTTAAACTATAAAGCCATTGTTTTATACTGTGTATACAATGAGATTTTGTCCCCTTATTCTCAATCAAGCTCCCTTTATCTCGTCAGTGGTAGATTCAAAGTATCAGCTCTCGTTTGGCTGATTATCTTCTAAAGGCACTTCATCAAGGTGTTCCTTGAAGTGTTGCAGGCATTAAGATAAAAAGACTGAGTTGATGAGTGAATCCTTTCAGGCTCTCAGTCCTTCTTCCTGTATCTCACCCTTAACCAGATAAAGCTGGGGGGGGGGGACAAAAAAAAAAAAGCAAAATGTGTTTCCATAGAAAAAAAAGATTTATTCATGTTCACTTTTGAATGAAATAATCACAATCAAGATTAAGTGCATATTCACGTATGATGTGACAAAACTGTGTACTGAGTATAAATTATAGGTGACTATCTGGGGGTTTATATTGCAGCATTAAATCACTGTTTTATGTACATGTACCTGTGTAAAATCTGCAAAAGGAGGCTTACGGGTTTGCTACAATAGTATATTCCTTTAAAACTAGGAATGATATTGGAAAAGTTAATGCTCTTGCAAGACTACAAGACTTTAAAGCTAGGAGCAGATTGGTAGATATGGTGTCAACAACCTGTGTGAAACGACGGTCTACACTTTTGTTAAAAAAAAAAGAAAAAAGAAAAATCAGACAGGGAAAAGTCTCCAGGTAATGATATAGATACATCAGAGCACAAATGTCAGAAACATTCTCAGTTTGCGATGTGAGCCATTCAAATAAAACACCACATGTTTATAGGGAATTATTAACTTACATGACCTAAGACAGTTCAACCAGCATTTCTCAAGCGGAAAAAAAATAGTAAAAATTTTATTGAAATGCATTTGGAGGTGGTGGTTTTAATCCCTCTACTGCTATTGAGCGTTTTAGTTTTGCTTTCGTTGAGTGTTGATCAGTAAAAAGCTGATAAGCTCTGAGTGCACTGATAAAAAATAGATACCGTCATCAGTAAAACGCTTCCTGGGTACACAACCTAATGTGCCATACTGATAGAAAGCTAAGACTTTAGCTAACTTTGTGGGTCCACACAAATATGCTTCATGCTACAGGTTTTCAGAACACGACCACAATCACATTTTGCTATGTTTACCATCACATTCTCTACATAGTTAGTGTGAGACCACACATCAGGGGACACAGGAAACTCTCTTATCTCAATCTAAGAGACGCAGCGGCCAGTTTGTAATACATACAGAACTGTCTTAGAGCATAATAGGTAACATATTCAAATGTTACAATTCAACAGTATTCCCCTTTACGTTGACTAAACATTCTATAAATTGCGACATTATGTTTCCTCATTGACTCGTCCTTCAGGACGAGTGTCGTCAGGCCTCCGAGGGCCTCAACAGTCACGCTCATTTCAACCTTAAAAGTAGGGATGCACCGAATGTGAAATTCTGGGCGATTACCAGTGTTAAAAATAATAATTTGGCTGATCAATTCGCATGGCGGCCATTTTCCTCTGGCGTCACGCTCTGGGTGGGAAGTTCATATGTCATACTACTGTTTTGCAGGTTGCATGCTCACGGTAGCTAACAGGTCATCAAATATGTTGTTCTACCTTGAAATACGGCCCAATGTTCCTCAGGATTTTCACTATCTATTGGCATTTGGTTGCTGATCAATCAGGAAGCAACAAAATGATAACAATGTCAGATTCCCAACATAAATTATCCTTCTGAATGTAGCATTTGAGCTTCCCACCGTCAGAGTGATTAGAAAATGGCTGCCGTGTGAATATTATTTTTGTTGTATAATATTTTGTTGTTGTTGTTTATTCTGCTTTCATTGTTATTTATTTCCCCTTTGCACCAGGGTAACAAAGAAATCTACATTATGAAAGAAAAAAACTGTTTTAGCCCTTCATTACTGTCTTTGAGGAGCATGATTTTGATCATACAATTATTTGAAATAACCTTTAATATAACCTTCTTTAACATAAAAAGGATTTATCTTTTTGAAGTAGCTGCTTCAAATCCCTTTTTACACTGTTATACAACTACCTGCCCAATGAGAAGAATTTCTCAGTGCTTACATAGCCATAGAAACTGATGGCAGGGATGCCACGAGCCAGTGACTCATGAATGTGCACATACACATCAACCCCTGCAATCTGTGAATATCATTTTCCAATAGCAGTCAACAAGCCGAATATCAGCCAATAAAAAAATAATATAAATGATAAATAAATATGTTTGGCTGACATATCGGTGCATCCCTACTTAAAACTCCCTTTAATCATCATGACTTCAGCACAAAAACATGTTCTGAAGCTTCACATCAGCATCAAGTGAAAGCACAGCTGTGTGTTTAAGTTCCAACATATCAATACAGTTGACTGTTGAATGTGTATCTGACTTGTGATTGCAACACATGTACCTTAGGTTGTTTTTTGGTGTGAGCTGCCAGTTCCTCTTTTTTGCAGTAGAGCGTCTGCCTCCTAAGACAATGGAGGCCTTTTAACTTTCAGAGAAATTCTTGTTAACTTCTGAAATTTTTTCAGAATAGACTTTCACTTTCTTTTACAACATCCGGTCCAGCAACTCTCAGGTCAACTGAGTCATGTCAGCTTCAGTCCAGCTTTCATCAAGAAAGAGTCCCTTGTAGTTTGGTGGTAAGAATAAAACTCTTTGGAATGACAGGGGGGTTTGCGTGACTGCATGCAAACAACATGGGAAGCTGCACAAGGTGTCACCTGACTCCTTAAGACAGGATACAACATATATGATAATCGATGGTACCACAAAACTATACTTTTCCCAGCCAAGACATCAATGCCCTTATTTAATAGAACAGAAAACGTCTCTTAATTCTTGTCTGTATCCACTAAGTCCTCAGTCTGGTCCCAGGTACTCTGCATTCTCCGCCGCTGGGATGTGTCCATTAGTGTGTGTCTTGAAGGTGGGCATGAAATCCTGTTGGTAATCAGGGTTGTCTATGCTATTCTGGGGCTGATATTTCTGACCGCTGTGCACCGTGCCGTTGGAGGTGAGCGGGAGGATTGCGGGGGATTGGACCTCGTTGAGGTACTCGGGTCCATTGGTCCCGTTTTTAAAGCAGTTCAGGTACTCTGTTTCTGTGTCGTCTGAAGAGATGGTGGGGAGGATGGTGCGAGGTGGACCAGGGTGCTGGTAGATGGGATTCATCACATCTGAGACTCCGTTCTGGTTCATGTAGTCTGTAACAAAGTAAGCGACATTAGTAAGGACACTAGCTGGTTTCTCATTAAGCAAATGCACAGCTAAAATAGAAACCAGCAAGTCGTTTATAAAACTAAACAAAACATAATGATAGTGCTGCATGTTTCAGGTCATTAACTACTAATCATTACATCATCATTATTGTTGCTTGGAGACTGCAAAAGTTTGACAAAAAAGTCTGTGTTACAAACTGGAGGCATGGAGTTTGAAAGTGGTGGATGTTTACAAGGCAGGGAGAGTCTAACAAAAAGATGTTGGCAAGATGCATTATGGGAAATGTAGGATCAAGACTGTGCTGAAACTGTGCCCACTAAGTCAGAGGGGAAGGAGAAGGAACAGAAGCACATCAGGGGAGTGCTTAAAACCTGTGGCTACCCAAACTGAACCTCATTCCTTTGAGGACAACAGTGTAAACATCTTGGCCAGAGAAGACAGATGGTTTGAAAGAGGAGTAAAGGAATCCATCTCTGTCAAACTGGAACGACTGTCTTTGAACAGAGGAGGTGGCCTAAGACATTACTTATCACCCACCTACAATGCAGTACTGTGTTCCCTCCACAGACAGCTTAAGAACCATTCAGACCTGGGCTCACCTAGCCTTAGAGACCCACATGAAGGCCAGTTGGATCAGCGACCTACAAGTGGCCCTAACGACTCTGAAACTCAGAGCTCACACGTGTCCTTAACGACTGTAAGGACACTTCCACATAGAGTTTAAAAACCTGCCAACTCCCCTCCAGTTAGTTAGAACTGAAGAAGCCATGTGGATGAGAGGTGAAAAAAAAATCTCCCAATGCAGTTTTGAGGAAGTTATTTTAATGTCAAAAAGCATTGTGTTTATAAGATATGTTTCCCACATGAACAGCTGAACTTTGATGCTGTGAAAAGGGGAAAAACAATGAAAACTTAGAAGGTTGTGAGCTAAACAAGTTGCTGCTCAGCAGTTGACTGATGCCAGAATTTTAGGAAGCCAAAAAAACTCTAATCTAATAACAGGGGCAGGTAAATACACAGATGGTAATAATACATGTTATCTATTGTTATGATCCTGACTACAGCCCTACTTCTGCCACTTATCATTTTAAAACCCCACTGCAGCCACTAAGACTAAAGATGTATGCATTAATAGTTGTGTAAAAGCACCGGAAGAAAGACTACACCAGACAATATATTGCATGTGTTCTTCAGCCGGAGCAATACGCTTCTTGTCCACTAGATGTCCCCCTCCTCACTGAGTCAAACAGGGACAAGGGGAGAGCTCTATTGTGATACATTGAATGATATTAAAAAGTGATGGTTTTGAAGTCGGGGGATACTTGCCTGGAGCTGGCTGGAAGGCGTCATCAAAAAGTTGGTCGGTGGGGTCAGGAATATACCGGAGTACGATGCTTCCGTCTCTGCTCGGTAATCCATTCTGCAACAAAGGACAGAGGTTTTTATGACCGGTGGCACTCAGTGAAAAATAACGCAGAGAGGAAAAAGATTTTCTTTAAGTGCAGTTTAAGAGATTGATTTTTCTTACCAGTAAGCCATTTTTGCCGTGGCACGTTCCGATGCTACTGTTGAGGCTCTGCAAAACAGATGATATAAACATGAGTGAATTTCTCATGATAACACGACAGCGACTGTAGAGGACACTGTGTTTTATAGATCCATAACACATGTGAATATGCCTCTATTATAACCAACAGGCAGTTTCACATTGTCTGCTGTGTTCAATTTTAGATTTGGAGAATCTTTCATTTTTTTTTGTTTTTCACTTTGACTGTCTTTAATCCTGACTTCCCTCTTTTATGTAGTTTTTTTCTAAGTGAGTGTGTTTCTTTCGGTCATTTTGACTTATCTTAAAGCCTCTCAGGGGAGTTCCCTTTTAATAGCGATCGTCATGTGCTTTTATGTAGCCCGGGGAGCCGTAGCTGTCATCTCAGTACAAGCTGATCAGGATCGAAAATAAACGTCCACCGAGTAGATTCATATTCATCCAGGCAGTGTGACAAGCTTTGTTGTGTCTGTCAGACTCTCCAGTCAAAGGACTGCGAACGCCGTTAAAACCATGGAAACCGAGCGAATGAAGAGGAGAGAGTGACAGCTGTGGCAATGCAATTACTTTCAACAAGAAAAGGAAATTAAACACGCCGAAGGAGCGGCCATCTGTAAAAAACGTCTCGAGCCATCGCGGTCAATGCCCCCACGGTGATATTACAAAAGCAGGCTTACGCTGAGCTTTTGTTGGACAAAGATTTTAAAAAGTTCGCCTGGCTGCCTGCAAAGGTAATCAAACTTTTAAAGCTGATATGAGCTAACCAGGCTGTCAGTGGTCGGCAATGATCCCAGGTAGACCTACGCACGGCCTTCAATGAACCTGAGGTAGAACCGTTCTGCTCATTCAGCCCTCATCAATCAAAGGGCACCTGGGAGGAAACGTGGGAGAGGGGATGATGATGAGGATGAGTGGGTAGGGGTCAGGAAGAGGAGAAATAGTCCCAGTGGTGACTGTAAAAGAGAACGAGGGCAACCAAGTCCGGCAGGGTTCAGACCAGGTACGACTGGCCACTTAGAATCAGAACAATTACTTTGACTGTCCTCGCTGTGTGATCACATGGGTTCAGTTTAACAGTCTGCTTCTGCTGCTTCAAGTGGAAGCTAATTGCTTTCGACGAGCTAAAAAAAAAGACGTTGATTTCCATTCTGACTCACAGGGTAATGATTTATGCAGAGATCCCATTTCCCAAAACGGAGTTAAAAAAGCACAATTAAATGACTCCATGTTGGTGAAGTAAAGCACTGCTGGTGCAATTTCTTAATCAATTATTGTAGCCTTTTCTGGGAAACTTCACTCTACCTACGACACAGCTGGTATTCCTCTCTCAATGTTTGGATAGAGGAGGTCAAATTGAGCCTGGTGTGTGTGTCTGTAGTAAAGGGATCCGTGCCTCATTACATGCACCGATTCACTTTTTTCTCAGTTGACTCTATTGAGGCTGAAAGGTCACATCAACAAATTTCATGGCAATATAATTTTTGGCTCATTCCGGCTAAAACAGCTGCTATAATTTACATGCAGTAGTATTTTAGATGTGCTCACACACATATAGTGCTTTCAGTATATTTCATTTTATTTTCATTTTATTATCTAGCACTTTGGTTTTTATATGAGGCAAAGATTAGCTTGTTATCTTTCTCAAAGTCTTCTTATATTATTCCGACAAGATGAACATTCTGAGTTATAACTTTTACATTTTATAATAGTAAAAGTAAAGTAATTGAAAGAGGTGAATAGATCCTTAATAATATTTGACTTTAAGTTTAATATGTTATGTCTAGACCGGGCTATTTCATTCATTTTTTGGTAACTGTGTACTGTTACTTTTAGAGATCACAGCCTATTTACCTCAGTTAAGCTTCTGACCTGGGAAGCTAGACTGTTTGTGGAGTCGAGCAAAGAAAACTGAGTAGATTTGACCTACTTGTGACACACGTGGAACAAAGTCACTTGTGTTTTTCCAAATTTCCAACCGTCTTTGAGTGGATGATTGTAAAACGACATCAGTTGGACAAATGTAGGCCACGGCTACCAGTGAAGTCACATATTTTTGCAGCAACAGTTTTCTTAATATTTTTTTCTTTCCCGGAAATTTACTTAGTTGAGTTCCCAGCATTCAGAGTAATCTTTTACTTAAGTGGAAATAGCAATACCACAGTGTAGAAGTACTCTGTTACAAGTAAAAGTCCTGCATTAAAAATATAAAAGTACTAAAGTATAAGCATCAAAATATTCTTATCCAATCATACTTACTATGTTGTGATGTTTAAAAGTACTGTAGGATGCCTATCCTGTAAAATTACGCCACCTTGTGGTAGTTCTACAGGCAGAAGCCAGTTAAATTAATAAATTATTTGCCTACAGTTAATATGTCAAATACAAACAAAAAAAAATACACACACACACGATGCCATAATACCACAAATGTCACCTGAGACAGAGAGGAAGATGGACGGACACTGATCTAAATCCTTTCACTGTGTTTTTTTATATGAAGCAGTAGCTTACTGTGGAGTGCAGCAGCGGGGTGCGGGAGGTGCTCAGGCTGCTGAAGAAGCCGTGTTGTGGCACCAGGTACTCGTCTGCATCCACCGCGTCCTCCATGTCCTCCCCGCTGATCAGGCTGCGGTACAATCTAGCGTCTGAGGGACTCGGTAGGTGCATGCGGTCATCACCCTGCAATGGAAATACAATCAACCTGGTCAGATTTGTGTGTTCAATATGCTGATACAATTCACCATCGAATAAAGTGACGATTCAAGATCTGAGGTAACATCGTACCTGAATGACCAGATAACGAGAAGGATCCCGAGCCATCTTTGTAAACTCTGCTATGAGTTCCCGGAAACGAGGTCGACTGTCCGCATCGATCATCCAACCTGTGCCGGACACATCAACAGATTCATTCGAAGACAAGTAGATGGACAAGTAAGCAAGTAAGTAGAACTTTATTTATATAGCTGCTTTCTAAAGCCAGGTTACAAGGTGCTTTACATCATTTTGAAATCTCTGTTTTTATGTTAATAACTAT
This sequence comes from Pagrus major, assembly GCF_040436345.1. Lineage (NCBI taxonomy): Eukaryota > Metazoa > Chordata > Actinopteri > Spariformes > Sparidae > Pagrus > Pagrus major. Next base: position 19,557,259 of record NC_133235.1, on the reverse strand, counting down.
GTCTTTTTTATGTGAAGCATGTCATTTCTTTAGGCTGTATTCTCATATGAAAGGTGCTATACTAATGAAGTTTATTATCAAAATCACAGGTTTCAACCAGCATCCCACCAAGCTTACATTTCACCATGATCATGTAGACATCTATGGTACAGATTGGTGGCTGAGGCAGACGCTCTCCCTTCTCCAGGACTCCGGCTATTTCACTGGCCGGTATCCCATCATACGGTTTGGTACCAAATGTCATCAGCTCCCAGACTGTTACACCTACAGAAGGAGGACAGTTGATGTATACGTCAGTCTGATGATGAGCTGTCATCTGCTTTGTTTTCGCTCCAATAAAAAGAGAGGGAATGAGAGTGACAGGATGTGATAACACACAGAGTATCAAAATAGAAATGTTGACAAATTGGCTCTGCTTGCAGGAGTGGGAGTTAGCAGGATGCATCTCTGTGTTGGAGGAACTGAAGGAGGGAAAAGGAGGAGAGGAAGCCCGTCACTTCTGCCAGGGTCTGCTGATGCTTTTGCCATATCGAGCGGAAGGCATGATCAAACCCCCGGGAAAGAAGATTTGGAAGCTTGCCCACACAAGAAAGCTATGCGTATATATGTGTGTGTGTGTGTGTGTGTGTGTGTGTGTGTGTGTGTGTGTGTGTGTGTGTGTGTGTGTGTGTAAGCATCTGTGCATATATGAGCTCCTGAGCTGGAAGAAACCTCTTATGCAGGTTGTGCCAACAGTCTCTTCTGATGTGATATTGTCCATCTGAGACTGCTGCTGGTGTGTAGGTGTGTGTGTGTGTGTGCGGCCAGTGTCCTGAAAGCGCAGATGCTTGCAAGACGTTCTCCCTTCTCATGTTGTGCTTTAAAATGTTGACAAGCGTTATCGGATCCAAAAACAACATCCTATCCGAATCTTTAAAATGTCCTCCCTCTCTCTGCTGTTATAACACTTTATTCAGCAACAAATAAATCTTTCTTTAGTGAGACTGTCACCGATACTTAGGAGGCGAAGCTCGGCTGTTTTACATATCTGAAGTTACACAAAGACCCAAGCAAGTAAGGTTCATGGCTCGCTGGGTTAGAGGGAGAACTGCAAATAACAATCTCATTATCGATTAATCATCAGATTATTTTCATGATTAACTGATTTGTCTATAAAATGTCAAGAAAGACGTCCTAAAATTCCTTCTTTTATCAAACCAAAAGTCCAAAAGCCAAGAGATCTCATTTATGATCTAAAATAACAAAGAAAAGAAGCAAATCCTTACATTTAAGAAACTGGAACCAGCAAATGTTTGACATTTTGCATGAAACATTAATCATTTATCAAAGCTGTTGCCAATTAATTTTCTTTCAATCAACTAATCGACTAATTGACTAATCGCTGCAGCTCTAGTTAGAGGTGGAGCATGTATTTACAACATAAAAGCACAATACTTACCATAACTCCATACATCACTCTGGTGTGTGTATGTTCTGTTCAGGATAGATTCAAGAGCCATCCATTTGATTGGTACCTGTGGGACAAAAATTGATGATGTAATGATCTCCAGATATTGCAGTGACTTCCAAAAGGGCCTTTTAACCTGCACATTTGCACTTAACATGATAATAAAGCACCACCATGATGTTCCTTTGAATACATCTGGACAATAAGCTTTACTGGACCACTAACACAGAAGATATTTTCCTGCAGTGTAGAAAATTGCAATCGTCACACGTACAAAAATACACATTTTATCAAGTTACTGAAAATGCTGAGAAGGGTCCAGCTGCAGTCTTGCAGACCACACAAACCACGGCCCCTATAAACCGTGCGACTGAGGCAGTAAAGCAGTTACAGAGTTCGACCCCGCCCTCCTCCAAAACACGCCTACTTGTACACAGCACTACGGTGGCTGAAGACAATAGACTACAGCAGATCAAAAATAAATGTGAAAATGATATTAAAAGGTAGAAATTTGAGCAACTACGGGCTAAATAAATAACAATTACCTAGTCTATGTGTTTGAAGCACAACAATTTAGGCAGTTACACCGTCTGTACAGTCTAGGGCTTTTACTGTGAAAGGTACAATAACAAAAATGATCCGTCTGTATGTTGTGAGTGGAATCAAAGTTTGGTTCAGACTACAGAATGTCGTATTATTGTTTTATTATCTTCGTTATTATTGGCAAAACTTGTATCCCTTGGCTAAAATACTTATGAACATGAAAATTAAATCTTTGGCCTCTTCTGTGACCACACTGAACCACATTTGGAACTTCCTTCACGTTTGTGATGGTGCTGCAGCTGGATATAGTTGAAAACGCTAATGTTTTTTGGGGTACAGTTTGTGTTTTATGACAGCCGAGTGTTTTTCAATGCACTTCTCCACCTAAACTGTTATTAGTCTAACACAGGGCTTAACCCCTGTCTGGAAAAATGTCTAGTGTGATTAATAATATGTTTCAGAATCAGAGCCACAACAACAATTGAAGGAAATCTCAACAGTAGCAGGTGTCTATGTTTGTGATCCAGTCCAGCTTTGTCCAAATGAATTCCAAAGAACTGGACAGTCTGCACATCTGCTGAGGACAGAAACTGAACACTGTATTATTACATTAAAATTATTGTATCATCTTCATAATAAAACACAGGTGAATTGATGACTTTATAAGATAATATATCAGTTTAAATTAATACGGAAACTAGAACATTCAACTATATTATTGAATTTTGACCAAGTTAATCAAAAGAATACAAATATTTGGGAATTCTTGTGTTATGGAAAAATTATACAATCATTGGGTACACAAAGATGTATTGGTCATCCGTGAGCGAACACACTGTGATGAAAAATAGTGCTTTCAGTTGCACAAAGAAACACTGATAAGAGAAGGAACTTATCTGATGTGCCATTTTTCTTAGAACTCAGTTCACTGACAGAACTATTTATACTGCATCACTTATATAAGATACAATCTAGAGCAAAACTACAAAAACAAAAATACACTCTTTGGTGACAGGGAATAAATTCATTCATCTACAGGAAGTCATCTGTCTAGCAAGTACCCCATTTGTACCAGGCTATAAATGCACACACAACGCTGTTCACATTTAGGCCTGTTTGTGTGCGACAACAACCCATTACTACCAAACTGAAAATAATTCAAGATGTTTCTGAAATATTCGTGCCGATGCTGTAGACTACTCTACAACCAACCTTTCCACCATCTGCATGGTACTCCTTCTCATCCGCGTTGAGGAGTTTGGCCAGACCAAAGTCGGTGATCTTGACATGTTGAGGAGTCTTCACCAGGACGTTCCTCGCTGCCAAGTCACGGTGTACCAGGTGGCGCTCCTCCAGGTAGTTCATACCCTTTTGTCAAACAAATGATGATGTAAGTTATTACATAATCATCTCACATCTGATATGGATGTTTGAACATGGAAAAATTGCTTGATCAGACACGATGAAAGATCTGAGTACTGCAGCCATCGACCTGTCATCATCATCAGATGAGTCATATTATTCAATAATATTTCTCGCAGTTTAAGGCAGCATGTACTATTCCTTCTAGCAGTTACATAAACAAAACAGGTTGACTTGCTCTGCAGAACTGCTCAGTTGCTTTCCTTTTATCACACGCACTGTATTATTGTTGTTGTTGTTGTTGTTGTTGTTGTTGTTGTTGTTGTTGTTGTTATAAATCCCTCTTTTGTCTGATTCCTCTTTATTGCGTTACATTTTCATCTTATTTATTTTATTGTTTCTTATGTTTTTGGACCAGGACTGGGTTTCAAACAGTGTTGCATTAAGTACCCAAAAGTCATACCTGAGTGAAAATAAAGATTTTGCACTAAAATATTACTTTTGTAAAACTAAAAGTCACCTATATGAATAGAAATCTTAAGTCTTAAAGTATCTGATAATAAATGTACCTACATTAAGTATCAAAAGTAATTTTTTGGCAAGTATCACAAGTACAAGTCAAAGTAAATTATACATATATTTGCATATATGTTTATACTGTATACTTTGGGTTGACTGGTTATTGGCCAAATGAACTACTTTAGCTCTGATGCAGCGTGCATTCTGCAAAGTAACGAGTAACTAAAGTTGTCAAATAAATACTGTGGAGTAAAAAATTATATTTAAGTACAGTTCTTAAGTAAATGTACTTGATTACATTCCAACACTGCTTTCAAACTATTTGTGATGTCACAACTCACGCTTGTAGGCCTGCCTCTTGGAATCAGATTTTCAGTGATCACAGAGAAAATTTACACTTTAACCAGACGAATGTGAAAACAGTCTGCTACTGTCAAACGCTGCACAAACATCATTCTACACAATGAAGCTGAAAAAGAAGAAAAACACATTTTTGACTCTATTGTAGGTGTGTAAAACAACATCAGCCCTATTAAACAGATCCTACTATGTAACTCGATGCCTTTCCGTGGCTCCTCTCTTACCTTGGCTATCTGCACACACCAGTTGAGCAGGTACTGGGAGCCGATATTGTCCTTGTTCTCTTTGACGTAGTCCAGCAGGCAGCCGTAGGGCATCAGCTGGGTGATGAGCTGCACTGTGGAGGTCAGGCAGATGCCAAGCAGACGGCACACATGGGGGTGTTCCACGCTGGCCATCACATAAGCCTCCTGTGGTGCAAATGGAGACATACGAGAATGCTTTTTTGTAATTTAATATTTCATAGTGTTTGGGGGCAGTGAGGTGACAAAACAAACCCCTTATTAAATGAAATTATCTGTAAAATACTTATTCTACTTATCAGTGCTTTAATGTTGAAAGAAGCGCCAACATTCATTCTGAAAACTGATAGCAAAGGAACAACAATTGTGCAGATATCCGTGTTGGATGATAAGTTTCTTGGCAGCAGTCATGCCCAGCCAAGCATATTTTATGCGTCTTAGCCGAGAGTGGAAACTCTCAGTTGTCATAACAGGAAAGCGACTTAAAGAAAAAAAAAAGAAAATGTGGGGATAATCGGCACTGGACACCAACAACAGGCTTCCGACAAGTAGAAACATGCAAACAGCACTTCAAACTGAGTTTTATTTAGTAGGTTTCCAGTCACGAGTTACTTGTATGCCAATTATTTCCTACATGCCTATTACAGAATCAAAATTGTTCAGCAAATAACCACTTGATTGTTAGGAACTCTGTAATCCTGACAGTCTGATGAGAAAGAGGCTTCAAAGTGCTTTTAAAAAGCATGCCCTGAAGTCATGAAGTTCAGACGAAGTGTATGTCCACCACAACCTCCAGATGTACAGTGACTGAGCAACACGGCCGCAAAATCACAGGATCTGAGATGCACATTCAGCCGTTTCAATGGAGCGTTTTGAGCTGGCTGCTTCCTCAGTGCGGCTTCACGACTGCATTCCTTTCCAGAACACCTCAGCCTTGGATTACACACCAACGCCCACGCACAGCCCTCCTGTGAATTAATCCCATTTCCTACAGCCCCGAAACAGGGTCACCATGTGGGAACATGACACGTTCTCCATTAGGAGGAAAGTAAGTGGTCATTAGTTTCAAATAAAGTTGCATGTGCTATAAATTACAGGATACATCACAGTGAAACTGACATCTGGGAAGCAGTAATAGTCACTCACTTTTGAGCTGTTTTAATCAAAAATTTGTGGTAATTCCTCAATTGAAAGTGAGTTTTTAATGTTTATATTTCCACTTTCATTTCCCCCCAGTAGCACACACTTTACTGGAGTAGTCTGGGAAAATATCTTTTTTTAGTTATGACTCAGTGTTACAGTAACATCAGAAAATTGTCCACATAAATCAGTAAACCTACGTCCAAGATCTCTTTGTTTGCTTTTGGTGATGTGGCCTCTCTCAAAACCTTGATGGCCACTGGGATCTTCACGTCCTCTCCCTCTGGAACCCACAGGCCCTGAAGGGACACAAGTTTGTTATTTTACATTTTGCAGTTACACATGAAGCAAGTTAACACGAGTGCATACATACAGATGCGAGCATATAGAGTACAGTTACCGATGCTGACATGTACTGTATGTACTGCATGAGTGCAACACTGCTGCCAAATGCTTTTTCTTGATACTTGTGAGGACCCTTAATGAATTCTTAACCCAGGTATTGTAAAAAAAAACAACTAGAGAAACTAAGTATGTTTACTGTTTTGAGGTAATTGTACTTCAATTTGATGCTAGTTTCACGCTTCCTCTTCACTACATTCAGTGACTGCTGTATTTTACATACAAAATATATAAACATAAAATCATGAGTCATAAAATAATGATAAAATATTATAATTTAATTCTCTGACAGGGAACATTTTGTCGCCTCTGATGCCGATACTTTAAGTACATTTTGCTGAACATATTTTGTGTACTTCTATCTGAGTAGAAATATAAATGCAGGACTTTTGCTTGTAATGGAGATTTTTTACAACATGATATTGTTAAAATGATTTAACTAAAGATGTTAATACACCACTAAACCGTAGCACAACTGAATGGCTAACCCCACCCTTACACTAGCCATAAGTACAGTACACAGGCCACACCCTCCATCAACCACGCAAACACTCACTGGCTGCACCTGATTGGATGAATGCCACTCGTGGGCTGTGCGCTCCAGGATTTCAAACCAGACCAACATGGCGGCTCATTTGGAAACGCCACTGATTGGCTTAAAGTAGCTGGAATCCAATTTTATGCAAATGAGGAGTGGGCAAAGCGACGCTCTGCTCCCAGCATTGCACGGCTTCCTATAGACAATGAATCGGAGGCGTGAAAATGACAGGTACCTTAAGACCTAACTCCAACCTTAAACGAATAGTTCACCATGAAAATTCAGTCAATATCTACTCATTCCCATGCCCATGGGAAATCAGGTGAAGTTTCATAGCCCACAAAAGCTTTCTAGAGATTCATAAAAAGGTAGTAGATGGGGATTTGTTTTAAACTTAAAAGAACAAAAACAAAAACAAAAAATAAAAACATAAACTGGCTCCATACAGCTGGTCCAGCGTGAACCTAGTCTCTGGAAGCCTCAAGATGCAAAATTGATTTGAAAAGTCGTTATTTACACCTTCACCATCTTCACTGTAGCTGCTGAGCTAAAAGCGTTAGCGTGCACCCTGTCTGAAGTAGGTTCACAAGCTCGACCAAGAATTGGGGGTGTAAATATTGACTTTTTAAATCAATTTGGGGCCTCAGGGCTTCTGGAGAGTTGGATTACCCCAGACGAGCTAGATGGAGCCATTTTATGTTGTCTTTCTGTTCTTTTTTTTACATTTCAAAAATAGTCAGTTATCTAGGAGAATGCTGCCGTTTTGCTGTGAAGCTCCAAAAATGTTTGTGGACAACAAAACTCCACCTGACTTTCCTTTGGCATGGGGGTGAGTAGATAAGGAGTGCATTTTTCGTTTTTGGGTGAAAGGTTCCTTTAAACCTCAAATAGCCTTTTGAAAAAACATGCTTACTTTCCAAAAAACTCTCAAGGTCTTCGACTAAAATTGGTCCTCACGAAGACAGAAATTCAAGAGCACACACGAACACTTTTTGTGTACTGAGAACATTGTGCTGACTTACTTTCGCTCTCCGAGGGTTTACTCTAACCTTGACCTACAATCAACCCTAAAATAGGCGGTTAACTTTTTAGAGACCTGTTTTTTTGTCCCCATATGGAAGATAAGTTCTCACAATGTCACTGTGTAAACACATTCACACACACACACAGCACTGAAAGTGAGCAGAGTCACTCGTGCGTGACCTGGCAAGTTAAAAATGTGTCTTTTAATTGAAAAATTGACAACAGATGTAGATGAGCGAAAACACTGGCGGGTGTTGGTTATGTAAACTTGGCACATTCAGCACTCCTGAGCTCCAGCTTTAATAGAGCTCAGTGCTGAAGTGTAATTCTGACAACAAGGTGTTTGGAGACATAAACCTGAAAAATTTTATTACCTTATAAACTGTACCAAAAGCTCCTGATCCAAGCACTTTGATTTTCTTAAACTCAGGTTCCTTCAGGATCCGCAGCAGAGCCTGGTTTGGTGCCTCCCCACTGGGAGTCAAAGGTTCAACCAACTGGAAAAGAAGGATTGAATATCTTACACACTGTCTCGCACACAGCACAGCTTGTGTCTCTGTAAATTAACCCGGACGTCTCAGAAATAAACCCCCCTTCGCATAATGATATCTTGACGTCTCCGTGCAAGCGCGGTGACTCAGTTTCCTCGTCTTACCTCTTTCTCTTGGAGGAGTCTGCGCATCGTTCTCTTTCTCTTGATGTGGCGCCGGCGTAGCAGCACGAAGACGGACAGGCCCGCAATAAGAACAGCCAGCAGTCCGCCGACTACACCAGCCGCAATCATGGAAAGACCAGAGGTTCTGAAAGACAGGTGGAGGCTGATTTAAGAATGTAGACAGGAAACAGAGCACATGTACAAATTCAATAAACAAGGAGAGATGAGATCAGAATGCTGAACTCGGTGTGTATTTCAGCATCAATTATCAGTGTTATTATATTTACTCACCTTAAAGTCTGGCAGCCTTCAAGACCGGGTGCAGAGCACCTGTAAAACAATCAATACAAAGAATGTGATGCATCATTCTGATTACAAATCAAATTCATAAAGTCATCATATAGCCACATATTCTATTGTTTACCTATAATGCTAAACAATCAGGGAAATGTTGTGCAATCAATCAATGGTTGACACCCAAGCTCTCGTGACTAAATCACATTTTAATTTTAAATTATGTTGCACAAAACTTTAAAACTGGCTTAAAATTAAGAAAGATTTAATTTATACCTCTACTTTAAACCTCGGAATTTAATTCCATGGCACCAAAACTTTACCCTCCATTTTAAAATCTGATCCAGTGTTGAATTTAAGCTTACATTTTAGGAGGTTTAACATTTAAAAGGGCTGCCTTTTTGAGATGGATGAGCCAAAATAAACAAGTTTCTCAAGTAAAGTTACGGGACATACTCGATGCTGCTGAATTTCTGTCAGTATACCAGTTCAAAAAGGAAATAGTTACGGAGATAAGCTGGAAGATTGGACCAACTGTCAAACATGGCAGACCAAACAACTAATCAATTAATCTAGAAAATAATCGACACCTGCAGCCCCCAGTATACCAACAAACCACCACTATGACTGAAGGTTGAATCATTAATGTGAACATGAAGTCTGCTTTAATTTCTATGATCTACAAAATATGGTAAGCTAAATTAATGTGAACTATATCAATTATTTAGTAAATGCAAAATCACTGGTATTTTCCTTTGACTGCTCAGCTCACATTATCCCTCCTAAATTGTCCAATTTTCTTCATTAATCTCAGCCAATATTGCCTCATCCTGCTAGCAGACCTCTCTCTCCTATCTGTGCCAACATAACCACAGCTGACCCTTCTGGCTTGGATCAAGTTTCTGCATCAACATTACGACAGACGAATGTTTGCAACACAGCGAACAAGTAGTGTCAGTTCTCAGGTTGGATGAACAATGCTTTTACCCTCGGGTGCAGTTCTTGTGGCATAGCTGGCACACTTTCATCTCGTCCGCGTATTTCCACACCAGCGAGTCGTCCTCGCCTGGCACGCCTTGGGGACAGCGAGACACGCAGAACAGTCCATCCTTGAAGTTGGCACACTTCGTACAGTTTCCAGAACCCTGGAGGTTGAAAAAAAAAATAACAGACTTATGTTTACAGCTCTCTTGAGTGGTGTAGTAAATATTATGTAAACTGCAGTGTCTCATAGTAATAATTTCTCAAAGCATGCTGCACCTACAGTCGTCCTCAAAATTATTCATACCCTTGCTAATTTTTGTGATTTTCTATTTTTGTGATGAAATGACTGCATTTTTTCAAGTTTGTTTATGAGGTATACGTGACCAACAAGTGAAAGAATGACAACAATACACAATTCAAGAAATTCTTCATTTCAGGGGTATTTTATTCATGGATTCCCAAAAAATGCCATGTTCAAAATTATTCATACCCCTGACAATATCTCAACAAAAATCTTTGTCCTATGGTTATTTCAAAATGTTACAATGGAATAAATACCATTAACATTGTTAAACAAATGTTAAACACTGATTTAAAAAAATAGCATCTTTCCAGAAGAGTATAAATAGAGGAAAAGTGTTCTGGTCATTCTCAATTTCTGGTCATCATGGTCATCAAGAAGGAGCTCAGTGAAGACCTACGTCGACGTCTTGTGCGTGCCCACAGTGAAGGAAAGGGTTACAAGGCCATTTCAAAGCAGTATGATGTCCCTGTGGCAACCGTCCAGAGCATAATTAGCAAGTACAAGAAATTCAATACTGTTAAAAACCTCAGCGGGCGTGGCAGGAAGCGTAAGGTGTCCCCTAAACTTGCCAGGAAAATATGCCGAGAGGTCAACAACAACCCCAGACCACAACCAAGGCCCTAATTGAAACGCTTGACCAGGCAGGGACAAAGGTCTCACGGTCCACCATTGAGCGAGTCTTGCACAGAGGAGGTCTCCATGGACATAGGCCTCGGAAGACGCCGCTGCTCAGGAGGAAACGTGCAGGCTCGCCTGGCCTTTGCTAGAGGTCATTTGAAGCAAGATCCCAGCTTTTGGTCAACCATCCTGTGGTCTGATGAGACCAAGTTGGAGTTATTTGGCCATATGGATGCTCAATATGTCTGGAGGAAGAAAGGCGAAGCATATAAACCAAAGAACACTGTGCCCACAGTCAAGTACGGTGGTGGAAGCATAATGCTATGGGGATGCTTCTCTTCCAGTGGCACAGGGAACCTAGTCAAGGTCCAAGGAATAATGAAAAAGGAAGATTACATCAGGATCCTTGATGAAAACGTGAAGGAATCTGCTGAGAAACTACAGCTTGGCCACAACTGGACGTACCAGCAAGACAATGATCCCAAACACACTGCCAAGGTAGTGAAGAAATGGTTCAAGGACAATGATGTCAACGTCCTAGAATGGCCAAGTCAGAGTCCTGACCTGAATCCCATCGAGAACTTGTGGCATCACTTGAAGACCAGAGTGATGGCTAGGAAACCGACCAACCTGACCCTGCTTGAGGCTTTCGCAAAGGAGGAATGGGCAAACATCCCACAGGAGACATGCAGGAAGCTTGTGGACACATACAAGAATCGTCTCAAAGCAGTCATAAAAAACAAAGGCTATGCTATTGACTATTAAAGAAAGACATTGGACTAGGGTATGAATAATTTTGAACATGGCATTTTTTGGGAATCCTTGAATAAAATACCCCTGAAATGAAGAATTTCTTGAATTGTGTATTGTTGTCATTCTTTCACTTGTTGGTCACGTATAACTCATAAACAAACTTGAAAAAATGCAGTCATTTCATCACAAAAATAGAAAATCACAAAAATTAGCAAGGGTATGAATAATTTTGAGGACGACTGTATCTCCCTCATAAAGATGCAATGTTTAGCACTGAAGATCCACATAGAAATGTTAGGTGCTTCAGGTTTAGGTCGGTACAGCTCTGTTCTCTTGTGCAATCAAGTGCTGCAATTTAAAGGAGCTATATGTAAGAAATTTAAAGGAGACAAATTAAGCTCATTATCAGGTTCATAATTTTATTTTGGGTTATTACTAGAATAGGTTCACATGCTTTTAAGCTCCTGTCCCTTTAAGGAGCCCCCTCCTGAATACCCAGTCTGCTCTGATTGGTCAGCTCACACAGGTCTGACCCAGCACCGCTTACAACAACAGTGCAGCTGTGCTAAATCAAGACCTATGGGTTGGACCGTGCATTTCCTTTCCTTAACTTAGTTCAAATATTTCACTTTTCACAGTTCGCTTTGTATATATTGTTAATAATTTGCAATTTGTTTTTGTATATAGGGTTTTTAACATTTTTGATCATTAGATAATCACGTAGGTGTTTATAACAGTTATAAAAGTTAGACCGTCAGCTAGCCTACCTGGCTTCCTAAAAAGCTCTGCATATACATATATATAAAGCCCTTATCTAGCACTGAGGTCGGAGCTTTACTGCATGCTTTCTTAAGATGGAGTGCGTCAAGCACTTTCAGTTTCGGCAGCTCTTCCAAGCACCAAGTGTAAAAAAGAGCCACCTAATGTTAGCGTGTCGCTAGCTAGCGTCACCAAGGGTCATCTAACCATCTAAAGGATCAAGGATCACATTCCCCTGACTTACTTCCAACAACCTCAAAAATGGGCGTAAAAAAGTAGACCGTTCACCAGCTGGATCACGCAGCCACACCTCTTATACAGAAGACAACATGTCTTGTGGCTACACTTGCATCATGTTCTATTAAAGCTGCTGCTGATGGAGAAATTGGTACTTGCTGAAACTTGCGCAACAGTTTTCATGCTGCGTAACCATCCATTCATGGTACTCTTTGATTCTCAGTGACTTTTTTGTGGATGTTTGCAATAACAGTGTAGTTGTTGTGGCACACATACAGGCGCACTACAGGTTGCAGTCACATTCATGCGCTGACACTCGGGGTGACACTCCATGCAGGTTTTGTTCATGATGGCCTCCCGTGGCTCTCTGCAAAAACAAAAACAAAGCTGACAAAATCTCTCACCACTGCTGCGCCACATTTCAAACAGTTACATGTGAAGTGAGATTCTTGATCCCCGTTTCGAGGGCACAAGTTAAATTGTAAGCATGTCGTGATTCAATGTTTGACAGAGATCTGCGAAGATAAACAGATGTGAGTGAATGTGCCATTTCAGCTGCGATGTTTGTCTTGTATCTACTGGAGGTTTAACTTCAAAATGCCTCGGATTGCATTTGGTATTAGATTTGCTTCAATAACAAATCCCCAAACTCATCTAAAGCGATAGTCTGGAAGTGTTTGTGGTGGAGGAGGAGTTAGCTGCACAGCTCACAGATCTGATGTTCAGACTGTTTGTTTGTATAAAATAAGGAACGCTGCATTTCTCAGCTTAAAAAGGCACTTGCAACCCAGATTCCTCCCTCACCCCTCCAGGATGTTGCAGGAGTCAACACAGCTCCCATCACGGCTGAAGTCACGGCACGCGAAACACATGTCCGGGCCGGGGCCCCAGCAGCCGTCCGCGGTGCACTTCCTGTCACAAGTGTTGTTCCTCAAAGCTGAAAACAAACATACAATCTCAAAAAGAGATCTTTCCCGCATAATTCTCCAATTTCGAAATTAGACTTCATTTATTTAATCTGGCTTGTGCATTTCGTAATCAGAGGTTAGAAAACAAAACAGCAAAAGGATCAAAATCTAATTTACCACACGTGGCCACATCAGCATTGTCCTGTATGGTGACACTTTGGCTTTCTGATTTAAAGAACCTTTTCCAGTGTTTTTTGTCGGTGTAGCACAGGTTCTGGTTCTTCATGATGGCCACGTCTCCATCACTGATTTCTTTGAGGGAGCGAAGGCCCAGCGAGGTGATACTAAGCTGAGCAATAGCCAAACTGCGGCTGCCGCTACAAAAAGAAAAAGGCGGAGACGAGAAAAGAAGTAGAGTAAAAAAAGGAAAGATTTTACGACAGCCTTAAGTAATACTCAACTCCTGAAAAACAAATTTATTTCCTGTAATCCAGTGGTTGTGAATCCACGGGGGGTCTTTACAAGGAACATACCGCTTAGTTCGTCCTCGAATGATCTCCAGATTCTCAAAAGGACTGAGTGAGCTCAGGCTGTCTGGCCACGTTTCAATCCACAAGTATCCTGAAGGAACAAATGAATTGGTAATTGTGAAACTCCTTAGCATCTATTTAGTGTGTCATGCATTAGTCAGGTTTTACGCAGTCTTACCAGTAATTTCTTTAACTGTCTTAAACACCTCAAACTGGGTATGCTGCATCTTTGGTGTTTTGGTATATGCATCCCTACAAATAATAAGAAAACACATGTTATCTAATATTTTTTAAAAGGTGCCCAGTGATCTATTGCAGTTGATATAGTTGATAGAAACAGGCATGTGAGGCTGTTATGCTGTTAATGTCCTCGGCTTACCCATGAATCGACGTGTGGATGATAGTAATGTCACCATTGATTTTCGTGCAGTTTTTAAAGGAGTCAATGTTGGTGGCATTGATACACAGAGTGTGAGTCAGGTCTCCTGCGCCAAGTCCATTACACACTGTAAACAATTAAGGAAACAAACATCAGTAAGGAAACTATTTCAAAATATAAATGTTCCTCTTATTTTGGCACTAAAGGCATAATATGTGACATTTTTGGTGAATTGAGGGTTTAGATTATCCCAAATGTTTACAAAAATGTTAAAACCCAAATCTGAACCATTATTCAAGGTAACAGTGTGTTTCATTTGGTTGCCTGTCAATGGTGCCATATCACCTTTATCATATAGTTACTTTAACTTCAGAGGAAAAACAAGAAACACAGTGCTAACATTTAACGGCCAGATGTGAGAGAGGCGTCCATCTTCTCATCTAAATCTCGGCAAGAAAGTTAATCAGCGTATTTCCCGTAGTTTTGTTCCACTGATACCAACTTTATTGTGTAAATAGGTCAGAGAAGTTGCACAGTGATAGCTTAACCCCCAACCTTTTGGGCACAATCCATCACACTTGGCGCACTTCCTGATTCCTCCCTCGTCCACCTCGTATGTGTTCCCGCTGCACATCCGCACACACGCTCCGTGATCAGTCACCACATAGTTATCTGGAATGATTTCAAAACACAAGCTTAATGATTAATTCATCCATAACCATGCAATATTCAACATTTACAGTTTGAATATTACAAAGCACCAAAACCAAACGTGCTTTAAAATATTTATAACTTGTATGAGTTTGCACATGATAATGCTATAGGCCACGCAGTATAGACGGTGAAAAACTGGGACAAACAGGTAGTAGTTAAACAGAGAAAGAACAGTGTTGCATTAACACGACCTGAAACTCAATCATTTTCTTTTCAAGTTCATACAGTTTATAATTAAACTGAGACTAACTGAATGTCTAACGACCCTGAAGGACAACCTGGACACTTGTTCAGCGTAGCACAATGTGAAAAAGCTCATAAACATGCATGACGTGTTTCACATTGTCCAGTGAAGCCTACTTGTCTTATTTTATTTATCTGCAAGCTACAAATAATAATATAATATTTCATAAGATGAAAAGTTTAACAAACTTGGCTGAACATACAAAAAAAATTAAGAAGCAGTGTGTTTGTTTGTAGCCGTTCTTACGTGGGCAGCTCTTGACACAGGTGGCCCCGAAGTTGTACTTTCCATGCGGGTTGGGTACGAGCTGGTGCAGGTTGGGGTCGTAGCGCATAAGGCCAGGGCAGGAGTCCTTACACACCCCGTCGTCCTGGAAGTCCCGACAGGCCTGCAGCACAAACAACAGTCATCTCGTACACTGGGACCATAACAGAGCCTCACACTAATGATAACACTGCATTCCTCTATCACAGCCTTGGCTTAATCCTCAGAGCTGCACAGAGAGGGAGAGCAGATACTCGAGGTGCTGCCAAATGAAAGATTTAATCAGCACTTATATGTCTCATTGGTACTGGAACCAATAACAGTAGTCCCGATCACAAAAACAGATGCTGCTGAGTGAAGCCTTTGTTTTGTTGGAGGCTTATCGTCCAGATTTAAGGCAGAAGTATGAAACATTCAGTGTTTTGTTCTTTGAGCTCGTCTCCTGCCCAGTTCCTTCATCATATCATTACTCTTGTCCCGCATATGAAGGTGTGTTTCTCTCACCAGACAGTCAGTGGGCCGCGGTCCAGTGCAGCCTGCAGCACAGTGCTCATTACAGCAGTCGCTGGGTGAAGGTCCTTTGCACCTCTTAGAGCACTGCTGAGCACAGTTCAGCTTTGTAACTGGAAGTAAGAACAAGACAGAGTCAGTGGAATGATGACTGAATAAAATGATTTATCATTTATTTTAGATTTTTAGGCCATTTAAAAAGGTGCAATATGTAAGAATTGTAGTTTAAAACTTAAAAAAAATATCTGTGTATTGTGTTGCAGAGAGAGATGCTGCAACACCTGAATTTCCCCTCTGAATCCCCCTTGGGATCACTACAGGCTGATCTTATCTTTTCTTACTGGAGTATGACTGCAAAGACCTATTGTTTCTCAGTGGTAGACTATGGAAACAAAGTGGCTAAAAAAAAAAAAGTAAAACTTTTTCAATCTGTTGAATATGATAGAGACAGAGACAAGATACTGATAAACTCAAGCCTAATTATTTTTCGGAACCTGGGTCGCAGCTCAGAAGCAAAGAACGACTGTTTTTAGAGTTTCACCACACCACAAATATGAATAACAATCCACTTTCATACCTATAATATGTACATTAGTTTTGTTTCATTATTTTAAATAAATCACAGAATAACAACTCACAGGTCTGACAGTTTTCAGGACCAGGTGCCCAGCATGAACCATTGAAGCAGCTTGGGTCACATTTTTTACCTGTAAGACCAGACAAGAAATTTAAAAAAAAGTAAAATGTTTACTTCTTTCCCTTTTAAATTCTTTAACAATCCACAAATCATCCGATTTAATAAATTTTTTTCTAGTTTCTGCCATCTGCTGTGATATGTATTACTTACAGCCTCGATTGTTGCTGGCCACTGGGAGCTCCATGACAGGTTTGCTCTCAGCGTTGACAATATCCCACCACTGTATTGTTTCCACATAGCATAATCGGTGGACTTCAAACTTCACTCCTCCTTTAAGAATTTCTGAAGAAGAAAAATGGCACATGAGTTCAACAGAAAACGACGCACCATTATTTTTACAGCTTTATATTAAAACTGAGTTTTTGTGAGAAATTCTGTCACTGCAAAGAGAGGAGAGTAGATGGCGAGGTGGACCGACCTGTCAGGCTGGGCAGGAGGAGCTCATTGGTGGCCAGACCTGTCGGTTTGTGGATATTGGAAAGAACAGCGAGGGCGAACTTCCTCTCATAGAGCGTATGACCACGAATGATGCGTAGGTTCTCCAGAGAAATCCTGGACGCCGTGTTGAGTGCGATCAGGACGTAGCCGCCCACTTCTTCAATAGACTGAGGAGGAAAAAAGAATGGGAAAACTTTGCTGTAAAAAAGTCATTACCCTGATGTGCGATCAGCATTTTTATCAATTCACACAGTAAGCGGACTCTGTAGACCTTTTTTACAGCAGACATTTTGACTTGTCAAAGCGGGAAAGGCACAGGTGGAATTTATAAAGTTAATAATGGCTGCATTTCATTTAGGTGAGCTCGTTCCACTGCTCTGGTATTGTGCATGCTCACTCACTTGACATGACACTTGATAGAATTGAGCCATCATTAACGTCATTGGTCACACCTGTACGTTTCCTGCTTTGACAAGTGAAAATGTCTGCCATGAAAGGGTCTGTTAAGAGTCAAACCAAAAATGAAAGGAAGCCAGACCCCATCCTCAGTACTGGAAACCACCCTTGGAACTACTGCATTATTTCTGCTGACTGTATGTTTTTCTGTGTTTATGTGTGCAAGCTTGCACGCGAGTCTGTGTGGTCCCTCCTGACATTTGCCCAGTCTTCACAACCTCGTCGCCACAGCTAGGGTTCAAGCAAAGCTCCAACCAGAGCGCTATAAACACACTGAGTCACCCGTCAGCTCGGACCTTCTACTGATTGTAATTATCTGTACTGATGCGATAAGAGCAGTGATGATTCAGGAGAGATTGTCTGGAAAACTGGCTTCATACTACCTGAGTAACAACTAGAAAATAATCAGATGAGAGGTACCTTCTCCCATCTGTTATGCGCATGTTTAGCTAACAGAATAAAGTCTTTACCTTGAGGAAGGACATGTCACGGTGCTCCTCCATGTAGGTGATCTCCAGGTTCTCCAGGACCACAGTGCAGTTGCTGTATGTCTTCACCATGTTCAGGTAGTGGTCCTCTCTGGATCCCAGAAGGTTTAGCCGGTTGGAGATGCCTTGGCATACTGCAGGGAAAGAAACAAATCTGTGAGATTTATTTGAATGTTGAATGCAAGATGCAAACTGGCTGTAAATCATCTGCAGTGTCACAAAAGCATTCATCCAAGGCCCACAGTGCTATCAGTCAGAAACATTCACTGCTTATATAACGCTACTGGCTCAATTTATGCCTTTCTGTCTGTGTGTGTGTGTGTGTGTGTGTGCGTGTGTGTGTGTGTCTGTCTGTGTTTGTGAATTTGATCTGGACAGTCATAACTTGGCCGGCTTTCATGTGAAAATACACGATCTGGGTTGCATCTACAATAGGAATCAAATCTCAGCAGCGAAGCAGATTCTGGCTCGTGAGTCAAAGTTAGCTGGCTGTATTTACACTGGCAGAGGCCTGAATCTTTCCACTGCTATGCAGGCTAGTTAAAACAACCACGGCGACCAGCATCTCCAGGCCCTTTGTGTCATTTCAGAGAAAAGATTTGGTGTGTCACAGATTCCATGAGATCTGGGAGTGCGTTTCTTGGGGGAGCTTCAGCCCTCTAAATCTCATAATTAATAACCGTCTCAATAACTTCAGCCTAGTCTAAGCATATTTGATTTTAGGGCAAGTTCTTGACATGACTTAATAACAACTTAGGGCTTAAATAAAATGCTGATGTGTGCAGTTTCCCGAGTTTAAAGTTGCAATAACAACAAAGGCATTGATAGAGAGATTCACAGGACTACAATTATGGGCTGATAATGAAGCCTATCTGGCGTTATGCAAGCGAGTGTTTGGATAAGGACGGCAGAATGACTGATAAGTGCAGGAGACACAAGAGGCTTTTTTCTTTAATGAATGTGATTTTAAAGGAAGAATGCACGTCTTAAGAAAGCAGGTCGTTTTCCTCTGTTCAGTCGTCCCCTGAGCTGGTCAGACAGGTTCTGACTGGCACCAAAAAGGGAGTCAGCTGTGTTTAACACCCCTTCAACACACACACACACGCAACCATACATGCCAGTGTGCATACGGCACTCTGCATGCACACATAATGAGCATATAATTGTTTTTTTTCTCTTTTAAGTGTTGATTTATGGGTTAACTTAGGCAATAGGTTCAGAAAAACAAAAGATTATTTCTCCAGTTATTAGAAATCACAATGTGTAATGTCTCTTGGGTCACATTCCACAACGTGTCCGCTCTTGACTGCAAAGAACGCCAAAACATGCGCTCCCAACTCTGAGACACACCTCATGACACAGTACATAACAGTTAACTTAACTGCACAGAGGCCAACCCAGCCCTGTGGTCATAACGGACTACATGTAGGGATTATGTAATCAGATTTCTTTTAAATATGTATATTAAATCTGGATTGCATTTGGAAAAAAAAATCTTTTAAATTTTCAATTAATCTGTTGAATGTTTTCTTGATTATTTGATTAAGGGTTGGGTTAGGGTTGAAAATGTCTGAAAAGGGTGAAAAAATATCGATCAAACCAGAAAATATTCACATTTACGTAGCTTAAATCAGTGAATTTGGTTATTTTTTTCCCCTAAAAGTTACTCAAACTGATTAATCAATTATCAAAATAATTGGCTATTAATTTAACGGTTGACAAGTGATCACTTCATTGTTGCAGCTGTAAAAACATCTTCCAGCTCAGTCAAACTACTATCTGAAGCAAATATTTTGTACTTTTCCTCCTCCTCTGTGCTCTTTACACATGTTGTTGTTTTGAATTCACACAAACCAACAGCGGCCGGGCACCCAATCAGTGAGAATTAGGCACAAACATCTGTCTCCCACCCTGCCTCTTCTTCCTCCTCATTAGTTTGTCCCTGAGGGATCTCGCTGACATGAACCCTGCAGTCCAGCAGCCTAACGTCCAGGCAACAGAGGCAGACTGGCAAAAAGCGAGCTGACTGTTTTAATTAGAGGAGCCATGCGAGATGTAATTAGTCCCCTAATTATTACTCAGACTGAGAAACCGAACTGTAATAAACAAAAAGGTTGTCATGACTGTGCAGCTGTGAATATTAATCTACCTGATTTGGGCCTCCTGAATGACACATTGCTAATAGGGATGCTTATTATGGTTCATTAGTATTTTGTTTCACCATATACAGAACATACATGTCGTGTATATCTCCCTCTACCCACTTGCTGTCTGACTGTTTTTTTCTACTTAATATTTATTGACGAGCAGTAAAGGCTGCATGAGGCAGGTGACTAAAGGTTCAACAAACTTCCTGTACCAGAGGCGGAGAGGAAAAAAAACAGTTGATTGCTCAAGCAAGCCAGAGTAAAGCCACTGTAAACATTCTCCTCTGACCAGTTGTTGATTTCGCAACTCTGCCGCAGGTGGTAAATGACCTGATATTCCACGACCATAAACTGACTTCCTCATCGGGCTGCAGCACATGAGAAAGAAACGAGGTCAGGCTGTAGCTACGCAGACGTTAAAACTAAACGATGGCCTCACAGTCCTACATGGTCTTTTATGTTTTTGACAAACATCTGAGTTCGATGTGTCATAAAGAGTTTCTGCTAGTAGAGTCGGATAACAGCTAGTGTGGAAAAGATTATGCAGAATGGAAATTACTGGGAATCCTGTTTTTCCCACAGCAGGTGATTCAATTTTGACTCATCAAACAACTTAAAACACAACTTACTGTCTGCAAACGGGTTAAATGCGCAGGTGGGGCCTGCAATGATGTAACTGATACTGTGACAAAGACTAATTACCGATTGCTTCACTTCCTCCAGCTGTATTGACGTCACAAAATGTCCAGGAGGTTACTCTGGAAGCAGGGAGTGGCAGATCTGGTATATCTCTACCTTCACTACTATATGCATGTATGTGGGTGTGTGTGCTGGCATGTACTGAATGTGAGTGAGCAACGCAGTTAGGTATAAAAAATATTCCCTGGATTGTTCTGATCAGCAGGCAGCCAGAGCGAGACAAAGGACTCGATAAACCCGATCATTAGTCATCTAAGCTCGGTGAAGTGTGCGGTCACATATCACTCGTTTGATGTTTACTTGGGGACTTGTGTTGGAAGTCAAGGGTGTGTGGTAGATATTCGTTTCTCGAGGCTATAGGATCTGTGCGACGACAGAAAACTAAATTGCCGACACTTATTATGTGAGATAATTAGCTCATTCTTCAGAACCACACTAAACACACGCTCAAATACCAGGCTCCAGTCGAGAACTCGCGTGCTACCTCTACAGAGACGGCAGCTCAGATCTGTGTTTTATCTGCCTGGTTTCCTCTCGAAGAGCTGTAAAATAGACAAATATTTACTCAAATCTTACCATATGATGCTTTAATGTTTGTTTAATCGTGTAAGTAAAGTGCAGAATCATCTCATCCAATACAAAAATACCACAGAATGAAAACCTATGAAAAAGTAGACATTTGTGTTGACGTCCATCTGACAGTCTCTCTCAACAAAACTGAACTGAAATGGAAACTTCAGCATTTTGGGAAATATGCTTGTTTGCTTTCTGGTGGAAAGTTAGATGAGAAGACTGATACCGATATCGTGTTCATGTACTGTAAGCAATATTTTTTTTTTCCTGGATGGTGAAGGCATGACCCGCCCTGCCCTCCGTCTGATTGGCTTACTCTTTTATTCATACCCTAACCCTAACAAACCCCCTTCTCATGCCTAAACCTAACAAACACTCGTCTGTCTCGGTCCAAAGCGCCACCAACACTGCCCTGGTCCTCAAGCTCCCAGTCCAGACTGCTAACTGCACGGCTAACTGAGCTAACTAGCTAATGGGATGTACATTGAGCAGCATTTAGCGGTTACTCTGGAGATAAGCTGCTCCCTGTCCGTGTTGAGTATGAATTCAGTAGGTGGCCAAATCTTACATATTGCACGGTTCATATGAAGCTACTGTGAGTAGGCAGTTAGCTTAGCATAAAGACAGGAAACAGATGGAAACAACCCCCTGTAAAACAGTGAATCAGGTTTTTGCACTTTGTTTTTTTTTTTATGTAGGATCCCTAATTATTCATTATTTGATCAAATCTGAGCATGACAGGAAGAGTGACACTTTGCAGAGGAAGTCAGTCAATTACAGGAACTTGGTCAACTATTAAATTTCCATTTTGGCCTTTCCAGGGTAAAAGTTTAGGCACCCCTGGTTTAAAGGCTTTCCAAAGGCAGCGTTTACTGAGGGGCTTTTGCATTGGATTACACGTATGGTTACACATACGTATATGTACACGTTGTTATTTAAAAGCAGTGTTGGCACCAAACTGTAAAATGTAAACCTTTTCCTAAAACTCTGAAAACTTATTTGACAGAGAAAAGGGGAACAAGTGAAACAGAGTGTAAAACCAAAGTCACAGCAGACAACATTTACAAACATTTGAGGCACATCACCTAAACATAGCAAGATCAAATGTACAATGTTAAGTACCAAAACCAACCAAAGGAAAAGGGTTAAAGTCTGCCATAAATTCACATTTTGAGGTCTCATTTAGATGTTTGGATGAAACTTTGTACTTTTTCTGGCCATGAGAGGAAGTACTGCATGGCCACAAATGCAAACCAATATTTCCAGGGAGATGGCAAAAACTACTCCAACTCCTCTAATGGTTTCCTTTTCTACGCTGAGCCGTTTACTATACATCTAAATCATCGTGCTTTCTACCTTTCTACAGACAACAGAAATGGCCCTGCCGCGTTCTCTTCCTCTCATTCACTACCTGCAATTCAATTAAGCTGTGTCCAGAGTCTGATAATTACATTATCTGAAAACTTAGACATAATTAATGGGAAGTAGCAATGCTAACTGACATGACTTGTTTATTTCTCTCTCCAAGTCAACAGCATTACGGCAAAGTATCTTATGTAACTCAATCTGCAGTGTTTCTCCGCTGATAACAAAATCGATGACCAGATTTATTCCCGTATTTAGGGGTAAATTACGGTTAACCCCATCGTATGTCTCTGCAGATGATAAAAAATATATGTTGGGGTTTATTTGGTTCAAAGTCAGGGCTCATTTGGGATTAGACTGACTCAAATTTCCAGATCTTCAGATTTCAGGGAGGCATAAATCTCTTTAAGCCCAGTATCAGTGGTACTTCCTCGATTCTCTCTGTGCATTCAGCTCAAACTTCCTCCTCTTACATTTTCTGAATGTCAGGAGGAGATCAAATGTCATCTGAAGGGGAAACAAGCAGCACAGTAGAAATATGTGCATTCTTTGGTGGTGTACTATATTCGTACAAACATACTGTGTAGTTTGACAAAAAAAAAAAAAAGACATCCTGATATCCTGCTCTCTGTACAGGGGAAACGCAATCTTCCTTTGCGTGGGAGATGCACCAATCCCTTAGAGAAAACATCTTGGGGCCTCAGAGAAGAAAAAAGGGGCCAGTACGGACCAAAGGATACCCCCCCCCCACTTTCCCTCCATATCCCCAGTGAATGCAACAACACAAGTCCCTTTGACATCTCAGGAAGTTGATCTTTGCGAATGGGTCAGTTCCAGACGCTACCCTGTGATGCTGAAGCAGATGGTAGCTGATTGTCGTCTCCAGCGGAGGAGGACGTACTGGAGAGAGAGAGAACTGATGGACAGGAAGTGTGCGGAAAAAAATAAATTGAGAAGAGAAAAAAAAAAAGGAGAGGCAGGAGTGGTTTGCGGTTTAGCTAACTGAAAAGTTGAGTGAGTGGCTGTGGGGTCAAACTGTGGAAACGGGGTGTAAAGCCTCACACTGGATGTATGAACATGCCTGACCTTTCCCTGCAGGCTAACAAAGGGCGCCAAAACATCGGTGCGGCCAGCTGTATAACACAAGCAAGTGAGGCATCCCACTGAAAACGTCATGTGCCCTTTAAACAGTTCAACCACGGTGACTGTGCTCCCTGGCCCTGCCTGAGTTTGAGCTCAGTCGGTGAAGTTTAGTCTGTTAAAAGCTCCAC
The DNA here is from genome assembly GCF_040436345.1 of Pagrus major. Lineage (NCBI taxonomy): Eukaryota > Metazoa > Chordata > Actinopteri > Spariformes > Sparidae > Pagrus > Pagrus major. The sequence continues at coordinate 19,533,396 of NC_133235.1, read as the reverse complement.
AAAGTGACCAAATAAAGACCAAAAAGGCCAATGTTTACTCTTGGCTTCTGAAGAGCACTCTCTACCAGTCAGTGAGACACTCCAGATACCTGTGACTGGGCCCATCAGAATGTTTACTCTGCACCTCAGCGTGAGGAAACTGCGGATTTAGGTTCAGCACAAACACAGGAATACAGTATGTATACTCACACTGCGGCATACTGTGATCAGCATTTCTCAGACCTTAAACAGTGAATTAGTCCACTATAGTCCACTAATTAGGCTCTAGTTTTTGAACTGGTTCCATTCAAGATTCTTTAAACCTAGCAAACTAGCCTGAATACCAACCAGTTTTGAGTGGAACCATCATCATTAAAGATACTTAATCAGCTGACAATGGCCTGCAGAACAAGCTTTTCGGGTTTGGAAACAATTTATTTTTGGTAGAAATGCAAATGAATCAAAGCATCTTCCGCAAACTGGAATGGAAAAGGACTATATAATCTCTCATTTGAGCACCAGAACCATGTGGACTAGTCCTGCAAGATTTGGTAAAAAAGTCATATGGTGATTATTTTAACAGATATCATGATTGCGATATGATTCTTGATCAGTGGTATCGATAATTTTTGCATCATTACTTTCATTTTCACAGAAAAAACAATTGAAATCACGATGATATGACTTTATTGGCTTCTTTACCAAACAAACATGGTTTCTTCTACCTGAAGAAAAAGATTTGTAGGCCAGTACTGTCACTCATTTTACCTTTATCTAAAAAAATCGCAGATTCTTGCGATCTGAACATTGCACCTGGCCATATTGTGAGCATTTACATCTACACAATGCTGGTTGTGCTGCTAAAAATTACATTTACATAATTCAACAGAAAAACTGTTGCGGTTACTCTGAATCAGTGTTTTTCAAACTTTTTCACTGTGTACCACCTCAGAAAATATCAGTTAGAGAAACAACGTTAAAATACAAAGAACCCATCCAAAAGCGCAGTGTATTCACTGTGTTGCTGTATCCAAAAGTCCAAGAAACAATTTGTGAAATCGTCTTTTAAAGGAAGACTTCAATGTTTTGTCACAGGACAGTTCTTTTAAAGTCTCCTGCTCACCGACAAGACTATGCTTGGATATTTCAGAAGTTTCAATGCTGAACAGGTTTCTCATCAAGTTGTTCACGTCGGCCACCAATGGGAAACATTCTTGTTCGTTTGAAACCTTTAATTTTATCTCTGCTTGCTATCTGACATCCCAGTTTGAGTTTAGCTCGTAGCCAATCATGGATTAGTAGCAGGCTGAAACGAAAATGTTACTGGAAAGACAAAACTTACTTTTAAGTATTTTCAATGAAATTCTGTAGCATTTCAAGTGTTGGATGTTTTTAAATGTTTAATAGATTTAATAAACATTTTCTCCGAACACCACTGGAGGAGGTGGTTCCAGTTTTCATAGGAAAAAATGATTTGGTAGAAAGTGACTCGATTTCAAACTGTCCACCGTGAAGTCTGTGGATTATTCGTGCTAACAGGGACATTAATTCTGGATAAAAAGTTGGTTTCCCTTTTCTTAAATCTGAAGTAATCTTTTATATGAAGAATGAAGAAAGACAAAACCAAAACTGTTTGCACGGCTGCATACCACCAGGTGTTAATGAGAAAATGTGTTTTTGTAATTTCAGTAAACCAACAATCATTTAAAATGAAATAATCATTTATTTATTATGATACTATTATTATGACTTAAAAGAGGATCTTTTATTGGATTCATGTCCCTTTCGTTTGAGCTGCTGCTGTGAATAATCAACATACTGCACATTTATCTCAATACTCAATGAGGCATTCATTACCCGATAGCGATATCCGTGACAAAAGGGATAAATAAACCATAAATAATAGAAGATACATTGGAAAAGGCATAAATTACTGGGCATCAAGTTGATTTATTGGAGTTAGTTTAACACAGCTGCACTCCTATTAGTATCCAGCTGTGGCCAGTGTGCGAGGGGCCCAACACGATGGCCCACGTAATCAAGCAATATTACTCGGATAATTCTCCAGCATGCCCTGTTGGGAAGTCCATTAGTCTTCCAAACAATCCCACTCCTGTTACCCAAAACTCACAACCTCCATTAGCCCCAGCCCCATTTAAATTCCAATAATGCGCCCACCATTCTCCAGAAATGCTCCAACGTTCGACCCACTTCCTCTTTAACGTCCAGACATTCTCCCTATTGAAGCCCGTTCTAGCCAAGACAACCCCCACCACCATCACTTCCACCACCTCCCCTCTTTTTTTTCTCTCTTTCTCCTTCCCTGTTAAAACCATACTCCTCTTCAATCCCACAGGAAGCACGAGAGGAAGACTGGAGAGGGAGTGGGCGGCGAGCACGTTGCTGCTAACTCACAGCCCAATGCCGCCCCCCCCCCCCCCACAACCGACCGACCGTCACTAAGCCATGCCTGGAAAAGAAGAGTGGAGGAAGAGAGGCAAAGAACGACCGAAAGAAGAAACAACAACCACAAGCGAAGAAACCCACACATTTCACACATCATTCCAGCAAGAGAAAGCAGCTGTGACTCGGGAATCCCCTGTTGGTTTAAGCATTCCCAGCGCAGAGCAGCAGGCCCAGGTCAGAGCAGCAGACAGCACAGATAACTCTCACTCACTAGACTCCTCACTTCATCTAAACAAAGGAGATAGACGCTCTTTGAGGCAGCCTTTCTGCTTAAGGGTTTCTTATTTTTAGCCCGATTGCTGACAGGCTCATTTCTGTGTAGGTCTGACCGCTGTTTCGCAGCGTTGCCTGCCAACAACTCTGTTACTGCCTTAGTCATTTCTCCAGCAACTCTGCGCCGCTTGAGTCCTCACAGAGAGAGACCCCATAAAAGGAATATTCTCCAAATACCCTGGGGTTTGAGTTAGCAAGCTTTACTCTGTTGCTCAGCCCTTACTCACTATTTCAACCTCTGCTTTACACATCAGCAGGCCTTTAAATCCACTGATGAGTAGTTTCTTCCTCATCCACGCTGGCTGAGGGCAAGAGTCAGGGACAAACGGAGCTTGGGGAATTAGTTTGTACAGCCGAGGAGCTCTCACAAATTTCAACACTGTGAAAGGGTATCTTGTTACATGTTGCGTTGTACTCGCCGAAAGCATGACCAATTTAATTTGCACAGGAAAGCTGGGTAGAACTTAGCTATGTCTTCCTCATGACACATCAAACTGAAATGTTTGCAATGCAACGGGGTGCCACTGCCAAGTACTCGGGGCACCAGAGCGCTCGGTTATGATCTTCAGTGTGTTTTCAAAACAACTTTATCTCGACTGAAATAGTGCGAACGGCAGAGACTGACAGAAAATGGTGCTATTTTGTCATCAGACACCTCTCCCACAAGCCCACGGCTCGGATTTCATCCATTGTTAACGTGCGGGGCGTTATCCTGTTCCCGACAAAAAAAGCACATCACACATGGTTAACAAAGCTCCGAAACAATGCGCTAGCTTGTTTAAGATGATTATGACTGCGGAGGGTGGTTGTTTCAAGGCCGCCCCCTCACTGCAGACACACAGAGGGGCTTTTGCACAACGTAAGGCCTGGCTGCTTTACATCAGTCATCAAAGGCATCAGACTTGGCAGACTAGACCTTTTTCTTGCTATCAGCTACACTGCTGAACACAAGGACCCTGGCTCGGAGATACACACACTACGAACTCTTGTGACTACTCCAGAGAGTGGACAACCAGTGCATAAGCCAGAATACAAAAACTTTCCAACATAATCATTTTCCAATGTCTGACCCAGGGAAAAAAACAGAAAAATTGTCTTCCTTCCTCTAATTATCAGTTGAATTGTAGACAGCAAATATAACCAACTTTAATACAATAATTGCCTTAATAACGGGGTCAGACATTGGTTTATATTACACATGTGCAACCACGATGAAGAGTTTACTCTTGGCCTTGAAAGTTGGCAAATAATCTCATCATACATCCATTTAGAAGCTGTTCTGGAGCTCTCCATCATATTACACAATCTTACTCTTCTTGAGTGTTTTGTCAACTTCTGTTCCAAAGTCAAGAATAAACTTTCAATCTCAACTTCTAAGCCACATGGATGAGAAATCCTTCCAGTGCTCAAAATGAGGGAAATTTGGGCAACTGGGCTCCAGAACAGCTCGGAAATGGGCCTCATGGTGACATTGTTTTGTCAACTACTTGGCCACAAATTATCTTTCAAACTCAGCCTTTAAGCCAACACCTACAAGAGGTCCTCAAAGTGCCCAGAAAAATGGAATTGGGAACATCTACCATTCCTCGACAACTTGACAAATTCATTCTGTGAGGAAGATTGTATGAAATGATCAAAAGCTCAAGCACAGCTACAAAGGGACCCTGTGGTGAGACTGTTTTGTCAGCTACATGGTCAGAAATAAATTTCAAATACAATGTTTAAGCCAACGTTGTCAAGAGGTCCTCAAAGGGCCTGAAAAGATTGAAACGAGAACTCCTAACACCCCTCGACAACATGGTAAATTCATTCTGTGAGGAAGATTGTATGAAACGATCAAAAGCTCCAGAAGGAGCTCCTAAATGGACCTCTTGCTGAGACTGTTTAGTCAGATATGAACAGCACAACAGATGTAATGACGTTTCCAGCTCCAAATCCTGGACCTCATATCGGATGTTTTTCAAAATGAAGAACAGGTGCCAAGCATTCATAACTCTTGGACAGTTTAGATGACTTTATTTCCTGGAAGCAAAAGACATCATCACATAAAAACTATCCAAAATGCTGCCTCACCAAGCCAGAATAACAATAAGAAGAAAAGGAAAAGACAATTTCCCCTGTCTGAAGTATTTCAAATACCTTCTGCTTGACTGTTTAAAGAAATAAAGTTCACTGGGTTGTTTACACATCCTTTGACCCAAAAACCCAATTAGATTTTGATCTCTTGGTAATCTTACGGGTGGTTGATTATTCAAATAATACCAGGATAAAGGCTAAACAAGTTGATACATATTAAAAAAATCTCAGACTGTCGTCTAATCAGCTCAGGAAGAGGTTGTTGATGTAGTGGATATACAGGACTGCAGGTCCACCGGGCTAATCCTCACTGCCTGGCACAAGTCCAACAATGCACTCCAGGGTATTTCTACCAGGGAACCCATTTCCACCTAGCTACTATCAAGCTGAAGTGGTTTGTTATGAAAATAAAAGGAGGGAAGTAGATATTGATCATTTATCAGTCATGCTATAAGTGTCATAGGGCCGTAATATGACACAGTGCATGGGAATACTTATAATATATGGCCTTCACAAACGGTTTATTGGGCAATCTTGCGAGAGGGTCAATTCCAGCCTTTTTATGGAGGGAAACATTGCAAGTGAGGCAAACAGAATTCCTTCGTTTTTACAGGCCTCTGGCTTCAATTATGAAAACATGTGGTAATGAAGATGTTCCGCTCAAAGTCCCACCAGGAAATTAATTCTGAGCTCAACGAAGCATTGGTGCTGTTGAAACTTACCAGGCAATTAGAAAAAGGTACTACAGAAGGCGTGTTGTGTTTAGAGCGCATAATGTTTTAGTGCTTTGGGAGTTAAACAAATCACAGATCAACTCTGTAGCTGAGCCTTGCCACCACTACAATATTACGAACAATGCTGTCGTCCAATCTATAAAAGGCTGGGGTGAGATATGTTTTACGATGCTGATGAAATCCCAGAGAGGTGATGTTGGCTTGTAAAAAGCTGGAACCGTGGTGAGAGAAGGGTTGACATCTTCTTTTCCGGCTCTAACACACCCCGCAACTCCACACTGCCAGAAGCACTATCATCATTGTTGTCGTAATTCAGACGGAGCTATGTCATGAGGAAGACGTCTGTTATTTGTTTGCCAGAATTATACTTCACTGATCTGTGAGAAGATTACTCATTGGTGTCCTTTTGTCGCTCAGTTCTCATGGTTACAGAGACAATCCTTTCGGTGCATACAAATGCCAGATAAAGCATTTATAAAACACTTTTTTAGCCACTCTAGTGACTTGGCTCTTGGAATGGTAATGCGGGTGTGTTGATTATTGGTTGGTGGACCACTTTGGCCCAGACTGAAATATCTCAACAACTACTGGACAGACTTCGTTGCAGATATCAGTTGTGTCCGGAGGATGGATCTTAATGACTTTGGTGATCCCTAAGCAAGTTTTCATTCATTCACTGACCAAACACTTTCGGGCAGGCTCTGGTTGCATGCAGCAGTTGAAGAGCAAAGGAGGCGTAATAAAGTGGCCGAAATGCAAGCCTGAAACCTATCTGCCATTGTCCTAGCAACAATGTAGCTCTTTATTAGCTTTAATTCAAGAGTTGTCTCTCAACTTCAACTACATTCTTGCATCTCAAGTTGCTAATCAGAATGTAAACAATGAATGAAGACAATGATATTCGGTATGTATAACCCAGGTATCTGCTGGAAACACCTGAAGTGCTAAATCATCCTTAAACAATAGTCGATGGGTTCCAAGATTGAGCGCTGATTAGCAAATAATAGTGTTTAGTAGGAGGTTCAGGATACATTCAGGATACAAATAAGAGTCTTTACTACAGTTAACATGCTATCACGCTAAACTAAAATGGTGAACAAAGAACTGCTGTGCCTATGTTTAGCCTCACAGAGCCTCTAGCATGGCTGCAAACTCGTAGCTTTGATACCATTTTAAGGCATAAGCTACCAGTATTTTCTCTTCTGATATTTGTATAAAGTATTTGATGTCCTGATTCAAAATAAAGCTCCAAAACAAAGTAAGCGAATTCTTTGAGCTATCAGTCTTCATAACTTTGAGCCAACAGGGATGCCTTTCTCCTCACTGTTGACACAGGGCTGTAAAGTCATGTCTACACGGCAAGTTAAGGTCAAGGAAGACAGATAAGCCTGTGTCAAAGAGGACAACAAAGTCAGAATAAAGAACCTTTTGTTAAAGACCTGGGGTTTCTGCAGGGAAAGAGACATTCATTCAAGTTTGATCTACAAGTGAGCCACAGGGGCTGGATGAGAATTAATTTATCCTGTGCACTTTCCATTTTCTTTGTGTGCGTTTCTCACTCATGCGTGTGCTCTCATTATCTTATTTGGATTCCTGCAACCCACCCACTATGTATGTATATTGGTTCATTTTCAGCCTTATTAACATATTCTGCAGGAGACATTTGTGTCTCATGAGGCTCACCACAAATGGCACACTGTTGGTTGAGAATTCAGGTTTTGCACTCTGCAACTTGTCAGTACCAGGCCCATTCAAAGATGTGACAGGGGGTCTAGACTAAGAGAAACCTGAAGGCAATACAGGTATCAGTTAACACGTTTTTCTGCGTGTCTGTAGATGTTTACTTTCCTAGTGAGGAAGCCTGTAAAGAAAGTTTCCAAGTGCAGCTGAAAGCAAGATAAAACTGATAACATGCACATTTTATGGCAGGATCCACAAAGACCAAACAAGGCAAAGCCCCCTTCTGTTTTCTGTTTGACTAGTCATTACTCGCCACTGCTGGCAACCTTTTCAATAAATACTGGAAAGTAACATCCTGTAGGTCCTAAATGACACTCTACCACGCCCTTGCAATGAAGCATGTAATGCCTTAATCACATTGTCAAAAGAAAAAAGAAAACACGCTTTTTCATAGGTAGCGCAGCAGTGATAACTATCAGACAGGCCCGATCAGGATTCCCTTGAGAGCCATAAATAATTTGAACTACATAAAGTTTATGATGTGAACATATTGCAGAAAGCAGGTCAGCATAACGCTCGACGTCACACGTTTTCCGTTGTTTACAGTGCAAGTGTGGAAAAAGCCATACCTTAAAGCAAAAGGCTACTCAAGAGCCAATGCAAACTAAAAGGAAAATGGCCTAATCCTGCAGGTAATGCTGCTAAAGACTTCCAACATCCTTTTAATCAGGATGTGAGGCAGGAAGCCCCCGTATTTACACTGCGAAGGGGATTACAAATTAAACATCCTGGACCTCCGTCCAGACTTTTGTTTTTTTTCCCACTAATGCAGGAATTAATTTACAAAAATCTGGTAAATTAACCAAAATGTGCCGCAAAGTCCAAACCACCAACAGTGAGTCACAGCTTCAAATGCACCATTTAGTATACTGGGCCAATGGACCACACAGGAAGAGGCTAAATACTTACTAGGGAAGCAAGTTTTCAGAGCCACCACCCTTCAAACCAATGCTTTCTTCTGCTGTATTCTGAGATGGAGATTTGTTTGAGAGGCTATTGTTCCCCTCCCTGTGGGGGATTCCTCTTTTGGGCGAGCACTGTTTGAAACGCTGCTCCTCGCAATGACCCTAAGGTCATTAGGGAAGACGCCACACCTACGGGAGGTGTTCGGGAGAGTGGTGAGAGACTCTCATCTCCAATTTAGATGTCAAAGTGAAGCAACAGAACAACTAGAGAGAACAGCTTGAGGCCTCTTTGATGAGAGATTAATCAAGGGCACGAACACCAAAGTCAAAGATCTCACCTCGTCCTTCTGATGTTTGTTTGTGTATCCTCAACTTTTCTGTTTTTCTCCCCTCTGAGGCGATTCTTCCTTTAATCCGTGCACTGCCCCTGTCCATCTCATTGACATTTCTTGCGTTTGCATTGTGACACGGAGATCCATAGAGCTCAGCTCTGAATACAAATACACCAACTTATTTATGTGCAAAGATAAAAAAGGCCTCAGACTATCCCTGTTCACCGTTCTCCTGAACTGAACTGAGCTGCAAAATTCTCTTGAGCGGGTTAGAGTGATGGTTTTCATCCAAGCTGAAAGCCTCCAGGATGGAAACATGTTCGGCTGGTGCCCACTTTCCATCTTTACCTTCACAGCTAGAGCTGACTTACTGTTTCAGCAGCTCCAGCCTGACAGGACACATTCAGAAACTGCTTTGTCAAACGTATGATAAACATAGAACTCATTCACAACACAAATTAACTGGAAGTGTTTCAGGTGCTGCAACTGGCATACGAGTAAAAAGGATACGAATCCTCAGCTTGTGTTATTTCTACAAATAAATTGCTACAAATTGTTACATAGAGCCCCTTTAAGAGACACTCCTAGAAAAAACACTATGGATTTATAAATATATCGTGTTTCCCTAAAAAAAATGAGTATTATTGGTGAGTCATGTTTTCCCAAAGATAAGGTCATTTTCTTCATAATACAGGGTCTTAAAACATTACTCCAAAAGGGAAAAGAATGAAATCATACAAAATTATGACCACTCCTCAACACTCCCTCAAAAAGCCTTTATAGACAAGCTTAATAACTCAATTGAAGCTGTTGCCTTTCTTCCCTTTTAACACGACGCTGCACCTGATGAGATGGCGAGATAGCACAAGGCCTTTTTTTCCGGCCTGAATTCCTGGGTCTCTTTCCACTATAGACCAGGCAAGGCCAGTGAATCATGGAAAGGCCATAAACGTAGCGGATCACTTTGTTACCACGTACAAACAAAGGAAGCAAATCAGTTCAATGAGTAACCACATTCACTCACTTTCTGGTCTTCTCAGTGGATGTATACAAACTGGAGAATGGATTTCAGAGGCTGCAGTTACAACACAATAAACACTAGTTTACTTTGAGCGGGAGGCTAAAAGAAGAGCTTTCAGTAATTAAAATCAGAGATGTAGCAAGTAGTATTTCTTAACTCATTAAGAATTAAAGTCAGACATCAAAGCAATACGTAAAACTTTATTGATTGTGGTTTGTTTAGACTGAAAAGCCAGAAACGCAAATAATGGCTACAGAGCCGCAGCACTGCCTGATTTTTAGTGCAACACAATAGATTTATTGTTTTCAGATGTGTCTTTACGGTAAAAACTAAGAAGAAGAACAAAAGCAGCTTCACTTCTGTATTCCCCCTCGATGACACACACGTCTAGCCTCGGGTGCGTCTGCTGCACACCACAGATCTCGGTTGCTCTACAAAAGTATCAGCGCTGCCAGATAACCTGCCCTCCACAGAGGCACCATTGTCCCAGACTGAAACCAAAATCCTACACCTCGCTAGCAGCTCTCGAAAATCTCCACCACTCAGACATGGTGCAGTTTATCAAAGCTTTTATCCTCCTGCTCCCACGGCCCGAACCAGAAAGCCATATTTCCAACAATGGCTGCAGCAGATGGAAGTCTGGGAAGGTCGTCAGAGGACCGTCAGAGACGCAGCAGCAGCAGCAGCAGTAGCATGACGGCCACTCAGGACCTTAAAACTAGAGATTCTAGGATTACACAGGATCATAACCTATATTTCACTACCGCCATCCATCTAATCCCAGAGAGTGGGCTTTAATGAAAAGAAAAGGCATGGTTTTCTGAAAGTGATGGAAAAAAAAAACAGATGACTGATGAGGGAAGCTGGCTTGTTATATCCCAACACAACGCAGAGGGAAAAGCACTTACTCAGGATGCAGAAACGCACTGCAGGAGTGAAATTTTATCATGATTCAGCTCAACTTTTGCAGGTGTGCAAGCACATTTAAATGATGAAGCTGGACCTCACCTATATGCTGTATATATATTATCTTCCAATCTCATTCTGTCAAGAGCTTGAATAACTCATTAACTCTGAAAAAGCATATTGATATAAGCCGGTTATCCTGTGCCCAAAGCAAGCCTCGCATTAGGGATTAAGGGTTTATCCGTCGACATGCCCCCGAGATTAGTTTGATCTTTCACAGGTTAACTCATAGTCCAGTTATTGGGGCTCTCAGGCACATTCACCTCATATCTGTACTCCAGAAGGCAGAAGAGTTTAAGAAAATTTCAGCCTACAATAAAAAATGCAATCATCACCTCTACAGTACATCTCCAGTCACAAACAGAAGGTGTCCAATTGATTCCGAGGCCATTTAGCATTTCATGTGGGAAATAAATCACCGCAGTTATTACTTGTGGTTGGCTGCTGGGTGAAGCTGTGGGCATTATTTACAACCTCCTCGCAGATGATGACAGTTAATAAACCGAGCATGCCAGTGCGCGGGACGAGGAGCTTTTCTATTATTCAGCAGGTCCTGTCTGACTCCCACAGAAGCCATCACATCCAGGCAGGCTGCCGCTGAACGACGGACTGACAGGTGGGCTTCCTGTGGGAGAAGCTGCTCGCTGCCAGGTGCATTATCAAATCTCAAATTCATTTCCAAAAGGCCTTGACGTCTTCTGACAGGACTGCAACTAGCAGTGGGTTAAATGACCACCTGGTAAAGAAACTTTAGAGTTTTATTACTCTGTACCTTAGATTGGCAAACATAAGTTTGATATCATTAGGTGCAGCTGTTTTTTACTGCAAGTAAGCCTAATTATTAACAAGCTGACTGGTCATCACCGTCGCTTTACCGTAAAGTTTCCAGCTGAAATGGTGACTGCTGCTAGCATATTTTATCAGCAGTAGCTAGCTAGTTAAGCTAACATTGAGAAAGAAAGAAAGAAAGAAAGAAAGAAAGAAAGAAAGAAAGAAAGATTCAGGCTACCTACATAACACATGTTCGTATTTTTGCATGTTTCAAGTTACAAGAGAAAAGACTTTAGGTTATTTATCATATTTAAAGCCTGAGCATTGTAAAAATTACATATTTACGTCCTACCTTGTATCTTGTTCCTCTTTCTAAGATATCTAGTTTAAAACATTCAAAAGTTAACTAAAGTGTTAGTCAACAAAATGTGAGGAAGTAACAGTACTGTCATTATCAGAGAGATACACTGATGTTAGCATGCTAACCCGCTAGCCTTGGCCCCTCCCATCTTGCAATACCACTTCGTACCTCAAGAGGCGATAGTGAGTCACTGTTAAGTGCCCCAACATTAGAGTGGAGTGTAAACATAGTTGCTAACATTGCCCTGCTCTCCACCACACAGCAGAGAAATACAACACAGTGAATGTGTTATCATGAAATTGGGCTTTTTTTTTTGCAAACTATAACACGACAAACTAATATGGATCGGGAACAATGTGCAAATAAACACACAGTTTATTCTGTTCCTTACAATTTGCTTGTCGTTTTGTTCAGGCTAAAAAGAAAGACACGACCCTTCAAACTCTTTAAATCACTCTAACCACAGCCTGATGCTCGCTGTTTCAACATGTGGAGAAATCTGCCTGCCTGGTTACAGTTGCTAATCAGATGGGGGGAGGGCTTACGCTGACTGTCACTTGAAAAATGAGTTTCACTCCACATAATAGTTTCACAATGTTATCTGTGTTTTAGGGAGGACTAATAAAGAGACAATGAAGTGCTCGCTCTCTTCACCACAATGATCCATGTATGGTTAAAAATTATTTCTCAGCATGTTCCAAGAGAAAACCCAAACACAGAACAATGAGCACAATTTTTCAGTCGTGATCGCCGTCAGTTTCAAGTTTTTCTCAACTTGAGAATCTTTTGCCACTTCGGTGTAAACAGCTGGCCAGATGCTCTTGCTTCCTAGCAACACAAACAGCTTCATGTCAAACAGACATATAGATTGAACAGTTGTTCATGCCATAAAAAAAAAACAAAAAAAACATGCATCTCCCAGTTTAGTAGAGTTTTAAAATAAGTCGAAGGATTACATGCTCCTTTGTGAGCTGAGAAAATTATCCTTCTTCTTAATTCTTATAAAAGCCTTTCAAACCCCTTTGGATTATCTCAGACATGCATTGTCAGAGAGCTTAGATCCAGACTGTTTTTCTCTGTTTTTGTTTGGAAATCTTGGAAATACTTGGTTTTCAATGGAAAGCAACATTATATTATGGTATCTCATGTATTTTATTTATGTTTAATTCTACGAAAATGTTACAGAAATCTCAGTTATGTCCCTTAATTTAGGTTGAGACACGGGCAGATTCAGTCAACATCAGTACTCCTTTATGATTCTGTCAGACAGGATAATAACACGTCTGGTTTTCAAAATAAAAGTTGCCTAATGTCAATTTCAGCAATATTTTCGAAATCAAGTCTTAATTGTCGTATAAGTATTGGTGTGTTTTGACAGATATGGATCTTAATTGCACTAAGACAAGAACAGCCTACCAGTTTACATCATTCAACATCAAATAGAGAGACAAAATGACTTCTGGGTTCTGTTCCATAAGTCAGAAAAGCTCATTTAAATTCCAACTGATACTTAAAACAATTCTGATAAGTCATAAAATACAAACTATTTTTATGGCGGAGTGCTGAGGATCAAAAACATTTGCCGCTTCCAGTTTCTTAAATGTGTGGATTTGCTGCTTTTCTTTGTCATTTATGACAGTAAATGAAGAGTTTGGGGGGTTTTGGACTGTTGGTTGGACCAAAAAAGCGATGTGAAGACGTCACCTTGGACTCCAGGAAACTGTACTGAGCATTTATAGACTGAACGATCAATAGATTAATCATAACCAGCAGATAAATTGATAATGAAAATAATTGTAAGTTGCAGCCCTACTTGGAACAATGACTTCTCAGCAATATGTTGTGTAGCTTGCTTATATGTCAAGATAAGGGTGGTAGATCTAAACGTATCTAACACGATCAAATATCACTGTTCATTCAATATTTCTGTCACTTAGGAACCTTTAACAAACAGCAGTTACTCTTCGCCCTCGACCTTTGCGGGTTAAACAAAGTATTTCTAAGTAGCCCATATGTTTTTACTAAAGATTTATTCTGAGTTAATGAATGAGCCGACTGCAAATGGCATGGCCCAACCCCAGGATCACGTGTCACCCTCCAGCTACTCCATCTTTAATCAATAACAAAAATGAACATTTTCAACTCTCATGTCTATCAAGATGTTAAACCAACCACACATCCCAAGCATCTTGTTACTTGGCTCTTTCAGTTTGGAGTATTGATGCATGAAGAACTTAACTGGCGTTGGACATCTTCTTCACATCAAGCTTAACAATTACTGGACACTGTGTGCTCGGAGATCAACGTGTGCCACAGAGATTGAAACATCTGTGTTAGCCTCTGGCCAACAGCACAAAACCAAGAACAACAACAACAACAACAACAACTGAAACTGTCAGACCATATGGTGCAACTCCCTCTTCCCTGAACAAGGAAATCGGATCAGTCACAAAAAACAAAAAAAAAGAAAGAACAGCAATTAAGGCACATTTTTCTGCATACCGTGACTATCATTACAGCTGCTCATTTCTAATCTCCTCTGGTCTTAATAAAATCTCAGAAATCCTTATTTACTGTGGGAGACTCGCTGCTGCGTGAAATGTGCACTGTCAAGTTTGTTTAGCAGCCCAGAAATATTTAGGGACTCTGTCTTTTTGGCTCACAAACACTTTTGATTTGTTATGGTTCTCTGGAAAGCGGCACTGGTTGTTACTTGTCAGAGCGGACGGGAAAGATGCAACTTGCACGTGGGCTACTGGCACTGAGCACACCTCGCTTATCAGCTTATAAGGAGGAACAGCAGTGCAATGCGTGTGGACAATGATGATTCATGAGAATAGGAAGTTTGAAGCCATTAGGGAGTAAAGTGATACTTCTGGTCACTTTCTCCCCTGACATCTGGCCCTCATGAGGTCTGAGTCACTCCAACTGCGTGTGGAATATGTCGAAATATTTTTAATCTTACACCGACATCTACCTTAACCACTGGGAAGCAGGGTCGTTCCTTTGCTTCATTCGTCTGTGTCAGATATCACTTTGGCCTTTCAGCGAGGTGTTTATTTAAGGATGGAAATCTCAGCTATTAAAAGAAAACGAGGATGGCAAGGAAGCATTGAAGTGACAGTCAAAACACTGCCGTGTCATTAAAAAATAACATTTCTGTGACCTTTACTTCAGGGCCAAAAGAAAGAAAAGAAACCAAAAAACCTGTTCCTGCTACCTCAGCACTTGTTTTCATACTTTCATCAGCCCTCACTTTTCCAGACTGTCTGCTTTTTATCATTTCTGCGAGTAGGATCAGGCGACTGTTAGCGCATTTTGATCTAATTTCCTTTGAGGAGCAGATGCAAACTGGGAACCCGTGCAGAAGTTTTGAGGATGCTTAAAATCAAAGAAAAACAAGCACATTTGAACAGCCGAGTGGGCAACAAAGCATCTGAAATGAGCAAATATGGCAATGTGAGACATGAGTGTAAGATTTTTAGATTTTTTTTTAAAGCATTAAAATGAGCTTTAATGTGTTTCAAGGTGACAGCATCGTCCTGATTTCACGTCTAAATTTACCTACAACTGGGTCAAACACTGCCAGGCACTTAAGATAAAATCATCAGTCTTCTGCTTAAAAAAAACAAGGAAACATAAAGAGGCTTGAAATTAAAGTACGTAGAACAATTGCACAATCAACATCCCCTCCCTGCAGCATCATCCCAAATGTGGTGCATATTTGCGTACTTTGGGTCATAGTCATTTCACACAGGATGTGGCGGAGATGCGTATTTGCGCACTTTGTTTTCTAATTGGCCAATCAATCACAACTTTTCCTCAACTTTTACGCGCATGTGTTTACCGATCAATCCCAGCACTGAAAAACTGACTGGACGTTAGACTTTGACGGGTCCTGTGTGTTTGGTCTGAACCAGGTCGCACCGAGGAGCCAGTGAGAAACTTTTTCTCCCACGCTGGATCAAGTTTCTCTGCGGCTTTTCCAGAGCAGTGCGTGATTTCTGTGAGATTTATGGAAATGTCGCACGAGGGGGGAAAAGAGGGGGAAAACGAAAGCCCGCTCGGCGACACAAAACCCAGTCAGCCACGTACATGTTGTAGTTTAACAGCTCCCTGACATACCTTTCCCTTCCGCCAGACCACAGCAGCACAGGCAGAGCAGAGAGGTGAGACTGATCCACTTCACGAATCGGGTTGCCATCGCGGTTTTTGAAGCTCCTGGAGAGAAGGTGTCAGTCCATGCCAACAGCGAGCGATATTCCGCTTTGTGGAAGAGTCGAGAAAATATAGAAAGAAATCTGTAGGTTTTTTCTCGTTAGGTGAAAGAGTTTGTCCTTCTCTGGGAAACTTTGACAGCTCCTCCTCCTCGCAGATATCTCCAGCAGTCCGAGCTCATGGAGCGAGAGGGCTCACTACTGCTGCTCTGACGTCAGCAGGAGGGAGGACAGATGCGCCTCTCAGGCTGCTCAGGTAGAGGCAGGACAAAAAAACAAAAACACGGTGTAGATGTTGACTATCGTCTTCTTTTTCTGGAAATGGTCTACGCGTCATTTATATTTAAAGGGCTACAACATGCACACACACAAAAAAAGCCCGCAGGTGAAGCCCATTGTTACTTAATGTGCTGCGTTACACAAACCAGTTGCTCTCAGTGATTTATGAAAAGCGACACAAAGTTCCTGTAGGAAACAAAAATCAGAAGATCAGAAGAAGAAATCAGAATTAATTAACTTAGATACAGGGATGAAAAGAAGTAAAAGGCGTATAACCAGTGTTTAAAAAAAGTATCCAAAACTCATACTTGAGTAAAAGTAAAGATATCATGGTAAAATATTATGTACCCATACGAATAGTGAAAGTCTTAAAGTATCTGATATTAAATGTACTTCACTGGCTGATTATTGGTTCCAGTATTCAGCATTTCTCAGATTATCACAATCATCATTTTTACAAATTATATTGCCGATAAAATAAATCAATTTAAAACTGGTACTTTGGCTCAGATGCAGCAAATCTGCCAAGTTGCTAGTTACTAAAGTCCTGATAAAAAAAATGTAGTGGAGTAAAATAGGACAATATTTACAGTCCTCAAAAGTTGTGCTGTTGAAGAATATAGTGGCAGAAATTGGAAATACTCAAGTACAAGTATCTCAAAATCTCAAAAGTACAGTATTTGAGTAAATGTACTTATTATTAGTTATATTCCCTCTTGGCAGGTCACCCAAACAAACAAAACCTGCAGATAAGACTAGTTTTAGTTTTTTAAAGTTAAGATTCATATTTTTTCATTGTTCTGATTGAAACTTCTGTGGTGCACACACATACACACATACACACTCCGCCACAGTTTCAGATCTGTTAAACAGTGACGTCTGTGTGCGTCCAACAAGCGCATCCCAACCACAGGTGCCACAGATGTGCCTCCCAACAAGCTGCCACACTCGCTGTGTGACTCCTCAAGTACTCACGTTTCCTTTTTTCTGTACCTCTATTCTGCACCAGCTCTGTTCGTGTATGACGTCCATTTGCAAATGCTCGAACATTAAAAACTCACAAAGACAAGTTCTGATCAACCTCATTTATTACATCACTCAAGTGGACAAAGCATGTATGGAGAGACGTCCCTATATTAACTCAAATAAGGTTGCTGGGGTTGCTGCTAGGTCTGACATCCGGATGAGTCATCATCTACTTTTTCTCTCACTTTCTTTGTCTAGATGTTCACCCAAAATAGCTTCAGGGACACTTATATATATATGATCCTGTGGTTACATCTGTAAGTGTCTATCTCTGCTCAGCATCAGAGACATTAACGGAACTTAATTTCAGGTAATTTGTGGTGATTTAAGCTTTTGATGTTGTTTCTTCAGGCCTAACAGTCCTCACTCGAGTCTAGACTATAACTACTGAGTTTTAAAGCAAAAAGAGCAGGAACACATTTAATCCACATGTCTGACGCCATTAACAGTTTTCCTTTTTGAAGCTAATATTCCCATTTTTGAGTTCATTAAGTAACCTAGCAAGTATATCGTCCTGTACGTCAGATAATAAGGAAGTACAGTAGTAGGAAATTGCAGCACAGAAATGCCAAAAGTGTTTATATAGGGGCATCTCTCCATGATTTACAGATGTATCTACACATTTCTATCATTTTACAGAAAAATATTGGTTTTGGTGTCCCTGAAGCTATTTCTGGTGAACACCTAGATATAGAAAGCGAGAGAAAAGGTAGATGATGACTCATCGGGGATGTCAGACCTAACTTCCAGAGGTTTCACTGAATTCGGCCTCTTACACCAACCCCAGCAACCTTATTTATTTGTAGACGTGCATGTTTGAAAGACAGTCCTCAGTACAACTGTCATACTGGGGTTGAAAGGACAAAAACGTCTAGACTGTTGACAGAGTGCCTGTCTCATCGGAGCCGAGTCTAATTGGATGTCAAGCTGCTTAAATGTGTTTGTTGTTGTGCACAGATCAGACTCTATGAGGACAGGAGTGATAGAAATCATTTTTCACACTGGTGTTTATTTCATTACCGCAGCCTAATGGCTCAGCAAATCGTCTTTGGTTGTACTGTTGGAGGAAGAGGTTATTGTGTTGGGTGAAATTACGACCATTTTCCTCGAGGAGAAATTACCTAATGTGAGGCTAACGTTTCACATGGGACAGCACAGCTTTTGTCAGTGTGCTGTGGATGTGATGCAACCGACAGTTTGATTGCTCTAAAGTTCATTGGGAAACAGAAAAACATGCATGGTCTTTGTCATTTTGGTAGGTCGGAGGGGAAATGGTAAGTGAAGGCAGACAATCCGCATGAATACAATATTGTGCTTATGATCTGGTTAAGTTTAGGCACAAAAAACACATCACTAGGGTTAGGAAAATATCATGTTTTGGCTTAAAATACCTGTTTTGGGTGCCACAAAGGTAGTTGATTTTTGAGTCTCATTCTCAACTCATCCAATAATGACGCTTTGAGCTGGTAGGTCAAAAAGTCAGTTCATAAACATGTGATGTGAACGTGATATGACACGTGTTATAGAAACGTCAATATGGTAAGTATCGCCAATGACGCACGCAAATGTGAACATAACTGCCAACATTTTATCTTGGTGACTGGGCTGCGACAGAACCATAACCCTAACCAAGTGGATTTTTGTGTCCAAACCTAACGAGACCGTAAGCACAGCATGGTCACAACATACAACTGAAAATTGAAAGGTTCAGAATTAAAATGGAAACATCCATTTTTTTGCAGAAGCGCACAATGCCAACATTTATTCTGGCAGTTAAGGAGCACCGCTGAATGAGAAAGTTATTCCCTTTTCAAGGTTACACAATTCAAAATGGTCCAAGTGTCATAAAAAGAATCAAGAGAGGTCAAACATTGCAGTTTTACTTCTAGTGAAAACCAAATTTCAGCTTCACATCAAGGTCATCTATTTGAATCTGACTCAGGGTTGGTTTTTAAATGTTTTGAAACCAAGGTTTGCCACATATGAAGCCACAATGGAGGCTTGCTAAAAGAAAGAAAAAGTAAAGAAATCCCCTTGGCAGCTCACCAGCGACCAATTTCTACAACACTGGCCAACGTCTCAGTTATGAAATGTTCCACAGTAACAATGAAAGAAGTCCCAGTTGTTACGGCGCTACATATCGCCATCCATCGCTGTCCTGAGGCTCTGTACGTTTTGTACGGGCCTTCCCAGAGCCTTACACCGCAGCTGTCTGTCAGCCAAGCAGAAACACTAAACAAACACAGAATAATGGCCAGACCACAAGGGATTCAAAAGAGAGAGTAAGAAAAGAAACAGAGCCAGAGAGGAAAGAGGAAAGTGTGTGAAAGAGCACAGGATGACAGATACTGCCTGGTGAAGAAACTACATGTCCTACCTTGCAATATTCTCACATTTTCCATCTGTATGTGTAAGTTAATGCAGCTCATATTTGAGACTCAAATTGTTTCAGGTGCGGTAAAAGCCAAACAGTGTAAGACACAATTTCTTAGAGGGTAATGTTCACACAAGGAGTCTTATTAAGCCGTCCAGTGAGGCAGAAAGGTCATGCGACCGTGCCGTGAGGGGAGATGACTCGTTATCCTGAAGGCCTTAAGTTTGATCTGCATGACAGGGCCCAGATGGACCAAGAACATCTTATTGCATTTTTTAAGTACCAGCCCCCACAAACAACATAATCATTTGGAAAGTCTTGTACATTATATGGAGGAGACTGTGCAGCAGACGCAGGAAAGAAGAGCACAACATATGGGATAATATAGGATTCACTGTCACTCAGAGGCGCAACATCTGCTGCATACACCCAAACCGACATCACACTATAGCTGAGAGAGAGATCTAAAAACGAATATCAGCAAAGAGAATAAGTCAGGCTGGGACAACGTTATGTGATAATAATAATTATTGTGATTTTGAAAAAGTGTGATAAATGTGATCTCGAGAGTGAGTGTTTGAAAAGAAGAAAAGAAAGTAACTGGAGCTTTAATCCAATGAGTGGATACTATCTGTGGTAACGCTTTGTATTAAGGTCTTTGTAATAAGTGTTAGTTCAGTAGAGCGTATACCTCCACCAATGCCCAACAGTCTCCTTTCACTCGCCTTATTTTTTCATCAAGATCCATGCATTATTCCCTGAGAAATTAACCAAAAAATGCCCTTTCTCGAAAACAGAAAGTGAGAAAAAAATTCCTGGATCTGTCCCTTTGAAAAGTCAATGGGGTCTATTCTGAGCTGCTTGAGAACATTAATCACTGCATTACGTTAGCGTTACAAACAGTATGTGTATATGTCAGATCTTGTGAGAGAAACAAGCAACCAGATTAATGAAACAAGGCCAAAAGGAACAATGCACATACTAACAAAACCAAACTGCAATGAAAAACGTGTTGAAGTTGAATCCAGGCCTTTAATACAGTCTCTTTGTTATCTTTGTTTTATTTTATTTCATATTTCGCCAACTTCGTCCCTGGCATTGTTAGCTAAGTAGCTAAAAAAAATCTGTAGTTCGCCCTGTTCTGATTTGAAATATCACCCGTGTTTGTGTTGTGTATGGAGGACGGGGCGGAGTGGAGGGAATGGGGTTGCAGACAGATTTATTAAGATTAATACGTACTTTATTATGCATTTATAAGCTGTAACTACACACTTCTTAACATTTAACTGTTCTTTTTGCTGCGACCAGCTCTAAAGCGAAAACTTAGTTTATTTAAAGGTTTAAGGCTTATAAGGGCCTTATTACCTATTAACTAACACTTATTACAAGGACCGTAACATTCAGCCTCACCCTTTCTGCTTTACCTCCACTAAATCTGCAATCTCGCTGTTAAACTAAACTCAACTCTATTTATACTGTGTAGCTCTTTACATACAACACAGCTGATCCGATGTGATTTAAGTATTTAATTATTGCCCAGATGGACTAATAATACAATGAATGTTGGCGCCTGAAGAAGGACAACACCAGGCACAGATCTACTGAAGTGTGAGTTATATTGAGTGATATTGTTTCCAGAATTGATGTAAAAAGTTAAATGTTCAATTTCAGATGTCCTTGCTTTGAATCTCTAGCTCTATTCTGGGCACTCGTCTGGGCTGCCATATCTTTGACATGTGAGATAAGACTCGGATTAGATGTGGCTGTATCCATAAAAGCTTTAATAATAGCTTCCTAAATCCTGTTTTCAGCGGTATGGCTGAAAAGCCTCAGGCGCTCAGAACACACTGTCAAGCACCAATTAATTAGGTTTAATTAGAGAAGCCAGTGAGATTACCTTGTATCCCACCATCTGCCCCCCTAAAGCACATTTTCCTTCAGCTAAACTTAAATAGTAAAGACAAATATTTACATGTGTGAGTGGACACACACACACACACACACAGAGAGAAAGAGAGAGAGAGTTTGTTTTCTCTTCCTATGAAAAGCGATAAAACACGTGCATGTCTTATTTCTCTGCGTTTTACAGTTTCCTGGTGAGGCCCCTGGTGTTTTGGCTCTGAGCCATTGTTCACTTGCCAGAGCATGTGGTCTCCATGGCAACCCATTGGGTTACACAGTAAACACCTCAGAGTAAATGAATGAACCTGTTTTAATCCAATAGGAATCCCTTTCTCAACTCTCAACCAGTCACATCCTGTTTCATAACATGGAACACCTTGTTCGCAGTTATAAGTAATATGATTGATTTCCTCAAGGTTTGTGTGTGTGTGTGTGTGTGTGTGTGTGTGTGTGTGTGTTCAGGTTTGAAAGGTAATTTAGCCACTTTGGTTTAAAACATGTGCTGCGTGTGGCACGCCATTTAAAAAGCAATTAAACAATAACAAAAATCAAGTGAACATTTTGATCAGATATAAAATGTTAATGTGAAATTCACCCAAAAAATTTAAATTCAGTCATTATCTACTCACCCACATGCTGATGGAAAAACATTTCTGGAGCTTCACAGCAAAGCAGCAGAAGAAGATGGGGACTAGAATATAAAAAAACAACCTTCAAAAACATAAATTGGCTCCATACAGCTCGTAATGGGAATCCAAGTCTTTGGAAGTCCCGACATCCCAAACAGATTTTTAAAAATATGTTATTTACACCCTTTTCTCAGGCAAAAATCTTCATTGTAGCTGATAAGCTAAAAACGTTAGCGCGTACGCTGTTTGAAGTGGGTGCTCCAGCTCGATTGCGTGTTGAGGGTGTACATGACGTCTTTTTCAAATCACTTAGGATCTCGGGCTTCTGAGCTGTACGGAGCCATTTTATGTCTTTTGTTTTTTTTTATGTTTTAAAACAAGTCTCCAGCTACTTCAGTGGTTTAGGAGAATGCTTCAACGCTGTTTTGCTGTGAAGCTCCAGAAATGTTTTGTGGACTATGAAACTTCAACGGACTTTCCGTCAACACGGGGGTGAATAGATAATGACTACATTTTAACCTTCGGGTGAACTTTTCCTTTCAGTGAAGATACTGATTTTGCAATACTGAGTGTATCAGGCTGTTCCCTCCTCATGTTTTAAGGATTCATTTCACATTGTGTCATAAAAATTAAGGCCGTGCTAGTGTGAAAAATAAGAATTAGAAAAATGAAATATAAAAGAGAAAAATTCTAAGATAAAAAATACGAAGGTCATTATAACTGTTTATTCTTATAACAATAATTATTAAATATATATTCTTCATGTTTCTGAGGATCTTTAAAGGGGCCTTCATGGTTTCTGCTTCAGGTGCACTGTACTGTAGGTGCCGCAAGGCAACAGACTCAAAAATGTATTAGTTTTGATCAAAATAATAATCAACCATCAGGGTCAGGAGAGTTAATCTCATTAGGGTGACATCACCAATCTCTGCCTTTATGGCTGATGGACCTTTGGTGGCACAGTCGGGGTGAAGGTCTTCATTTCCAGGCATTCATGGTGCCATGAATCTCTTTTGGTAACGTGTGGCTCATTCCATCACATCCATTCAAATCAGTGATGGGAAAGTGCCCTGAACTACAGGAACATCTGAGTCACTCGCAAGTGGGAATAAAAGGGATCAAAGGATGACCGTTAACAAACTGGCTGCAGATTTTTTTACATTGGACTGGGGTCACGAAAAAACTGCCAAGCCACGAAATGTGTCAGCTTGGCAGATGATATTTGTTCCAGCTCTCTCATGTACGAGTGATTGATAGAATGAGATCATGGATGTAATCAGCTGAAATGTCTCTGCAGGTAGGAGTCAGAAACCACTGATCCCAGAAGAAGCTCCCTTATATGAATTCTACGTTCATTGACAGAAATGCTAAATATTAACCAGGACACTCACTTTTTCCCTGATGCCTCCTCACTTTAGTGCCGGGCAATATATTATCAGTATATTGTCATTGTGATATGAGACTATGTATCGTCTCACATTTTGGATATTGTTAAATCCTGATATGATATAAATGTTGTATTGTCTTTTCTTTAAAGGCTGCATGACAGTAAAGTGATGTCATTTTCTAAACTTTCCAGACTTTTGTTATACTTGGCTTTACCCACTTAGCCATTATATTCTCTAGATTATGTTTTCACTCGTGCCGTTTGTTGGTTGACTGGTTTGTCAGCAGGATTACACAAAAACTACTGAACTGATTTCCACAAAACTTGGATGGAGGATGGAGAATAGACCCCATTAACTTTCGGTGCAGATCTGGTTAAAAGGACAGATCCAGGATTTTTTTCTTCACATTCTTTGACATTGAAAGGACATTTTCATGGATCTTAACGAAAAAAATCAGGCCTATTTAGCTGACTGGTATATATGAATTAGAGCTGTCACAATATCAGATTTGTACTGGTTAAGTAGTTATGGTTTAAAAGTTAGAGTGATACAGGGTGTCGAGTTTGAAATTGGACCAGGCTTGATTGAATTAAAGGGGACTATTGGGTCTTGGCGGAGGTATGCACTCTACTGAGCCATTCTGAAATATTGGCACAATATCAATATCGAGGTATTTGATCAAAACTATTGTGATATTTGTTTCTGTTGCCCAGTCTGAGTCTGTCAAACTATCAGTTATATATAGTTTAAAGTTTCTTTATCATTTTAAGGCCTGATAATTCCTGTTTCTTTTGGCATTAATGCCCCAAATTACCCACTCAAATAAATCACCCAGTCTCCTCAATGCAAACATAAAAATAACCCACAGCTAATCTTAAATGTGACAAAGATTCAGTCTTCCTCTTCCTCACTCCTCTCCATATGTCCTTTTCTGCCCGTCATACAAAATCAATGTCAGATCAATTTTTCGCCTCATTAGTTCATGTGGGGTGGATTCAGGTTCCAGTCTGTCCTCGGAGGGTTTGGAGGGAAAACAGCTGGCGGACACGTTGCTCAATGAAACACCGCCATCATGTGGCGTGTTTGCTTGTTGTTGTCGGAGCTTATCTGGGCTATCGAGGGCTGTAGGTGCTATAAATGTCTTGGGAAGATGTCAGGTCGAGATCATCACAGGGGTGGTGAACACACATTATTTAAAGATAAAGTGAGGAAAAGTGGGCTAATGAGCAGCTTCTGTCCTGATGTTTAATGTGCATATGCAGGTTGATGATGATGAAGATCAGGTGATTTATTCATTTACCCTTTATTGGTAAGGTGCAGGCTACATTTAGTTTATTACAGGATGCACATACATATAATTTTGTTTAGGATTATCCAGGCATGACCAGAGGAATGTAGGCTGCATCCTTAATGTGGACCAAGGCCTTTGTTTACTCTGAGGAATTTAACATCAAACCATGCATGTGCTCTTCAAATCACACAGTTAAGTGGCCTTTGCGATGTGAAAGCCAAAGGCACAGGCAGTTCAGAGGAATGGTGTTTCATTGCTGTGCACTCTGTAGGGCAGCTCTCATGATGCTGCCAAGCAGCGCTGCGCTGTGTGAGAAATCAAAGCGCAGGCGTCGAGTCGGGAGGGAGCCTATCTTGCGCAGACTGGGTACTGTACATGGCCATTGATGCTGCTGGATAGATGTAGCCCCTGATGTAAATAAGAATGGCGAGGCCAGCGGGTGTAACATGCCGCGTTATCTCTGCTTGACATCGGAGCATTTTTACGCCACCATCGGGATTTTACAACACGCGTGGCCCTTTTCTCTCGTCTTCATCCGAGTTCTGCCTTGACAGCTCGCCCGATGATTTCCATTTGACACGAGAGCCACAGCAGACGGGCGGCTTCTTCTAATAAACACTCGGGAAAAACAGGTCATTATGACCTTAGTATCCTCCAGTAAAAGAAAACCATCGGATTGCTTTTACGCGGCAGCATTCTGCTTGCATTTTTTGCTTTGGATTTCGTGTGCCGTGTCCGGAGAGAAGTATCATCATTTCAACGTTGAGGTAAGATGAATGGCCTTCTTCCCATCCCCTGCTTATCACAAATGACCGTGTGTCTCTCCTCCACATCATCTGCCCCGGCGTGAAAAACAAACATATATAGAGAGAGGCTCCCCACGCTATCCGTGGGCACAATTACCATAACGCATAACATGGATACATTGTAAGCCTATCAGGGCAGCTCACGCACTTTAACGGGGAAAATATCGAGCATTCCTCATTTGTGGAGTGCAATGAAACAGAGGGATGCTCATTTTTATTACACTGCGGTCCGTGAGCTGAGCCGATACAGCCCACTGATGCCAAATGTGCAGCCTAGATATGATTGCAGTCACATAGAGGGGTCTATTTTAACAGAGATGCCCTCCAGCATCACGTTTTTCCATCGCTGGGTATAGTTTTGTGACAGGCCAGCGTGCAGGCAGACATGCTTTGGCAGCATCACAGTGTTGGAGGAGATGAAACGTTTACAGACACAAGTTGCATAAAAAAGGATTTGCTTTTTTGTACCCAATTAATTGATGTCACTTTCATCCTCATCTCAGGCTCCCCTCCCACCTCTCTGAAGAAATAAAATGCTGAGGCTGACAGTCACACACACACACAGAAAGAGAGAGACACTCATACATCATTATTCAATTTTATGGCTTGCTGAAATCTGCCCGATATCTCTCTGAAAATCTGTGCCTTTCAACAAACACAACACACACAGGAAACACACCCACAGGAGAGAGGAGGGAAAAAAAGGGATAAACAAGGCGTTTAGCTCAGCAGAAAGAGGGATAGAGGCAGAAGGGGGAGGGATGGACAGAGGAGACAGCTAGTCAGATTAGCTAGCTGGAGCATATCTCATAGGCTGTGTATGTGGTGATGGGGAGGCAGCTGGATGGCGTGTGGACAGCTGTGGATAGCGTGGGCGACCCCGTGGACCTCTGCAACAGGATTGAGTGTGGCAGTGACCCCTGGATGGTGCTCGGCCTCACCTCACTCCCCTCTGTATCAAGCCGCACTCTCGCTTTGTAGGGCAAGAGGAGGCAGGGCCACAGTCCTGCACATGTACACTGACCGGCAGCCGCAAGACACAAACACTGACTAAGGTCACTGGAAGGGATTCAAATGCAAACAGTTGCACTGATGTCCAGAGAGCCCCTGAGCAAATATACACAGGCAAATTTAAGCCTGAACCAGCGACTTACATTCAAACTCCACCTCATTAAAGCTTCTGAACATTTCATTCACACTGTTATGCTGGATTTAAATGTTAACACGGCAGCTCTTTCTCAGCACAGTTTGTTTTCTTGCAGTAATAGAAAAGCATTGTAGCCACGGTTAGTCACCTTGCAGCCTTTTGTAAGATGCAGAATGAATGACGCACAGCCATATTCGTATTGATTTTTATGATGGGATTGGCCACTTACTGGGAAGAACTGGGTGAGGTAACTGAACAAACAACACTTTGTTCCCATTAAACAGCTGCTGTTGTGGTGCCCTTGAGCAAGGTACCCCCAACCACTGCGGTGGAGGAATGTGTGTGTTTGCACTAGACGGCCTCCCGGCATTAAAGGTGCACTATGTAAGAATTGGCCACCTGTCAAATTCATTATCAAAACAAATAGGGGGACAGCTTATCACCTGAGAAACAGCTAACTTTTGCTAATAGTAGCTGCCGTTAGGTATATAGCTCAGTCAGCTGTGCAGCTAGCAGTTTGGACTGAGATCTTGGGGACCAGCTTAGTACGCCGCTATAAAAACTGCTATTTCTTCACATTTTATTGATGATTTAAGTTCTTTTTTTAAAAAAACAAAAAACATTTTCAACTAAAATACGTTGTTTTCTAGTTTAAAGCATTAAAAAAAATTATCATGTCAAAGATGTCTTGTACTACTAAAATTAGCATGCTAACCAGCTAGCCCTGGGCCTGAAAAAAACCTCTTACTCACAGCGGTCCACAGCTCCTGTGCCAGCGGTGTAAACACCAACACCGCCCTGGTAGTCTGGCTATCTGCACGGCTAACTGAGCTAACATGGCAACAGTAGCTACAGTCATGGATTAAAAGAATACAGTTAGCAGCAGTTAGCAGTACCTGTGGTGATATGCTGCCCCTATTTGTTGGGGTTAATTCAAGGTGGCCAGTTCTTACTCCAGTTCAGAGCTGCAGCCACTGAGAAACAAAGAGAATGGATTCTCTTTCAATGTATTTCTTGCTTGGTTAATACACGTACATTGTAGTAGATGATACTCATTTATAATGGGAACAAACTTGCAAAATGTGTATACACAACATCCTGGATCCTTTCAATCTCCTACTCCATCCCCGTGTTTTGTCTCTTCTCTGAGTTTTCTAACAAAAGCACAGAGTGTGAAACAAGTCTTAAAATATCCACAACATGAAGGCCCAAGTCTTTCTCCCTCTTCCTCTCACAGGGATGGCTACAGAGGTATGGATACCTTCCCCGCACAGAACCGGGAATGTCTGTCCTGCGCTCGGCCCGTACCATGCACTCAGCCATCGCTGCCATGCAGCACGTCTATGGTCTCAATGTCACAGGGACACTGGATGAGAAAACCAAGGAGTGAGTATGCACACATGCCGTTGACGTGCTCATGCTGAGGTGCACATGCACTTTCACCGAGATCGCTTGATGTGACATTAATGCAAAATGCTCCGCTCATTCATTTAA
This sequence comes from Pagrus major, assembly GCF_040436345.1. NCBI lineage: Eukaryota > Metazoa > Chordata > Actinopteri > Spariformes > Sparidae > Pagrus > Pagrus major. The sequence continues at coordinate 19,505,219 of NC_133235.1, read as the reverse complement.
AATGCAGAGGGAACTGCTTTCAATATTTCAATGAATTAGTGAAGGACAGAAATAGACGTGTTCATTTCACCCTCCCCTCCCCCCGCTTCACCTCGCCTGAAACAACCCTCAGGTGAAGGTTTTAACACTTCTCCTTCTTCTCATTTTGCATGATGGTGCAGTGATATCACGCTGAGGTGAGAATTAATGTTTTGTTTCTGTATCATGTTTGTTCTGTACTTGTGATAATCTGATGTGGTATGAATGAGTAAAGATGAAAGTCTTGATTTCCTCTCAGCCCTCATTGAGATTTTGATCTGACACTTGTATAAATGGCTGTAGTTTGGAGTAGTTTAGTCGTATTTTTGCACCTTTGTTTTTGCTGCTGTGATTATTTGGCACCTGTCAGGAAGAGAACTACTGAGTTCACTTCAAGCTTCATGTTGTCTCGTGATGCTGTTTACCTCCCAATTTCTGTTTAGAAACCTTGAGTCACCTTTTTCTCTTCTCTTCTCTTCTCTTCTCTTCTCTTCTCTTCTCTTCTCTTCACCTCTCCGCTCCTCTCTTCTCTTCTCTTAGTTGGATGCAAAAGCCTCGCTGTGGTGTTCCGGACAAGATTAAAAGTGCTTCGAGGTCACGGAAGCGGAGATACGCGCTGACGGGACAGAAGTGGCAGCGTCCACACATCACCTACAGGTGAGAGATAGTGGAGGCAGTTGTCATGGCCACCATTGACTTCAGCAGAGCTTATTCTAGGGTTCAGATGTGCCACTGTTAATTTTCGCAGCTCTCCTCCGTCTCTCGTCTTCTCCTCCCTAACCACCTGGAATCACATGCTCTGTGTTGTCATAGAGACTGCGCAAATACGTCACATATGTGGGAGCACATGCTCAAAAATATAGTCATCATCACACATCCAGATCAACACATACATTTGCCCATGTGTGCTGTGAGTATGTTTACTTTCCAGTTTATAAATAGCTCGCTGGCGAAATGAAAAACTGGATTTCTTTTTTTTTCCTTTTCATAAAACAAAACAAACAATATTAACTGAGTAGCATGGAAATTGAATGCTTCCTCATACAGAAATGTTTGGAAATCTCTCAGTGTAAATTGTCCGTAATCTCAGCAAAAATATTCAAACTCTCATCTTATCTTGCCTGATTAAGCTCCGGCTTTTAATAGGTTCTGAGGAGGACTGATAAACGGGTCTCTGGCGCAACTGCAAATTGACAGGTTACAGCAGTAATAGACGATAACACTGTCAATTTATTCAAATCCTTCCTTCCTCCACGAATTTGAATTGATGAGCCACCTCTCCTAATGGAATGTCAATCAGTGCTGAGCCAGTGCTGCTGCCGACTGCACTTTATTCATGAAAATGAGTGGAGAGAGAGGGAGAAGATTTCCCATTCCTCTCTGCCTGCCAGGGACTGATAACGACTGCTGTGTTAAAAGTTCAGTAAAAGCTGCTGGGCTTGAAAGAGTTGTGTCAAGTGCAACTTTTCTTTTTAGTGTCTCCTCATTTTGAAAAGTAAAAATGTTCACTCGAAATTAATGGGATAACGAGGCACGGGGTTGATGCAGTATGTATTTTATTTCCACACTTGTACTCAGTGTTTAGTGCCTGTAGTTTCAAATGACGTATGCTGCACCATTTACTATGACCACAGTATGTGTACGACAACCTACAGAGCCTTTTCTCAGCCTTGTAGCCTTTATCTCTCAGCAGCCTTTTTAATCAGTTTGCTTTTTCCCCTCCTTTCCACAGCATTAAAAATGTCACGCCAAAGGTGGGCGCCAGGGAGACTCATGATGCTATCCGGCGGGCGTTTGATGTCTGGCAGGGTGTGACTCCTCTCCGCTTTGAGGCCGTTCCATACAGCGCCCTGGAGACTGGCAGGCGTGACGTGGACATCACCATCATCTTCGCTTCGGGTTTTCACGGCGACAGTTCACCCTTTGACGGGGAGGGAGGATTCCTCGCCCACGCCTATTTCCCGGGCCCTGGCATAGGAGGGGACACTCACTTTGACTCAGACGAACCCTGGACCCTAGGGAACCCCAACCATGATGGTGAGTAAAAGACAGAGTGGGTATAAATCTGGAGAAAGAGAAAGTGGTGGTCGTAAGGAGTGAGACAAGATTACAAAGAGCACTAATAAAGGGTTGAGGGAGGCAAAAGCAAAAGGAGGTTACAGCAGCAGAGCGGAAAGGAAATTATTAAAGGAAGATTAGGGAAGAAACAAAATAAAGGTTGTTAAATGCGGAATGTTGGTAGGTAAGTAAACAAGTAAGGTGTGTGGGACGAGAGAGGAAAGCAGTGAGAAAAAGAAAATAGAGCAGTCATCAGGAGATACAGATAAGGACTGATGGAAAGCAAATAACTGGAAATACAGATGGCTAGGCAGGAGGGCAATATGACAGAGATGTTATCACAGGGCAGGGTATGAGGAATGCTTAAACAAAAACAAAGAATGCAGCGATGTCTTTGATCGGGCTCTGCTCTGTAAAGACGCATCACCCCATCTGTCAGGATTTTGATGTTTTTTTCTGCATAATAAGCTCTTCAGATGATAGGATAGAAAACTCTGCTATTTTAAGACATTCGTTGCTGGCACATGATTATGGCTATTCTGTTTTCAGTGAATTTGATGTAGCTCAGTGGAATGCTTCAAGAGAGGTAAAACAGAAAACAGAAGAGCGCTAGCAATATATGTGATGTCCCATTGTGTAGTTTTATGCTTTATTGTTATGTTATGTCATGTTATGTCATGTTATATTATGTCATGTTGTATTGTCTTTTGTTATGTAATGTTTTGTTGTATTACGTTATGTTATGTTATGTTATGTTATGTTATGTTATAGCATGTTGCGTTATGCTTTACTGTGTTGTCATGTTATATAATGTTATGATTTTATGGGTATATTAGTTTAAGTTAGGTTATAGTAGTGTTTTCCGGGTTATATTGTATTCTGCTCTGTTATGTTATGTTATGTTATGTTATGTTATGTTATGTTATGTTATGTTATCTTGTGTTATGTTATGTTATGTTATGTTGTGTTATCTTGTGTTATGTTATGTTATGTTATGTTATGTTATCTTGTGTTATGTTGTTATGTTGTGTTATCTTGTGTTATGTTATGTTATATTGTGTTATGTTATGTTATGTTATGTTATGTCATGTTATGTCATGTTATATTATGTCATGTTGTATTGTCTTTCGTTATGTTATGTTTTGTTGTATTACGTTATGTTATGTTATCTTGTGTTATGTTATGTTATGTCATGTTATGTCATGTTATATTATGTCATGTTGTATTGTCTCTTGTTATGTTATGTTTTGTTGTATTACGTTATGTTATGTTATGTTATATCATGTTGCGTTATGCTTTACTGTGTTGTCATGTTATATAATGTTATGATTTTATGGGTATATTAGTTTAAGTTAGGTTATAGTAGTGTTTTCCGGGTTATATTGTATTCTGCTCTGTTATGTTATGTTATGTTATGTTATCTTGTGTTATGTTATGTTATGTTATCTTATGTTATGTTATGTTATGTTATCTTGTGTTATGTTATGTTATGTTGTGTTATCTTGTGTTATGTTATGTCATGTTGTATTGTCTTTTGTTATGTTATGTTTTTTTGTATTACGTTATGTTATGTTATCTTGTGTTATGTTATGTTATGTTATCTTGTGTTATGTTATGTTATGTCATGTTATGTCATGTTATATTATGTCATGTTGTATTGTCTTTTGTTATGTTATGTTTTGTTGTATTACGTTATGTTATGTTATGTTATGTTATATCATGTTGCGTTATGCTTTACTGTGTTGTCATGTTATATAATGTTATGATTTTATGGGTATATTAGTTTAAGTTAGGTTATAGTAGTGTTTTCCAGGTTATATTGTATTCTGCTCTGTTATGTTATGTTATGTTATGTTATCTTGTGTTATGTTATGTTATGTTATGTTGTGTTATCTTGTGTTATGTTATGTTATGTTATGTTATCTTGTGTTATGTTATGTTATGTTATCTTGTGTTATGTTATGTTACGTTATGTTGTGTTATCTTGTGTTATGTTATGTTATGTTATATTGTGTTATGTTATGTTATGTTATGTTATGTCATGTTATGTCATGTTATATTATGTCATGTTGTATTGTCTTTTGTTATGTTGTGTTTTGTTGTATTACGTTATGTTATGTTATGTTATCTTGTGTTATGTTATGTTATGTTATCTTGTGTTATGTTATGTTATGTCATGTTATGTCATGTTATATTATGTCATGTTGTATTGTCTTTTGTTATGTAATGTTTTGTTGTATTACGTTATGTTATGTTATGTTATGTTATAGCATGTTGCGTTATGCTTTACTGTGTTGTCATGTTATATAATGTTATGATTTTATGGGTATATTAGTTTAAGTTAGGTTATAGTAGTGTTTTCCGGGTTATATTGTATTCTGCTCTGTTATGTTATGTTATGTTATGTTATGTTATGTTATGTTATGTTATCTTGTGTTATGTTATGTTATGTTATGTTGTGTTATCTTGTGTTATGTTATGTTATGTTATGTTATGTTATCTTGTGTTATGTTGTTATGTTGTGTTATCTTGTGTTATGTTATGTTATATTGTGTTATGTTATGTTATGTTATGTCATGTTATGTCATGTTATATTATGTCATGTTGTATTGTCTTTCGTTATGTTATGTTTTGTTGTATTACGTTATGTTATGTTATCTTGTGTTATGTTATGTTATGTCATGTTATGTCATGTTATATTATGTCATGTTGTATTGTCTCTTGTTATGTTATGTTTTGTTGTATTACGTTATGTTATGTTATGTTATATCATGTTGCGTTATGCTTTACTGTGTTGTCATGTTATATAATGTTATGATTTTATGGGTATATTAGTTTAAGTTAGGTTATAGTAGTGTTTTCCGGGTTATATTGTATTCTGCTCTGTTATGTTATGTTATGTTATGTTATCTTGTGTTATGTTATGTTATGTTATCTTATGTTATGTTATGTTATGTTATCTTGTGTTATGTTATGTTATGTTATGTTGTGTTATCTTGTGTTATGTTATGTCATGTTGTATTGTCTTTTGTTATGTTATGTTTTTTTGTATTACGTTATGTTATGTTATCTTGTGTTATGTTATGTTATGTTATCTTGTGTTATGTTATGTTATGTCATGTTATGTCATGTTATATTATGTCATGTTGTATTGTCTTTTGTTATGTTATGTTTTGTTGTATTACGTTATGTTATGTTATGTTATATCATGTTGCGTTATGCTTTACTGTGTTGTCATGTTATATAATGTTATGATTTTATGGGTATATTAGTTTAAGTTAGGTTATAGTAGTGTTTTCCAGGTTATATTGTATTCTGCTCTGTTATGTTATGTTATGTTATCTTGTGTTATGTTATGTTATGTTATGTTGTGTTATCTTGTGTTATGTTATGTTATGTTATGTTATCTTGTGTTATGTTATGTTATGTTATCTTGTGTTATGTTATGTTACGTTATGTTGTGTTATCTTGTGTTATGTTATGTTATGTTATATTGTGTTATGTTATGTTATGTTATGTTATGTCATGTTATGTCATGTTATATTATGTCATGTTGTATTGTCTTTTGTTATGTTGTGTTTTGTTGTATTACGTTATGTTATGTTATGTTATCTTGTGTTATGTTATGTTATGTTATCTTGTGTTATGTTATGTTATGTCATGTTATGTCATGTTATATTATGTCATGTTGTATTGTCTTTTGTTATGTTATGTTTTGTTGTATTACGTTATGTTATTGTGGTGACTATTCAAAAAGCAAAACTTGTCACCTGTGGTGGTTTGGGATGGTTCGTTCTTGACTCGACTCCAGAGCGAATAAAAAAGAAAAGTTGTAAAAGTAATATCTTTGGGTGAGGTTCCCGTTTATTTGAACAAAAAGGATAAGGTAAATTGACAGAACAAAAAGAGATTCTACTGTTTTTCTGGCTGCCGTGTAAAAACTGTGTGTGTCTTCCACCACCACTCCACTCAAACTAATCAGCACTTCTAATCAACAACAGCTGGGGCAAGGTTTGGGGTAAAAGAAAGTAACTGAAATATACTTCCCCTAGTGGAAAAACAAATACCTGCACAACATAAAAAATGGCTCCTACACACCGGCCCCATAATTGTGTTGGTGTGCACTTACAATTATATAAACATATTTCAAAAAGGAGCCAAAAAGGATGTGTATGTGTGTGCAAATCTTCTTCTTCTTTCTTTAGAAGTAAATGTCCATAAATCAAATCTTCTTTCTTTAGAAGTCAATCCATATTTCAGTCTTTAATAACAATCTTTATGTCTCCAACAGCATGCAGAGTTTTGTGACAGGTCTCTCCAGAAAGCCTGTCTTGGTCTTCAGCTGAACTGACCGGACAACACCTCTCCTGTCTGGAAAGGTTTTGGTCACTTTACCCATTAGCCATGAACTTCTTGGAGCAGAAGGGTCCATGATAATAACAATGTCGTCCACAGAAAAATTCCTTCGTGGCTTTGTCCACTTTTGTCTTTCTTGGAGCAGTGGAAGGTACTCTCTTACCCACCGCTTCCAAAAGAAGTCTGACAGGTACTGTACCTGTCTCCATCTTCGTTTGATGTATACATCACTATCATCAAACAGTCCAGGAGGAAGAAGAGGTTTGGCCTTCAGCAGAAGAATGTGGTTGGGTGTAAGTGTTTCCAGGTCATTAGGGTCATCGGATAGTTTGGTTATTGGGCGACTGTTGAGAATGGCTTCAATTTCACAAAGGATAGTGCAAAAGCTTTCATCATCCATAGTTTGCTGTTTGACAATGGAATACAGCACCTTTCTTATGAGGCGAATAATCCGCTCCCATGTTCCGCCATAGTGAGATGCAGCAGGAGGGTTGAATGTCCATGCTATTCCTCTTTTTGCCAAAGCACTTTGAATTTTGTTGTGATCCAGGGCTTTAAGAGCTTCCCTTAACTCTCTTTCAGCTCCAACAAAATTGGTGCCGTTGTCTGACCTGAGGTTGTAGACTTGCCCACGTCGACACATGAACCGTCGGATGGCATTTATGCATGAATCTGTTGTTAGTGAGTGGGCTGCTTCAAGGTGTACTGCCCGACTAGTCATGCATGTGAAGATTACACCATACCTTTTGACCATGCTGCGACCTCTTTTGATGTCAATAGGGCCGAAATAATCCACACCTGCATTAGTAAATGGTGGTAAATCTGGCAGGAGTCTTTCAGCTGGAAGGTCAGACATTTTTTGTTCTCCAACTCTGCCTTGAAGACGACGACAGGTAACACAATCAGCAATGATTTTTCTGCAGGCTGAGTTTGCATTTGTTATCCAGTAGGTTTTTCGAAGTGTAGATATCATGTGATTGCGTCCAGCGTGACCCACTTGCTTGTGAATGTGTTGTAAGATAAGTTTGGATATGTGTTGATCTTTAGACAGAATTATTGGATGTTTTACTGTCTCAGGCATGGATGCTTTTCTCAGACGACCTCCTACTCTCAACAGCCCATCTTGGAGTATGGGATCCAACCTGTAGATGTCATTGTTGGTTGGCACAGATGATGCGCCTTTCTCCAAGAGAGAGATTTCCCTGTGAAATCTTTGCTGTTGGCAGAGGCGTGCAATTTCCAGTTCTGCAGTATGTAAGTCATCCCGTGTCAATGATTGAACATTCATATTTGCTTTGTGTTGCTGATGTCCTTTATTGCATGCTTTACCGTTTTTCCTTAGCTGTTGAAGCAGATCTTTAAACTTCAAAAACCAGGCGACTGAAGTTTTGAGTTTTTCCCAGTCTGAAAAGTAGGTCAGAAGCTTGTTCATGGTATTGGATGCATCATCAACAACACAAGCATTAACTGTGAGGTCTTGTTTAACCTCAGGGTCATCCAAGGTGACGGCAGGTTTGTTTACCTCCTGTTTTGGCCATGTTCTTTCCTCAGTCAGCAGAAACTCTGGTCCTTTGAGCCATCGTTCACATTTCAGAAAATCATCAGCTGACAGTCCTCTTGAAGCCTCATCAGCGGGGTTCTGCTTAGAGCCAATGTACCTCCACTGGGCCACCTCTGTGGCTTCTCTTATGACAGCCACTCTGTTCGCCACAAATGTGTGGAATCTCTTTGTTTCACTTGAAATGTAATTAAGCACAGTCGTGCTATCGGTCCAGAACACTGACTGGTCCAATTCCAGTTGCAGCTCCTTTGTAATCATCTTATCCAGTCTGACAGCTAATACAGCAGCAGTGAGTTCAAGCCTTGGTATTGTGGTTTGTTTCATGGGAGTGACTCTGGATTTTCCAATCATGAAAGCAGTGTTAACTTCATCAGAGATGCCTTTCAATCTCAGATAAGAAACAGCGCCATATCCGTGTTCACTAGCATCTGAGAAGTGATGCAGCTGTGCATTGCTTACCTTTCCAAAGTTCTTTGGCTTGATGCACCGTTCCACCTTTAACAGTGACAATTTGTGCAGATTTATCAGCCACTGTGTCCACTTCTGCAGAAAGGTTGGTGGTATTGTGTCATCCCAACCAATTTTTCTTTTGCACAGCTCTTGCAGCATCAGCTTGGGAGGCAGTGTGAACGGTGACAAGAAACCAAGAGGGTCATAGATAGAATTAACCACTGACAAGATTCCACGGCGGGTACATGGACGACTTTCCAGTGCAATCTTGAACATGAACATGTCTGATTCCGCACACCAGTGCAATCCAAGAGCTCTTTCAACAGGTAAATTGTCTTTATCCAAATTGAGTTCTTTGGTTGCTTTGGAACGATTTTCTTCAGGGATGCTTGCAATAACTGCTCGACTGTTGCTCATCCACTTTGAGAGCCGAAAGCCTCCTTTGGCACATGCAGCAGTGAGATCTTGTACCATTTGCAAAGCTTCCTCTTCTGATGACACAGACTTTAAACAATCGTCCACGTAAAAGTTTTGCTTGATGGTCTTTAATACTTCGTCACTGTACTGAGCCGTGTTGTCATCAGCAACTCTTTTCAAGGCATAATTGGCGCAGCTCGGTGATGAAGTTGCTCCAAAAATATGAACCTTCATTCTGAAGTCCACCACAGGTTGTGTCACATCTCCATTATGCCACCACAAAAATCGAAGGAAATCAACGTGTTTCTGAGACACATGAACCTGGTGAAACATAGCCTGCACATCGGTCATGATGGCAACTGCTTCTTGTCTAAATCTGAGAAGAACGCCAAAAAGGGAATTTGTGAGATCAGGACCTTGCAACAGCTGGCTGTTCAAAGATGTGCCCTTGAAACTTGCTCCACAGTCAAATACAACTCTCAATGTTTTCTTTTTGGGATGATAAACCCCATGATGTGGTATGTACCAGATTTTACCTTCAGTTCCATTCAGTTGCTGTTGAGGCACCTGCTCCGCATAACCATTTTTGATGACATCATTTAGGAAGTGCACATACTCCTGATGATATTCTGTGTTCCTCTGAAACTTTCTTTTCAAACTCATGACTCGCTGTTCAGCAATGCATCGATTGTTTGGCATTATGACATTATCAACTTTAAAGGGTAAATCAACACAATAGTGGTTGTTTTCAAGGCGAATTGTTTTTTCCATTATGTGAAGAAATCTCATGTCTTCTCTTGATATTAAAGTGTCATCACATGACCTTTCATTGAAGTCCTGGTTGTATTGCGTGATTAACAACTGTTCCACTTTATCAATGGAGATCTTATTGACAGTGACAGTAGGGCAGCCATTCTTCCCTGCATCACTTCCACTTCCTTTAAGTGGGCCGTTCACCACCCACCCCAATAGGGTCCGAACAGCATAGGGTCCGTCATTACAGCTGTTAATAATTTCCCACGGTTCCAAAAGCTTTGAGGCATTTGTGCCAATCAACAAATCCACTCCAACTTCAAGCTCGGGAACTTTAATCTTTTCCAGGTAAGGCCATTTTCTCAGATCCTTTTCTGTTACAATATTGTGTCTTGTAACCGGCATGGTTTGCTGAGTGTAAACCTCAGGTAGGTCTAGAAACCTGTTCTCATCATAACCAGCTACTTCCAGTCCAGTCAGAACATGAGTCTTTACAGTATGTGCTTGTCCCATTGTTCGCAGGAAGATGTGTGTTTGGATGCTGTCCATGTTCAGCTGTCTCATCAGGCGTTCTGTACAAAAGGTAGCTGAGCTTCCTGGGTCAAGAAAAGCGTAAGTGGTCAAAATTTTGTCTCCATTCTTAGCCTTTACTTGTACAGGTACAATTGAGAGAACACATTTCTGCGTACCGGCCCCAGTGCGAGCACAGGTCTGCTGAGGGACAACCGTGTTGCTTGATTGCTCAAATGCTCTGAATTTAGCTGGGTTGTGAAGCATTGTGGGATGTCTGAAGTTACATACATCACACGTTAGACGTTTCTTGCAGCTTTTGCTGATATGACCTGGTTTTAGACAACCAAAACAAACACCACTTTGCCTTAAAAGATCAAGTTTCTCACGATGCACTTTGTTCTTAAGATGTACACAATCTTCTATTGCGTGATCCTCTTTACATATGCAACATGATGTGGTCTTGCTTTTTGATAGAGACAAGGCATGGATGAGCGGTGTTTGTGCAGACTTTATACCTGCTGAAGTGCTTACAGCTGCCACAGTTGCTGGATTTTTATTCCTGGGTGAAAATCTTGTGGGAGCTTTTCCTTTAAATGTAGCAGTTTGTGTGTCTTGCAAGTTACCAAAGACAGGATCAGAGAGAATTTTGATCTGATGTTCCAGAAAGTTGACCAAATCAGAGAACAAAACTCTACTTCCACGTCTCTCCTGTAGGTCACAAACAGCTGCTCTCCATCTTTCTCTTAATTTGTAGGGCAGTTTCATCACAAGCTGTTTCAGGTTTGATGGTACATTCATTTCTGCCATATACTGTAGACTTTCCATCATGTTACAACATCCTCTCAAAAACAACATGTATGTTTGAAGAGAACCAACATCTTCAGCTTTTATTGGTGGCCAACTTAAAGCCTTTTCCATGTAAGCAGCCCCAATCTTCATTTCATTGCCAAAGTGTTCCTTTAACAAGTATTTGGCTCTGTGATAGCCTTGATCATTTGACATGTGATAGCAGCTTCTGATCAATTCTCTAGGTTGCCCCCTGGTGTGTTGTTCCAGGTAGTACAAGCAGTCCTGGAGATTATTGACTTTTCTTTCAACTCCCTGTTCAAATGCCATGATAAAAGATCCATACTGTAGAGGGTCACCATCAAATATGGGTATTGCTCGAGGTGGAAGAGATGCTGAGTGTTGTTGTTGAACCAGCTGAGCAGTGATTTCTGTTTGTCGCTGCATAATGTTGCCAATGTCCTGTATTTTATTTTCATTTGTGTTCATTTGTGGCGTGGTACAAACATTGCTTGACCTGTGACCTTGCAGTGAGTTGAAGACAGTTGTGTTGCCTCCTGGTGCTCTTGGTAGGAATTGCATAGGTTGTATTGAAGTGAAGGTTTCTGTAGGCTGTGTTTGTACATACTTTCTTTCTTTAGGGCGTGCATCCTGAAGGTGTGAAGGTGGTTGCTGTGAGAGTGGTTGTTGCACTGTTTCAAACTTTGACCTCTGTGACATTTCCATTTTTGATTTTGTGGCTTTATCGAAATATGAATTCATTCCATCAGATGGTGTAGAGCCACTTCCCACCATACTGCTTTCCAGTATGGCTATTTTAGCTGTAGCAGCAGCTAGTTGGGTTTCCATTTCCAGTTGTTCCTTTTGTCTTTTTAATCGTTCCTGTTCTGCATGCAGTTTCTCCTCCTGAGCCTCCAGTGCATGTTTTTTCTCCAAAGCAGCCATGTGTTGGATCAATGCTGCCTTTTCAGCCTTTGCTCGTAAGCATGCAGAACTTGTGATGGAAGATTTGGATGAAGATTTAGACTTAGATGAGACCCGTGTTTTTCCAGGGGGGAGAACATTTGAAATACTGTCATTGGGTTGAATCTCATCCTCCTGGTCAGCATTTAATTGAATCTCATCCTCCTGTATTACAGACTGTTTGTCACAATGTTCTGGTGCATCCTTCAACCATTTATACACATCACACATGAATTTCTCATTTGCTTTAAACTTCTGTTCAAACCATGTTTGCTGCCTTTTGTATTCTTCTTCAGGCAGTGGCATTTCCATCAATGCACCATGAGTTTCAGCAGCAGCTTCACACAGTTTGTTAAACTCATTTAAAAGGGTTTCAACACTGCACAAAGTATCACTTGTTATTTTGTCACATAACAGATTATTGATCTGCAACTTGATTTTGGATGCTTGATTCAAGGTTAACTTCCGGTTCCTTTGCAGGTTTTCAATTAGCAGTGAAACACCTTTTGCAGTTAATTTTCTTTCTCTTTTTTCAACATCACTTTTTACAGCACGCTCCTCAATTTTTGCAACATCACCTTTAGCAGTTGGAACATCACCTTTTGCAACACGCTCCTCAAGAACATTTTCAACATCAGCATTTTCATCCATTTCCACACTGTAAATATGTCAACTTGTGACGTCCAGCAGAACAATTGCAGTCATTCACAGGTGCTGATTATTTCCTCCTTTTTCCAATTAACTTTCATTTCATCAACATCCATGACATCCAGTTCCACAATCCAATGCATCAAGACTGTCCAGTTCCATTAAATCACTCAAACAGGCTCAGTTTCTTCAATCATGCAGTTTTATTGTCTGCTGCGTCCTTTACCTTTCTCCTCTGGCTCTGTCTGATGAACAGGAGGGAGGGGTTGCAAGCTCCATGGCCTCCTCTTGATCCAAGCAGCAGCAGCCTCTTTCCAACAATGCTGTTTCCTTCATCCAGGGCAAAGCTCTTTACTTGTCCTCCATCCAGGGCAAACAGTTTTTACTTGTGTGGTGACTATTCAAAAAGCAAAACTTGTCACCTGTGGTGGTTTGGGATGGTTCGTTCTTGACTCGACTCCAGAGCGAATAAAAAAGAAAAGTTGTAAAAGTAATATCTTTGGGTGAGGTTCCCGTTTATTTGAACAAAAAGGATAAGGTAAATTGACAGAACAAAAAGAGATTCTACTGTTTTTCTGGCTGCCGTGTAAAAACTGTGTGTGTCTTCCACCACCACTCCACTCAAACTAATCAGCACTTCTAATCAACAACAGCTGGGGCAAGGTTTGGGGTAAAAGAAAGTAACTGAAATATACTTCCCCTAGTGGAAAAACAAATACCTGCACAACATAAAAAATGGCTCCTACAGTTATGTTATGTTATATCATGTGGCGTTATGCTTTACTGTGTTGTCATGTTATATAATGTTATGATTTTATGGGTATATTAGTTTAAGTTAGGTTATAGTAGTGTTTTCCGGGTTATATTGTATTCTGCTCTGTTATGTTATGTTATGTTATGTTATGTTATCTTGTGTTATGTTATGTTATGTTATGTTATCTTGTGTTATGTTATGTTATGTTATGTTATGTTATCTTGTGTTATGTTATGTTATGTTATGTTATGTTATGTTATGTTATCTTGTGTTATGTTGTTCTGTGATGTGTAGTATTGTCTTGTGTTATTACGGGTATAATAGGTTATGTGAAGTTTTTATGAGTTATGTCATGTCATTATGTTGTGTTATTTCATGCTATATTAGGTTATGTTAGCTTATCATTAGTTACGTCATGTCAAGTTGTGTTATGTCATGTTTTGTTATTATGGCTATATTAGGTTCAGTCAGGTTATGTTGTTACGTTATGTTATGCTATAATAGATATTAGGGGAAGTCAGAGTATGTATGCGTTATGTCGCTATGTGATTTTATATCGTGTGTTGTGTCACTGATTTGTGCTTCGCTGCATAGTGTTGTCTTGTATTGTGTTAGTATGGGTATATTAGGTTATGTGAGGTTATGAGTTATGTTATGTCATGTCATGTAATGTTATGTCTTGTTATGTTATTGGGTAATGTTATATGGGTATATTAGGTTGAGTTAGGTTAGGTTATTATGAGGTATGTCATGTGATATTGTTTAATCCAATGGTATATTATGTTATGCTATGAGGGGTGTAGTTAGGGAAGTAAGATTAGTTGTTACAATGTTTTATCATGTTATATTATGTTATGTATTAAGTTAAGGCTGTATTAAGTTAAGCATGGTTATGACATAACATGTCATGTTATGTCCTGTTGAGTTGTGTTGTGTTGTGTCATGTTATGTTATTATGGGCGTATTAGGTTAAGTAATGATCTAATAGGAACAACACATGTTAGGTTACGTTAGTTTGTGTTATCATTGGTTATGTCATGTCATGTTATCTCAACCCAACTTAAAATATGTTTATGATGTTTATGATATTTATATATATATTATTATAGAAATATTAGGTGAAGTTAGGTTATTTTGAGTTATGTTATGTGATAATGTTTTATCTTATGTGACTGATGTTATGTTACGGCATGTCAGGTCATGTTCTGTTGTGTTCTATCATATTATGGGTGTCTTAGGTTATGTTTTGCTGTTATAGGTACAATGTATATTGGGTTTCATTAGGTTGGGTGATTTCATGTTTTGAATGTTGAAATGACATATAATGTTTATTATAGGATAAGATACGTTTTTATGTTTTTATGGGTTATGTGCAAACAAATAACAATGATCCAAATAACATGGTGGCCACTCTGTCAAGGTGGAGATAGTGGCAAGGCCCAGCAGCCCAGAGAGGGAGATAAAATGCCCTTCTTAGCCATGTATCCACACAGAATTTAATTACCCTACCTACATGGCGCCAGGCTTGTCAGCACTCTACCAGGCTACTTTGCTAATACCCCTATTTGCCATACACTTTTATTCTCCCATTAGTGGAAGAGGAGGGTAACAGCTCACGCGTGTTTGCTCTCGGAAACTGCTTGCCACCCATCAGCTCCCCTCCCTCTTTCTCTTTTGTTCTCATACTCCATAATTGTCTCAGATTCCCAAGTCAAATTCATGTTCACCCTTGCGCTGTGTCCTATGGTTATCTACATGGAGTGCTGGGGCTGATTCTGAAAAGCTCCTGTCTTAGCTTGTATGTCTGGAAAGCTGTGCAACCTTTAATGGGCTTTCACAGCAGTGTAATTGTAAATGTTGCATGTTGACATGTGCGCTAATGGTAGCTCTGGCCTGTCTCCTGGGAGTCCTTGTGAGACATTTTTGGTTCGGTGGAAGAGGCTGGTTGTGTCAGATAAATGGGGGATGGGGAGGTGTAACCTTTTAGCTGCTGGCTGAGGGTCAGTGGTTGTTCTGTGCAGAGCTGTTGGCAGCAGTGGATATCATGTTTTAAAGGGCGACAATCTCCTGGGGACAGCTTCAGTCGCAAGCTGTACATAAATGGTGTACTTCTTTCTAAATCAGGTTGACACTGTGAGCTGAGTGCTGACCATAGACACTGAGCATGACATTTTTCATTTTACATTTATCTGTGTGTATGAACGTGATATGATCTAGACCCGCAGAGTTTACTTGTGCTACGCCGACATTTGTATGTGTTCAGGTGCATTATACGAACATGTATTTTCACTGTTCTCTGCTGCCCTGGGCAGCAACGTGAGCCTGTGTGTCTCTGCTCTCTGTGAGCTGCGGCTCACATGTGGCTTATCTTCTCTTATGGAGTAAAAGAGGAAAAGTGCTCATGCTTTGCAATTTACCTCCAGTAATCTTCCCTTGCACTACATTGCACCGCATTAGCTCAGTGGAAGATGCGTCTGGACCACAGGGCTGCAAGTAATGATTATTTCCTTTGTTGAGTATCTAAACGGTTATTTGCCAATTATGTGTTTAATGGTTTGTCTATAAAATGTAAAAAAATAATTACAACACAAGTTCGGACAGCGCAGTGTCTTAAAATTGCTCAAAAACCAGAAGGTGGGCCATTCGAAATGACATAAAACTGAGAAAAGATGCAAATTCTCATATGTAAGACCCTAGATCAAGCATATATTTGGTGTCCTCTTCTTGAAAAAATCCCAAGATCTAAAAGAAGGTTGATTGTAATGTGCCTACATATGATCCCACGTGACTTAGTGTTTAATCCCTCCGTGAAGTGTTCATGTAATAAGTTTTAACCATGAGCGTAGCTTCCCTGGCAACTTACTATGCTGAACACTAGCTGCTTGTAGGAAGCTATATGATTGTACTGCCTATATTATTAATCTTTCTTGGTGTTTATTTCAATGTGTTTCTGTGCTCATCACTGTCTTGTCTCTAGTGTTAATCAGTGTGTCTGTGCATGGGTTTTTGTTGTCTTCTTCTGTAGCATCATGGCACACATGTAGTCACATTCATTCCTCTTTTATAAGTACTTTGTACTATTGCCTCTCCAGGTAACGACCTGTTCCTGGTTGCGGTGCACGAGCTGGGCCACGCCCTCGGTCTGGAACACTCCAACGACCCCACTGCTATCATGGCTCCTTTCTACCAGTACATGGACACAGAGAACTTCAAACTACCTCACGACGACCTACAGGGCATCCAGAAAATCTATGGTAACGCTCTACTTCATACTCTGTCTTGCCTGTATAACAGAGATGATGCAGAAGGAGGATGTAATATTCTTTGTCTTTTTAGGTCCACCAGATAGAGCACCGCAGCCGACCCGGCCCCCACCGACGGTCCCTCCCCCTCGCTTTCACCCTCCCTCAGACCCCCGTAAGCATGACCGCCACGCCAGACCCCATCGCCCTCCACAGGGGGCCAAGCCCTCCAATCCCAACTCCAAGCCCAACATCTGTGATGGAGGCTTCAACACCCTGGCCATCCTCCGACAGGAGCTTTTTGTGTTCAAGGTAGAGTAGATCATCAGCCTGAGTGAACATGGCTGCTGTTTTAAAGCGCTTTGGGAAGATGATGCTCATGATGATGATGATGATGATGATTCTACCTTATCACCCTATTCATTCTTATAGGACCAGTGGTTTTGGAGGGTACGGGACAACTCTGTAGTCCCTGGCTACCCCATGCAGATCAACTACTTCTGGAAAGGCTTGCCTGCCAAAATTGATGCCGTGTATGAAAACAGCGAGGGGAAGTTCGTCTTTTTCAAAGGTAATGAAAGAGAGATTATTTTTCAGTTCTCTAAATTCGTAAAGGTAACCTTTGGAGTTTTTGACCACTGGTGGGTCCCAATTATGTTAGGATTGTGCAAGAGCATTAGGTGGCACATGCACACATGAGAATGCATGGAGAACATGTTACATTTAATGAATTATACATTTGAAAAAAAAAAAGATTGTTGGTGAAAACACTAAATGTAAACAAATCTTTTGTTTGTTTCATGAAAATGTTACAGCGCAGCTTTAATTTGTTTACATTAAATTATTCTTCCCAGATCCACAACAATGACAATATGTCTCTGAAAAACTAAAAGTAGATTACACAAATGTACCTTTAACCTATTACCTTAGTTATATTATATACCATAAATGATATTGTTCCACTAAACCACAATAAACTAATAAATGGCAGAAAAAACAAACTTTTGAAAATGCAGTAATCTTCTCTTTATCAATTTAAAGTAATATTTTATTGCATACCAGTTCATGTGTATGTGTGAGCTGTCTGAACACACAGTAATCTTCCATTATTATCAACCGATCGGGTGACTTTGAGGTTGTTTTGCGTTCTGTACGGTAACAGAACGGGTGCAGGTCCAGTACAGCCGTCTCTCCATCAGGCAGATTAACATGACATCTGTCACCCAGTGGGATCAGAGTGCCTCATGCTTTATTTATTCTCTCAGGGGGACTTAACTGCATGTGTGTGTATGTGAGCGTCTAGCTACTTACTGCTAGCACACCACCACAGCAGCTCTCCTCACTCTGCCTCAGGCACTTATGATCAAACTGAATTAAATGCAACAATAGCTTCAATAACACTGAAAACAATGAGTCTCGGTGGAGCTGCCTTCAGAGCATCATCTTGCTGTTTATTGTATCACAGATAACACTGCATAGATTTTCTGCTGTGCAGATATTTTGTAAATGAGGTTATTCATCTGACCTTTGAAATCACGTTAAGAGAAATAAATAGACTCACTGGAAAAACGCAGAAGGCTTGAATGAGCCGAGAGCCGGCAGTGTTTTGTGTAGCGGGATTTTTGAGGTCATCTTTATGATAATGTCTTTGTCCCAGAGGCTCCTAACTTTGTGTTTGTATTTTAGGAAACCGTTACTGGGTCTTCAAGGACACAACTCTCCAGCCTTCGTACCCTAAGGACATCTCGCTGTTCGGAAGCGGCATGCCCACTCAGAGCATCGAGACAGCTGTCTGGTGGGAAGATGTCGCCAAAACCTACTTCTTCAAAGGAGACAGGTCTGTGTGGAACTATTTTCATACTGTTATGAAGTTAAGCAGTCGGACAGAACTGGAATCTCTCAGTACTGTGAGGACCATCGATGGCTGAAATCTCTATTAACATCTTCTGTTCATGTCAATAAATTGACTGTGTGTTATCAAAGGGTATTAACAATCATTACATTAAGTTGTATAAGTATACTCTCTGAGGAGTGGATCCTACCATATTTGTCAGCTCCTTCCACTCTGTTCCCCTCATCAGTGCAGTTTGTCCGTGTTTGGAACATTAATGATTTTTGGGACTTTTCCCTCCTGAGATAGTTAATAATTTTGCAGGTTTGTTGATCATTGCCTCTTCAGTTTTGGCATAGATTAGCTGGCATCCTTGAAGCTCTGTCAGCTGTCACATGTTGCTTTGAAAACACTGATTGCCTATTTAACAGCTGACAAATGCTGCTCATTGGCTTTCAACTGATTATCACCCAGTGTCAGAGGATTTGTAATGGTGATTACGTAACTCCAGAGTTTAAAGGTGCAATATGTAATATCTCTGGAAGAATGTTAGTTGAAAACATTCACAAAAATAACTAAAACTATCAGCAGAATGTGAAGAAATGTCAATTTAGACGTGTATTTAATGTGCTGCAGAGATGCCTTCTCGAGGCTTGAGCTAACGACAGCTAGTAGCTTCAGCCATAGATAGCTAGCAAAAAGCACAGTTAGCGGTTTCTCTTCTGATATTCTGCAACTTATTTTTGTTTGGAAGTGGCCAATTCTTACATATTACACCTTATATTGACCCATATTGTTTGTCAACTTGCACACATACATTATTTGATTGATTCATGGTTGTAGTTATTTACCTGTTGGTGGATGTGAGTTTTTCCACAACAACCAAATCAGAGAATCTGTTGTTGATCTGTGCGCTTTGCAAGCATCTTAAAGTCTTAGAGTATGCCAGCGTGACTCACATGTTTGTTCAGCTGTTATGATACAAGAGGTCAGTGGACCTCGTGGTAAAAGCTGACAAAATGCTTTGTCATGATACTGTCATCCCTCAACCTGCTGCTGTATATCATGACAAACAGGATGCTCTGTCCATCCTCACACACATGATTCTCTCTCTCTCTCTCTGTGACAAGATGGTGTTTGTTCTAATTTAAAGAAATGACACTGGATAGCGTGATTAATGTGTGTGAGCGCTGGTGTATGAGAAGCAGATCAATCACAACAACCCCAAAAAACAAATTTGCCTGGCCAACAAACACAGTATGGATGAGTGATCGAATGCTTTCTCCGGTCATGTGAAGTAAGTCAGTTGGTGAGCGTTAAAAATAGTCTGCTCTGAAGACTGTTTTTTAGGTCTGTGTGCAAGCTAAAGACAGCAGACTGTCACTGTAAACACCGAGTGCAGAAGTCTAGCACTGTGCCAAGATACAACTGTGATATTTTATTCTTCCTCATTGCAAAAGTTGTAATATAAGTCTGAATTCAGTACTGTCGCTAAAATATCATTATGTTGTCCTTGTCTATGTAATGGTTGGTAATATGTGATACTTTATTTTGATTTTGGGTGAAAGCCTATTTAAGGGACAAGCTGCACACGTTATAAATGTGTCCTTTTTGCATCTGAAGAGACTTTTCTGCTTTTTTTGTCAGTGTTTTTCCTTTGCGATAGGACTGATTATCTGGATTCAAGAGCGCAAAATCCTTTTAACTTTGCTTGTCTTGACTTTATTTGATTTTGTCCTTTTTGAGGATTTCGATGATGGTGATGTCTAACAGGCGTATAGGTCACTGACGGATTGTGTTCATAAACATCTGTTTTGACTGGAGTGTTTTCTGTCTGTCCTGTTGTAGATACTGGAGGTACAATGAGGAAATGAGGACCATGGATCCAGGCTATCCCAAACCCATCAACATCTGGAAGGGCATCCCTGACTCTCCACAGGGGGCTTTTGTGGATAAAGCCAACGGTATGCCAGCTGTATGGACGTTTATAAGATGCCAAGTGCAACGCCTTCAGATGTTGTAGAGAGACCTTGTTTGATTATGAGACAAATTATGTGTTTTTTGAACATTAACGCATGTAAACATTTTCTAGTAGACAGCAAAAATAAATATATGAGCCTTAAAATGAGCATAAATTAGGACCTTTAACACGTACTGTAAACACTGATGTAATCCTCTACTGCAGGAATGCACAATATGCAGCCTTTGTATAGTTAATGTATAAAAGTTAATATGTTGTGTCCTACAATCCCTCCCTGCAGGCTTTACCTACTTTTACAAGGGTAAAGAGTACTGGAAGTTCAACAACCAGCTGCTTCGCGTGGAGCCTGGCTACCCGAGGTCCATCCTGCGGGACTTCATGGGCTGCGACGGTCTACCTGCAGACCCCGACTGGGACTGGAGCCCCGCGGTGGCGGAGGAACGGCACTACGACAACGGCGATGTGGACGTTGTTATCAAACTGGACAGCGCAGGGGGGACTGAGAAAGCAGTTGCCATCGCTATCCCCTGCGTCCTGGCGCTGTGCATGATGGTCCTCCTCTACACCGTTTTCCAGTTCAGGAGGAAGAGCACACAGCGCCACATACTGTACTGCAAGCGCTCCATGCAGGAGTGGGTCTGAGGGACTGTTACTGTATAGAGAGGGGTGTGAAGCTCTGATAAAGGTCTAGTTATTACTTGAAGCCCTGAGTACAGTAATTGGGAGCACTGTAAAGGGTACAGTACATAAGGATTGCCATGTTGGCAGATTTAAAAAACTGCTTCTCTTAACGTGCAAGCTGCAAGGAAGCGTAATGATCAGCAGAACTCGACTGAAGACAGTGTGGGAGCCACATCTCCTATGTCCAACTAATATGTATGTATCTGCTTCGACTTTTTTCTGTATCTTGGAATGAACTCAATTAAGTGAGACAGAGTTAAGCTACTGTAAGTGGGACCTTTGTCTATCCTCGTCTCTGCACGCCGCTTAAAAAGCCCCTAGCACCAACTTCAGTGGACAAATTAGATATAGGCTTCAACTTTACTTTCATTTCTTAATTAAATCGCTCTGAGCTGTGCTTTTTTTATTTATTTATTTTTTTTATTTAGGGTCCCTGTAAAAGATTATTCATTGTGTGGAGGACTGATACACAAACCAAATATGACCTTTTCTTCCAAAGAGGATTACTGCTCGATGTTGTTTTTGATGGGATATTTTTCCTCCATGGATCGAACATTGTGGCATCATATTCCGATTTTCTTTTTCCGCCATTGGTATTCACAACCACCCGTCTGCTCTGTAATCGGTGGGGATGGGAAGCAGCCGTTAGTAGAAGTTGGGAACTCAAGACTGTGGTGGCAGTCTATCTCCAAAACAGGGGCCAAAAACCTCTCTGCAATATTTATGAGACTGCCTTAATCACAGATTGCTTAAACTCCCTTCTCTTTCTCTCTGTTTCTCTGGTGTGGAAGCTGGATAGTGAGTGACACAGTATGAATATAAACAACGTGCGAAAGCATTAATTACTGCCCATAATGCAATTTCAAAACCAGTAATTAAGGACAGTTTGATCCACAAAAGGGTTCACTGCTCTTGGAAATGTGCTAAGTTGTGCTAAATACCTGATGGCAAGCAGGCTATCAGCTTTCATTTACTGCCTCACCGGAGGGTATGAGAGAGAAAGGGAAGGTAAGTTGTGTATGCATGAAAGAGACAGTAATTACCCACACTATATATGTGCTGTACTGTACTGTAGTGTCAGTTATTGAACAGCTAACATCCTGCTTCCCTTTGTTTTCCTGCCAAGTTTGGACACTAATACTCCAAACAGTGTCAGTCCATACATTTTAAGCAGCTTTACTAATCCATATTTTGTTTTTTTGGAACTTTTCTACAAGGTTTGTAAGTTTACATAATATCTCACGTAGCACAGAGAAGGAGGGGAGAAAAGAGAGAGGAGGAAAAACAAACTGCATTTTTTTTTTTTTTTTAATGAGACACATGCAGTGTTTCTAAAAGAAAAAAAGTCATCACTGCATCTCAAGCTACCACAGGCACACCGACCTTGTATCAGATGCCAGTGCTTTTGCCCAGATGGCTCCATCTTCTCACTAAGTTAATGCAAATAGTTTTCAAGTAAATGCAAAGTGACTCCTTTGTTTCAAAGAAGAAAAACATGTCTAATCAATAATAGAAATTAAGTCTGAATTCTGGATTTTAGAAAAAAATGTTAAACCTGTGTGTCCAATAATGGAGCAAGGTTGTTTTACGCACTGTAATTGTAATTATCCATTATTCTAAAAATACTTACACAATATTAACAAATTACTAATACATGTTTATAGATCTACTCTAACGTTTTTCAAATTAACAGGCATATCGGGAAACCAGAACCAGCTAAACTAAGTCTGGTGACAAATATTTCGATTACACTTTCTATGAAGCCCACGTCTATAATGCATTATAGCACATTATGAACACCTGATTATGAAATACCTTTAATGTGTCATAATGCACCTGTAGCACTGAATAATCACATTTATAAGCACTCTTGAAAAATCACAGAACTTTATAACAACAATTAAAACAATCGACAAAACAAGAATGTTTTATAACAATAATCACATCACATTACTAAGTGTTTTTTAATTACTTATAAGGTCACATGTCAGTAATAATTATATAATTATACAAATATAATTGCTGGTCACTCGCTATTTTTGGATCATAGTGTATTAAAATGATCATAGTTGTAGTACAGCATAATCAATTTAAACACGTTATATATATAACCATTATAATGCATCATAATGTCATTAGTTTTCTTTTTATAATGTATTTTAAATATAATGATAGAATTTTTTGATAAAATTGATACATGCAAGAACAAATAAACACATGATGAAATGATGAAATACAATATATCCTTACAAAAGGACAAGAAAGCAGTCGGACAGGAAAAAAGTAAGGAAACAATTACATTTAAAACCATTAATTACCATTGAATAAAACATTTTGTTAGATCCCTTCAGTAGACAGTAGTAATAGGACAATTGTGAAACAAATTACATTTTTTGTCCAGTCCCGCTCTTCACTAGAGAATACTTCCTCCCATTTGATGTTGTGTTGTGCTACTTTGGAAAGGTCTGTAACATTATCTCTTCTAAAAGAAATTGGCTTTCAGTAGGGAGGGAAACAGATCTGGGAATACAGGTGAACAGGAAGTATAAAGTGACAACAAGACACAAGAGGATATATAACTAAAAAATAAAACAGAAAATCAACAAAACTAAAAACTGACACCATGACAGTCAGTGCTTTAACATACGATTATGTGGCGCTACATGTTCATGGGCTTCATAGAAAGTGTTACCAGTGATCTACTGTATGATGTTACATATATATGACATCATATATAAAGCATAATATGTTTCAATCAGTTTAATCAGCTAATTATGAGAAACAATTAAAAGATATAAAGCATAAAAAAGGTGATTCTCTCCGAGGTGAGATGGAGCCAAATTGAGCAGGAGCTTTTTTTTCTATCCCCCATGTATTGCATTATATATGTGATACACACAGCCTGGACCCTAATGAAATATATCTCGTCGCAATTGCCTTTGGCTGCTGCCATACATGTAACCGTGTGGTTGTGTGGTGTGGCGTTTCTCAGAGTTTGCCAGATGACCTGTCTGTGAGCGTTCATGATGTTATTTTTTTTTTTTTTATATATATATAGATATTTGTGCTCCTTGATTTTGTTACTCTTACTCTTACTTGAAAAATGCTCATCAACATCAACTTGTACAGGATATCTATCATAATCTTCTGTTTATATCAAGGCAATGCCTTTTTTTAACATACCGCAGAGGGAATTAGAGATTTTAAAATGTAAACTTCTTCTCAAATCTATGAACTATCTAAAGAGGAGTGAGTGGGTTTACGAGGGGTAATAACTTAAAACCTACATGAGGGCAATGCATGTTTAGCTAAGATGTCTCATTCTGCTGGATCATTCGGACGCTCTTGTACCATTCAGTTGTATACATTGACAAATCAACTCTCTCGTGTGAAATTACTAGCTTCCAGTCTGTCCTCCTTGTTCCAATCTCCAGGCGATTGTCAGAATGATGAAAGAAAATGTTTTCAAGAAGGAAACATCTGTGCTGAATTGCACATCTGTCCATGTTGATCCACTGTAATATAAGGTGGAAGCAAAAACCTTTGGCTCAGTGTCGTGTGTGCTGTCTATCTCGGTTTGTGTGTTCGTGGTGAGGGTCCAGCGAGCGTGAATTAAAGACAGTCAGCGAGGCGAGTCGGTTCTATATTTATTGCCGTATTAATTCCTCTGTGCCCAGCGCCTCAGCTCGTGCGTTGCACTGTACTGAGGGCAAGAAGCTGTCAATAAAGTGGGTTTGAAATGCAATGTTTGTTTTCGAGGTAATCCTCCCCCTTCTGTTGCTGCCTCAGCAGCAAACCAATCATCTGGTGTGAATGTTTTTCCATCCTTGAGAGGTAAACTTGGAAACGTCACATAATTACACTGGCTGTTTTGACTCTTAAATCATCTGACAAATGACCTGACATTTTAGATGTGGAGTGAGAGCAGGAAGTCTCAATGCCCTGACCTGTCCCTGTTTATCTCTCTCAGTGCTTTTATTGTCTGCCTTGCAACACGCTGCTAAGCATTAGTCATTAAAAGGAAGTAGATGGGGCAGATTAGGCAGCAGTCGATACACCAGAGAGGCAAGGGTGCGGAAGAGACGAGGAGCATTTGCAATAATTGCAATCGAGATCTTATACACAGATACATGCAGTATGTGCTCGAAGGCTTCGTGTATGAGACGTAAACATATTGCGTAATATGTACATAAAGACAGAGTGTATACTGTCTGCTTGGGAGGATTTTGTTTTTAATCCATCCATTCCGTGGGTAAAGAAAATGTGTGTTGTAAATAAACATGTGCATAAAGAGTGTCTCCTTGTATCATGCTCTCACACACAAACACTAAAATCAGGCACTGGACAAAATGCAACATATGTATGGAGGAAGGAAAGAACAATGGAGAACACCACACTGTTATGTTAAAGTTTTGTCGCCGCTGTCCCAAATTCAGAATTAGCTCAGCGTATATTTTCTAAAATCAATGAAGTTGATGTGGTGAAACATTGATGGTTCGATATGTAAGAATTTCAGTTTAAAACACTTAAAAAATGAACTAAAATTACTAACAAAAACAGTTTTTACCACATGTCAAAGATATTTACATGTTGCAGAGATATCTATTGAAGTTAGCATGCTAACCAGCTAGCCCACTAGCCACTCTGTACCTGAAGAGGTGACAGTCCGATAGTAAACAAAACAGTCTCCTGGTGCTCCAAGATCCAAGTTTGGGCAAAGACAGCTCACAGGAGCGCCAGCTGCACAGCTAGCTGCACTAATTAGCTATTGGCAGCTATAGTTAGCAGCAGTTAGTGGTTACTCTGGTGATATGCTTACATTTACATTCACATTTACGTTTACATTTAGATTTACATTTAGGGCATTTAGCAGACGCTTTTGTCCAAAGCAACTTACAATAACCACCACATATCACCATCGATAAAGTAAGAATGAAAAAAATAGAAACAATTTTCAAGCCCTTGTCTGAGCATATTAGCTGCTATTTTTTTGGAATATTAATTCAATTCATACATATTACGCCTTTAAGTATATTGTCTTTGTACTGTTTTTAATAGAGTGTGTGTCCAAAAAACATTCTGTTTATGCATTCATTTATGTTTTACTCAACATCCAAACTTTTTTGACTCTGGGTTTTACATTAGAGAGAGACAAATTTCTGTGAGCATTGGCATGCAAACGAAACAGCACAAACAATGAAGTTCAGTATTTTTTTTTTAAGACAGGACACATCACATGATGTGTGTGAAGTGAGGAAACATGCTGTATGCATACACTTGTTGTTTTGCTGCAATCTGGAACACAGTTTTTGGTGGTCCTGCCCCAACAGTAATAAGTCAAAGAAAAACCTTTATGATGCAATAACATTTATTTTTGGAAACACAAAGTTATACAAGTTAATTTACACAATTCACACACATATTTGGCTAGATCTTCTCTTCACAAGGAAAAACATATTCTTTTAAGTTTCTGACATTTCTTTATTTAAATTTCTTTATGCACGACATGACATTGGGCGGTGAGATATGATATTCTAGCAGCTCAGAAGTCATAAAGCCGAAAAGACGATTGGACTTCTTGCATAAAACAAAACAAAATGAGTAAAAACACATACATTTAAATGACAATGTTATAATTAACATTTCCATTCGCCTGCAGTTAATATGGGTCGTCAAAATGAGAACCAGGAGCTGTTTTTCAGGGTGGTAAGTGGTGTATGTTTTAAAGTTACACATTGCACAATAAAGAACAGCTACTATACATTTAAATTCAGCACTGTGCCAGTAATCTCATGAGTAGTCTCACAAAAATCAAGCGACACAGAAGAGTTAATATTTGTAGGGTTTTATCTCAGTGAACAGGAAATACAGCATCTCATGTGTTCATACAGTGAGAACAT
This sequence comes from Pagrus major, assembly GCF_040436345.1. Classification (NCBI taxonomy): domain Eukaryota; kingdom Metazoa; phylum Chordata; class Actinopteri; order Spariformes; family Sparidae; genus Pagrus; species Pagrus major. Next base: position 19,478,307 of record NC_133235.1, on the reverse strand, counting down.
CAGAGATATGTCTTTTTAATTAAGATGAATAAACAACACGATTCAGTGTGAGGGACTCATCCCTCAGTGTTGCATGGTGCTGCTTCCTTTGCGGGGCACATTACGTCATTGCAGATCTCCTTGTAGCCTTGTGCTTCAGTCAGTCCGCTTCCTGTTTGTTTACACATGCAAATTAAAAATCTGTAGAATTACTTCTGAAACACTGCAGTGAGTACGTAACAGAAATTACTCTCTTACCATCGATCAGATTGTAGAGCAGGCAGTAGTCGTTTGGACCGGTGGCATTCTTAGACTTTGAGGTGGAAAAGCCCTGCCCAGATTATACAACAGTGATGTTAAAAGAATTTTAAAGGAATATCTGAATGTAAGATGCAACAAAAATTTAATTAAATAATAAAAAAAAAAAAATACAAACCTACCCTTATTTTGCAGAAGCTGGGGACTGCAGGAGGGTTTAAGTAAAAAGTGATGTCAGTGGTTTTGTGGGTGCTGGGGGATGTATGCTTGATTTCAAGGGATGTGGGAGACTCCTTAATCACCTAAAGAAAACAAAAGAAAAACAAGCTGTTCTCAGAGGAAACAGAACACTGTTTGAAGCTAGAAAGGTGACAGGGTCCGCCACATATAAACAAAGTTCAACAGTATGAAATTGTGTTCTCCTTTAAGGTCGGTTTGTTTATTCAGGTTATTCAGTCATGTTCTTCAAAAACATCTAAAAAGCAAATCTTCTAATACTTTTACTTGACAGAAAAAGTTGTAGATAGTACTGAAGGACATAGATTTAAAGGTACACATTTTTAGTACCATTTTAGCTGGTTACAGAAAAAAGATGTAAAGATGTTGCAGTTACCTCATACATACACTTCTCTTGGCTGTCAGAACAATTCTTTTGGCTCCAAGCCTTCACCTGGTTGACAATAGCACCAGCAGGTTCAGTGCAGGGCAACCTAAAAAGCCTACGAGGAAGGAGAAAATATTTAAAAAACATATTCTCACTATTATTTTACCAAAACCAACATTTAAAAAACATCAAAAACATATCATATCTGTATGATATGTATTATTTACCATATGACTTTGCATCCCGACTGGTCCACAGGTGACGAGGTGGCAGCTGGCAGAAGCTGCAGCAGTAAAGCTGCGGTGTTGAGCAGAGCACTGGCCTTCATCCTGGTTGTCTTCCGGAGCGTTCAGGCCCTCGCTGTAAAGCCTTTTAAAGATCCCATGACAAGAAACAAGCATCTTTAGCGGTTACTTCGTACCTCACTAGTGGGTGTAACTAAGAACTGTAACCAATAAAGGCTTTGTGTCTTTTCAGCACGGGAGAGTCCGCCCTGGGGCACCCTGGTGGACTGACGGTGACGACCATGTCAATGCATCTCCCCCACTGGTTTGTAACTGTTGATATTTGTTGGATTTTATTTCTCATCTCTGATGTTGCCCTAAAATATTTCATAAGAGAAGTTATAATATCTTTACATGTAGTTAAACCTGTAGTTTTACCACATTTGTCAGTATTTAATTTAAGTATATTTTCAGTACTCAATATTTTCATAGCGAATTAAGAGTTACATTACTTTTTTTGCCTTTTTTGTTTTGTCTACTGAAACTACAAACCATTTTAGCCAATTACAGAAAATAAATTATTTTTTGTTATTTTTATTTCAACATTGCTTCTCTCCGTGTATTTTAACCCCCTTCGACCAGCCCCACCATTTATAATTTCTTATGTACATTGTCAATTTGGTTATGTCTGGCAATAAATGTACTTATGTATAAAAACTACAGTAGATTATAGTTATATTTACATGTATATAAATACTGTATGCTGCTGTATGGTTGAAATGATTGTCTTCCTGGCCAATTATCTGATCAGACATTCAGCATTTTCCTGATTATCGGAATCAGTGTTTTTTTTTTATTTTTATTTGATTGCTGATAAAAATGAATTAATTTTTTTAAAAAACGGCCCCTTGGCTCGAATGTTCAAATGTAGTCTTCAAAGTAACTAAGTAATTAAATAAAAGTAGTTGAGATAAAGTACAATATTTGCCTCCAATATGTAGCAGAGTGGAAGTATAAAGTAGCAGGAAATGGAAATACTCAAGTCAGGTACAAATACATCTAAATTATACCTAACTACAGTACTTGACAGAGTGTACTTAGTTACATTCAGTCACTGTTTGCAAAGTAGCTCCCCAGCACAGGGAGAGGTCACCTGAGTGAAAATGAACAGGCTGTGGTGCTGAAAAACACTGATTTGATTTAATGACAATCACAACAAAAGGAGAAAAGCTGAATGTGAGTAGCACAATGAGATAGCCTACAGCAAGAGATGCATTCATGGGGTCTTCATGAGATCTCCCAGCAAAAAACATAGATAAGCCTGAAGAATTGACTGCCAGAAAACAAGGGCATGCAAGACATGTGAAATTGATTATTCATTTTCTTTGGGTTAACCTGACTGACGGCTCACATTTTAAACAGCCATGAAGAGACATGATGGAGGCATGATCTCACTGATGAGCCACCATGTCGTTGTTTTTCCTTCTCTCGCTTCCTCCACCTTCTGCACAGCTGAACTATATGATATATGATCGTTCCACCTACAGTACCAGCTGATAACACTTTCAAAAACCAATTAAAAATACAGATAAATCAGCCAGTGGCTCCTCTTTCATCTGCCATCTGGCTATCTCTTCTTCAGACTCACTTTGATCTAATTGCATTTTCTTAACTGATGGTATTTGTTGTGATTATCTAAATTACTTTATCTTGTTTTGTATTTTATTTATTATAATATATTTCGTATTATTTGCAATACGCTTTGAAACTTGGTTTTGAAAGGTGTATTATTATTATTTTTATGAATTGCCCCTAACAACACACAGCTCCGAGAGTTCATTCTCTTATTCTCTTATTTTCTGTATGTCATTGTTAGAGCAGACATGACAATTGCAGAGTCTCTTTAAGGTGGGGAATGTTGTAAATGTTTAACGTGTAATGTTTTTTTCATATGATTAACTGTGTCTGTGTATCACTAATGTCCCTGCTGCTGCTGATGATATTGCGTCTGCCCCAAAAGATACAGAGCTGATGTCTTTGTGTGCAATCTCTTACATGTGTGTCTGTCCATGTGAGGGTGTCTCTCTGTGTGTGTGCTTGTTGTTCCAGTGACCATGTCTGATTACAACTGTCCTGATCAAATCACATGACTCTTCAATTACACAGTAATCTTTCAGAAATCATCGTCCTTTTGTTGGCTTCACATTGTACAGTATTCACAGTGACCACATGAAGAACAAATGACGATGTGCATGAAATCATCTAATTCTTCTTTTACATTTTGAGTGCCTGATGGTCATCCACTGACCTACTAAGCTTTGTTTTTTTCAGCTCAGGTTTACAGATATATTTTCTGTGGACACCCCAATATAATCTTGATAAATGCAGATTTAATTAAAAGATATCAACAACCATGTTTCTTTCTTTTCAGACACGGCATCCTGTTACTTTGAGTAATCCTGTGTACAGTTTTAATTTGAATTACTCTCTACCAAATAAAATACACATTGTTAACAATGCTCTTCTGGATTAACCAGCACTGCTCCCAGTAGACTGTTTTAAATGCTCTCTATCTTTGCTATCCCCTTTGCTGCTGTTATAATGCAAATTTCCCCATTGTGGGACTAATAAAGGATTATCTTATCTAAAAAATTCTGAAAATATTGACCAATATCGTCTCAATTACCGAGTGACACCTTCGCAGTGCTTTTGTTGTCCAACCAACAGTCCAAACCTCAGAATTGTTGAAGAAACATTAGAATGATTAAATAAGGGGCCTTTAGGTCAGGGGACCAAGCAGAGCTCAAGCGTGTTCAGAGAGAACTCCAACACAGCATCAGGGAGAGCAAGGACAACAACAGGAGAAAACTGGAGTACAAACTGGAGAACAACAACACCAGGGACGTATGGAGTGGGATGAGAGAGATAACCGGCTTCCAGAGGAAAGGTGGAGGAGCAGCTGAGGGAAATGAACAACAAGCAAATGAGTTCAACCACTTTTTCAACAGGTTTGACTCCAGCTCCCCCACACCCAGCAGCCCCCCTGCTGCTCCTCTGAACAACGACTCCAGGACACAATCCACACAGCCCCCACAGCCCAACACCAACCCCTGCAGCAGACACCAGCTATCACCAACCTGAACCTCCACCTTCAGAGAGTGCCAGTGCTTTGGAAAACATCCTGCCTCGTTCCAGTGCCAAAAAAAGGACATCCTGTGGCACTGGTTGACTACAGGCCGATTGCACTGACCTCTCACATTATGAAGGTCATGGAGAGACTAGATCTAGCACACCTCAGACCCCTAGTGTGCCCATCACAAGACCCCCTACAGTTTGCATATCAGCCCCATGTTGGGGTCGACGATGCAATCATCTACCTGCTGCAGGAAGCCTACTCCTCCCTGGATAGACCCAACACCACTGTCCGTGTCATCTTCTTCAACACCATCCAGCCCAGGCTGCTGAAGGCCAAACTAGAGAACATGCAGGTGGATTCTCACCTTGTCACATGGGTCGATGGCTATCTGACGGGCAGACTGCAGTTTGTGAGATTACAGAACTGTGTGTCTGACCGTCTGATCAGCAACATTGGCGCCCCCCAGGGAACCATGCCTTCCTCTTCACCACCTACACTGCAGAGTTGTGTCATCTGCAGAAATTCTCTGAAGACACAGCCATTGTGGGGCGTGTAGAGGGCGGGAGGGAGGACGAGTACAGGGATCTGTTGTTGGCTCTAAGCTTATCACCCTGGAGGAGGTGGCGGAGGACAGGATGCTGGCAAAACTGCTGGCAGTCATGGACAATGCCTCTCACCCCCCTCGACAAAACTCTGGACAAGCTTAAGAGCACATTCAATACACACAAAGCGTCTCTGTGACAGTGGATGATCCAGAGCACACTGAAAATACTGTGGATTTCTTTGGTAGAGAGTTGATCCAATGAAAACTGTTCATGGGATTATTCAGAGTAACCAGAATATTGTGTTTGAAAAGAACGAAATAAAGTTGTTGATATTTTTTTATCTCATTTTTTTTTAATCCTTTGAGCACAACTTTACCTCTGTTATATTGGGGCGGCCACAGACAAGATGGAGAATGACATCTTTAAACTTGAGCAGAAAAAAAACAACAACGATCAGCATAGCTTCATGTGCTGTAGCCTGATATGAAGAGTAAATTTAGAGTGTAAATGTTCACTTGCCTCTAGTCAAACCAGATACTTATGTATTAGCAGTGTGTGTGGCGTGAAAACCCTGCGATATTACAGCTGTAGATGTACATGTCCTCCGGATCAAAATAGGTCACAAGTGATTACCACATTGTGGTGAAAATGAAAGCACACATGCAGAGAGTGTGATAAAATTGCAACTTTTTATTAGTATTTTTCTCAAGCACACATAAATTAGTTACCAAAGTTGAAAAAAACTACATTTCCAATTTAAATGTAACAAATTCATGACATTATTTGATCAAGTTCAGCAGCTTTGGCTTTAATAATTCAAGCATCTCTAAGGAATGACGCTGTTTCTACAAAATCATGACTTGACTTGGTGAAGAAATTTCCATCTTCAAGCTTTTTAGGCTTTACAGGTGGCGAGTCCGTAGCCCAGGCAAGCCCACTCATTGGTCAGCTCCATGTAGCCTGGTGCTGAGGTGAGTCCGCTGGCTAGAATCAAAACAAAAACAAACAGTTAATGCTCAGTACTCCTTGTCTTGCATAAATTCATGTTGTCAGGTGATCCCGGCTCCTGAACTCACCTGACAGCAGGTTGAAGAGGTTGCAGTAGTTGAGGCCGCCATCAAGAAGGGTGGTGAATCCAACAGAAGAGGACAGGCCCTGGTGAGGAAGCAAGAAGATCCATTTAAACTGGGGTTTGTACACTGACACCAATGACTTTACTGGTGGTTTTCAACACAGTTACAAAGTAATACTGATAATAAATAGATGCCAACTTGTGAGTCCATATTTAATTGAAGGTTTTCTTTGGTTATTACCGCCGCCGAGGACATTATGTTTTCACCAGCATCCATTTGTTGGTTAGTTGGTTTGTCAGCAGGATTACACAAAAACATACAGAACATCCACAAAGCTTGGATGGAGGATGGGTCTCGGCCCAGAATAGACCTCATTAAGGGTCGAATCCAAATAAGGGGACCTATCAAGGAATTTTTTCTCATTAGGGTCTTTTATGACATTATTGTAAATTTTCAGGGAATAAAATTGGATCTTGATGAAAATAATCAGCCATGTTTAGGTGGCTGTATCTATGGGTGACTACAATTTGATGTGGATAAAGGGACTGTCACGACGGAGGTATGCACATGTATTATAATATCCTCTGTCAACCTGTTTCTTTGGCAGCAGTTCATCGCTGGAAAAAAGCCACTTCAAAATGAAGTAGAGAACAATGAATAAAAGTTGTTTCTTTCTTGTAACAAGTTAAATAAAATCTGCCTATGGTGAAGTGAATTTTTTCCTGAAAAACAGGTCTATCTCACTGAAATGTTATTTTCTTCTGACTAGAAAAAAGACAAATATACTTGGTGAGATTTTGAGTTTTTGCTGTAGAAACTTGGCTGTGAGCCCAGAGAAGTGGACTTTAAAATAAGCCATCAAGCCTGCAGTCATTTTAAACTCAGAAAACAGAACATATCTGTAAGTATTTATAAATGAGAAGGAAAGTGAATGACAATGGCTGTTTTGTTTCAATTTTAAAACAGTTCATCTTCTTATAAAGCTATGACTTCAATTTTATAAAAGCATCTGACTGCTGTATCACTTTGCTTTCTATACAGTGGAAGTCGCTGTTAAAGAAGAAGCATCATTTATACTTACAGACACACGGCAGCCACCGGCCAGTATGGTGGGTCTGAATTTGAAGACGATGGTCTCCGTCTGAAGGCCATCAGGAGAAGTGTGGTTGGCTAAGATAGATAGAGGGAGGGCTGCCACAAGCTGGAACAGAAAACCACACATCATCTCACTAAATATAATAAATTCTCTGACATTTAAATCTAAAACATCATTAAGTGTTTCTTACCGTGTACTGACATTCAGCACAGCCAACCAGAGGGTCGAAGGCTGTAATCTGTTGCATTAACGTGGTGCTGATTTCAGCACAAGGTGTTGCAAAGAGCCTAGAAAAAGTAAAGAAACACAGTTTGGACACATTCATGCTTGAAACAGAAGGAGCAGCAACAATTCAGAGTTGTGTCAAGCTCTCATTGAAGATTCCTGAGACAGAGACATGAAACAACTCCATCAGAGCCAGATCAGCAATACTCACCACAGGGACCTGCAGAAGGCATGGTAAGGAGCAGGGGCAGGAGCAGGAGCAGGGGCGGCAGCTAAAGAGCCAAACAGTCCTGCGAAGAGAGCGGAGGCCAGCAGCAGAGTCATCATGGTTGAATAATGAAGCAGGTTTCTTTCTCCTGTAGAGCAGAGCTGGAGTGTGAGAGAGTGCTGAGAGGATTGGTTGACTGACTGCTTCTCCAGCGAGCCAATTTATACTAAATATCAGGCTCGTCATGAGGCCCAGGAATGATCCCTGTAATTGATTTGGTGAAGGATGTGACTTGTGTGTCTTGTGGCCATTGTCTGACCTGGTTGTCTTGTGCTGATTGTCTTTCATTACACAAAAAAACACCTCTACAAGTACTCAAGCACATCACATGTTTATTATTTTATAATGCCTCTAAAATGACAATTTAAGATGACTTGATAAAATCAGGATGTCAGAGGAACACGGAAACAAACATCAATGTTTAGAAGTCAGTTTTTTGATTAGACAATCTCTTTAATATTAAGGGGTCAATTACTAGCTTCCAGTCCGTCCTCCTTGTTCCAATCTCCAGGCGATTGTCAGAATGATGAAAGAAAATGTTTTCAAGAAGGAAACATCTGTGCTGAATTGCACATCTGTCCATGTTGATCCACTGTAATATAAGGTGGAAGCAAAAACCTTTGGCTCAGTGTCGTGTGTGCTGTCTATCTCGGTTTGTGTGTTCGTGGTGAGGGTCCAGCGAGCGTGAATTAAAGACAGTCAGCGAGGCGAGTCGGTTCTATATTTATTGCCGTATTAATTCCTCTGTGCCCAGCGCCTCAGCTCGTGCGTTGCACTGTACTGAGGGCAAGAAGCTGTCAATAAAGTGGGTTTGAAATGCAATGTTTGTTTTCGAGGTAATCCTCCCCCTTCTGTTGCTGCCTCAGCAGCAAACCAATCATCTGGTGTGAATGTTTTTCCATCCTTGAGAGGTAAACTTGGAAACGTCACATAATTACACTGGCTGTTTTGACTCTTAAATCATCTGACGAATGACCTGACATTTTAGATGTGGAGTGAGAGCAGGAAGTCTCAATGCCCTGACCTGTCCCTGTTTATCTCTCTCAGTGCTTTTATTGTCTGCCTTGCAACACGCTGCTAAGCATTAGTCATTAAAAGGAAGTAGATGGGGCAGATTAGGCAGCAGTCGATACACCAGAGAGGCAAGGGTGCGGAAGAGACGAGGAGCATTTGCAATAATTGCAATCGAGATCTTATACACAGATACATGCAGTATGTGCTCGAAGGCTTCGTGTATGAGACGTAAACATATTGCGTAATATGTACATAAAGACAGAGTGTATACTGTCTGCTTGGGAGGATTTTGTTTTTAATCCATCCATTCCGTGGGTAAAGAAAATGTGTGTTGTAAATAAACATGTGCATAAAGAGTGTCTCCTTGTATCATGCTCTCACACACAAACACTAAAATCAGGCACTGGTAAAGAAAGATTTTTGTTCGTCACAGATGAAAAAGCTTGTTAAGATGCAACATATGTATGGAGGAAGGAAAGAACAATGGAGAACACCACACTGTTATGTTAAAGTTTTGTCGCCGCTGTCCCAAATTCAGAGCTCAGCTTATATTTTCTAAAATCAATGAAGTTGATGTGGTGAAACATTGAAGGATCGATATGTAAGAATTTCAGTTTAAAACACTTAAAAAATGAACTAAAATTACTAACAAAAACAGTTTTGACCACATGTCAAAGATATTTATATGTTGCAGAGATATCTATTGAAGTTAGCATGCTAACCAGCTAGCCCACTAGCCACTCTGTACCTGAAGAGGTGACAGTCCGATAGTGAACAAAACAGTATCCTGGTGCTCCAAGATCCAAGCTTGGGCAAAGACAGCTCACAGGAGCGCCAGCTGCACAGCTAGCTGAGCTAACTAGCTATTGGCAGCTATAGTTAGCAGCAGTTAGTAGTTACTCTGGTGATATGCTTACATTTACATTCACATTCACATTTACATTTAGATTTACATTTAGGGCATTTAGCAGACGCTTTTGTCCAAAGCAACTTACAATAACCACAACATATCACCATCGATAAAGTAAGAATGAAAAAAATAGAAACAATTTTCAAGCCCTTGTCTGAGCATATTAGCTGCTATTTTTTTGGAATATTAATTCAATACGCAGCCAATTCTTACATATTACGCCTTTAAGTATATCGTCTTTGTACTGTTTTTAATAGAGTGTGTGTCCAAAAAACATTCTGTTTTGTTTATGCATTCATTTATGTTTTACTCAACATCCAAACTTTTTTGACTCTGGGTTTTACATTAGAGAGAGACAAATTTCTGTGAGCATTGGCATGCAAACGAAACAGCACAAACAATGAAGTTCAGTATTTTTTTTTTAAGACAGGACACATCACATGATGTGTGTGAAGTGAGGAAACATGCTGTATGCATACACTTGTTGTTTTGCTGCAATCTGGAACACAGTTTTTGGTGGTCCTGCCCCAACAGTAATAAGTCAAAGAAAAACCTTTATGATGCAATAACATTTATTTTTGGAAACACAAAGTTATACAAGTTAATTTACACAATTCACACACATATTTGGCTAGATCTTCTCTTCACAAGGAAAAACATATTCTTTTAAGTTTCTGACATTTCTTTATTTAAATTTCTTTATGCACGACATGACATTGGGCGGTGAGATATGATATTCTAGCAGCTCAGAAGTCATAAAGCCGAAAAGACGATTGGACTTCTTGCATAAAACAAAACAAAATGAGTAAAAACACATACATTTAAATGACAATGTTATAATTAACATTTCCATTCGCCTGCAGTTAATATGGGTCGTCAAAATGAGAACCAGGAGCTGTTTTTCAGGGTGGTAAGTGGTGTATGTTTTAAAGTTACACATTGCACAATAAAGAACAGCTACTATACATTTAAATTCAGCACTGTGCCAGTAATCTCATGAGTAGTCTCACAAAAATCAAGCGACACAGAAGAGTTAATATTTGTAGGGTTTTATCTCAGTGAACAGGAAATACAGCATCTCATGTGTTCATACAGTGAGAACATCAGAGATATGTCTTTTTAATTAAGATGAATAAACAACACGATTCAGTGTGAGGGACTCATCCCTCAGTGTTGCATGGTGCTGCTTCCTTTGCGGGGCACATTACGTCATTGCAGATCTCCTTGTAGCCTTGTGCTTCAGTCAGTCCGCTTCCTGTTTGTTTACACATGCAAATTAAAAATCTGTAGAATTACTTCTGAAACACTGCAGTGAGTACGTAACAGAAATTACTCTCTTACCATCGATCAGATTGTAGAGCAGGCAGTAGTCGTTTGGACCGGTGGCATTCTTAGACTTTGAGGTGGAAAAGCCCTGCGCAGATTATACAACAGTGATGTTAAAAGAATTTTAAAGGAATATCTGAATGTAAGATGCAACAAAAATGTAATTAAATAAAAAAAAAATAAAAATACAAACCTACCCTTATTTTGCAGAAGCTGGGGACTGCAGGAGGGTTTAAGTAAAAAGTGATGTCAGTGGTTTTGTGGGTGCTGGGGGATGTATGCTTGATTTCAAGGGATGTGGGAGACTCCTTAATCACCTAAAGAAAACAAAAGAAAAACAAGCTGTTCTCAGAGGAAACAGAACACTGTTTGAAGCTAGAAAGGTGACAGGGTCCGCCACATATAAACAAAGTTCAACAGTATGAAATTGTGTTCTCCTTTAAGGTCGGTTTGTTTATTCAGGTTATTCAGTCATGTTCTTCAAAAACATCTAAAAAGCAAATCTTCTAATACTTTTACTTGACAGAAAAAGTTGTAGATAGTACTGAAGGACATAGATTTAAAGGTACACATTTTTAGTACCATTTTAGCTGGTTACAGAAAAAAGATGTAAAGATGTTGCAGTTACCTCATACATACACTTCTCTTGGCTGTCAGAACAATTCTTTTGGCTCCAAGCCTTCACCTGGTTGACAATAGCACCAGCAGGTTCAGTGCAGGGCAACCTAAAAAGCCTACGAGGAAGGAGAAAATATTTAAAAAACATATTCTCACTATTATTTTACCAAAACCAACATTTAAAAAACATCAAAAACATATCATATCTGTATGATATGTATTATTTACCATATGACTTTGCATCCCGACTGGTCCACAGGTGACGAGGTGGCAGCTGGCAGAAGCTGCAGCAGTAAAGCTGCGGTGTTGAGCAGAGCACTGGCCTTCATCCTGGTTGTCTTCCGGAGCGTTCAGGCCCTCGCTGTAAAGCCTTTTAAAGATCCCATGACAAGAAACAAGCATCTTTAGCGGTTACTTCGTACCTCACTAGTGGGTGTAACTAAGAACTGTAACCAATAAAGGCTTTGTGTCTTTTCAGCACGGGAGAGTCCGCCCTGGGGCACCCTGGTGGACTGACGGTGACGACCATGTCAATGCATCTCCCCCACTGGTTTGTAACTGTTGATATTTGTTGGATTTTATTTCTCATCTCTGATGTTGCCCTAAAATATTTCATAAGAGAAGTTATAATATCTTTACATGTAGTTAAACCTGTAGTTTTACCACATTTGTCAGTATTTAATTTAAGTATATTTTCAGTACTCAATATTTTCATAGCGAATTAAGAGTTACATTACTTTTTTTGCCTTTTTTGTTTTGTCTACTGAAACTACAAACCATTTTAGCCAATTACAGAAAATAAATTATTTTTTGTTATTTTTATTTCAACATTGCTTCTCTCCGTGTATTTTAACCCCCTTCGACCAGCCCCACCATTTATAATTTCTTATGTACATTGTCAATTTGGTTATGTCTGGCAATAAATGTACTTATGTATAAAAACTACAGTAGATTATAGTTATATTTACATGTATATAAATACTGTATGCTGCTGTATGGTTGAAATGATTGTCTTCCTGGCCAATTATCTGATCAGACATTCAGCATTTTCCTGATTATCGGAATCAGTGTTTTTTTTATTTTTATTTGATTGCTGATAAAAATGAATTAATTTTTAAAAAAAACGGCCCCTTGGCTCGAATGTTCAAATGTAGTCTTCAAAGTAACTAAGTAATTAAATAAAAGTAGTTGAGATAAAGTACAATATTTGCCTCCAATATGTAGCAGAGTGGAAGTATAAAGTAGCAGGAAATGGAAATACTCAAGTCAGGTACAAATACATCTAAATTATACCTAACTACAGTACTTGACAGAGTGTACTTAGTTACATTCAGTCACTGTTTGCAAAGTAGCTCCCCAGCACAGGGAGAGGTCACCTGAGTGAAAATGAACAGGCTGTGGTGCTGAAAAACACTGATTTGATTTAATGACAATCACAACAAAAGGAGAAAAGCTGAATGTGAGTAGCACAATGAGATAGCCTACAGCAAGAGATGCATTCATGGGGTCTTCATGAGATCTCCCAGCAAAAAACATAGATAAGCCTGAAGAATTGACTGCCAGAAAACAAGGGCATGCAAGACATGTGAAATTGATTATTCATTTTCTTTGGGTTAACCTGACTGACGGATCAAATTTTAAACAGCCATGAAGAGACATGATGGAGGCATGATCTCACTGATGAGCCACCATGTCGTTGTTTTTCCTTCTCTCGCTTCCTCCACCTTCTGCACAGCTGAACTATATGATATATGATCGTTCCACCTACAGTACCAGCTGATAACACTTTCAAAAACCAATTAAAAATACAGATAAATCAGCCAGTGGCTCCTCTTTCATCTGCCATCTGGCTATCTCTTCTTCAGACTCACTTTGATCTAATTGCATTTTCTTAACTGATGGTATTAGTTGTGATTATCTAAATTACTTTATCTTGTTTTGTATTTTATTTACTATGATATATTTTGTATTATTTGCAATACGCTTTGAAACTTGGTATTGAAAGGTGTATTATTATTATTTTTATTAATTGCCCCTAACAACACAGAGCTCTGAGAGTTCATTCTCTTATTCTCTTATTTTCTGTATGTCATTGTTAGAGCAGACATGACAATTGCAGAGTCTCTTTAAGGTGGGGAATGTTGTAAATGTTTAACATGTAATGTTTTTTTTATATGATTAACTGTGTCTGTGTATCACTAATGTCCCTGCTGCTGCTGATGATGTTGCCCCTGCTCCAAAAGATACTCCTACAGAGCTGATGTCTTTGTGTGCAATCTCTTACGTGTGTGTCTGTCCATGTGAGGGTGTCTCTCTGTGTGTGTGTGCTTGTTGTTTCAATGACCATGTCTGATTACAACTGTCCTGATCAAATCACATGACTCTTCAATTACACAGTAATCTTTCACAAATCATCGTCCTTTTGTTGGCTTCACATTGTACAGTATTCATGGTGACCACATGAAGAACAAATGACGTTGTGCATGAAATCATCTAATTCTTCTTTTACATTTTGAGTGCCTGATGGTCATCCACTGCCCTACTAAGCTTTGTTTTTTTCAGCTCAGGTTTACAGATATATTTTCTGTGGACACCCCAATATAATCTTGATAAATGCAGATTTAATTATAAGATATCAACAACCATGTTTTTTTCTTTTCAGACACGGCATCCTGTTACTTTGAGTAATCCTGTGTACAGTTTTAATTTGAATTACTCTCTACCAAATAAAATACACATTGTTAACAATGCTCTTCTGGATTAACCAGCACAGCTCCCAGTAGACACGCACACACACACACACACACACACACACACACACACACACACACACACACACACACACACACACATCAAAACTGACTTCTAACAGCAATCTCAATATCCCGAAGAATATCCCGATCTCAATGTGCAATGGAGTTTTGTTTCTTATTTATGTTGTCTGTATTGTCCTTACTGCTTGTTTACTTATATTTTTTACTTGTTTATTATTACTGTTTTAAATGCTCTCTATCTTTGCTATCCCCTTTGCTGCTGTTATAATGCAAATTTCCCCATTGTGGGACTAATAAAGGATTATCTTATCTCAAAAATTCTGAAAATATTGACCAATATTGTCTCAATTACCGAGTGACACCTTCGCAGTGCTTTTTTTGTCCAACCAACAGTCCAAACCTCAGAATTGTTGAAGGAACATTAGAATGATTAAATAAGGGGCCTTCAGGTCAGGGGACCAAGCAGAGCTCAAGCATGTTCAGAGAGAACTCCAACACAGCATCAGGGAGAGCAAGGACAACAACAGGAGAAAACTGGAGAACAAACTGGAGAACAACAACACCAGGGACGTATGGAGTGGGATGAGAGAGATAACCGGCTTCCAGAGGAAAGGTGGAGGAGCAGCTGAGGGAAATGAACAACAAGCAAATGAGTTCAACCACTTTCTCAACAGGTTTGACTCCAGCTCCCCCACACCCAGCAGCCCCCCTGCTGCTCCTCTGAACAACGACTCCAGGACACCCACACAGCCCCCACAGCCCAACACCAACCCCTGCAGCAGAAACCAGCTATCACCAACCTGAACCTCCACCTTCAGAGAGTGACAGTGCTTTGGAAAACATCCTGCCTCGTTCCAGTGCCAAAAAAAGGACATCCTGTGGCACTGGTTGACTACAGGCCGATTGCACTGACCTCTCACATCATGAAGGTCATGGAGAGACTAGTTCTAGCACATCTCAGACCCCTAGTGTGCCCATCACAAGACCCCCTTCAGTTTGCATATCAGCCCCATGTTGGGGTCGACAATACAATCATCTACCTGCTGCAGGAAGCCTACTCCTCCCTGGATAGACCCAAAGCCACTGTCCACGTCATCTTCTTCAACACCATCCAGCCCAGGCTGCTGAAGGCCAAACTGGAGAACATGCAGGTGGATTCTCACCTTGTCACATGGGTCAATGACTATCTGACGGGCAGACTGCAGTTTGTGAGATTACAGATTTGTGTGTCTGACCGTCTGATCAGCAACATTGGCGCCCCCCAGGGAACCGTGCCTTCCTCTTCACCACCTACACTGCAGAGTCGTGTCATCTGCAGAAATTCTCTGAAGACACAGCCATTGTGGGGCGTGTAGAGGGCGGGAGGGAGGACGAGTACAGGGATCTGTTGTTGGCTCTAAGCTTATCACCCTGGAGGAGGTGGCGGAGGACAGGATGCTGGCAAAACTGCTGGCAATCATGGACAATGCCTCTCACCCCCCTCCACAAAACTCTGGACAAGCTTAAGAGCACATTCAATACACACAAAGCGTCTCTGTGACAGTGGATGATCCAGAGCACACTGAAAATACTGTGGATTTCTTTGGTAGAGAGTTGATCCAATGAAAACTGTTCATGGGATTATTCAGAGTAACCAGAATATTGTGTTTGAAAAGAACGAAATAAAGTTGTTGATATTTTTTTATCTCATTTTTTTTTAATCCTTTGAGCACAACTTTACCTCTGTTATATTGGGGCGGCCACAGACAAGATGGAGAATGACATCTTTAAACTTGAGCAGAAAAAAAACAACAACGATCAGCATAGCTTCATGTGCTGTAGCCTGATATGAAGAGTAAATTTAGAGTGTAAATGTTCACTTGCCTCTAGTCAAACCAGATACTTATGTATTAGCAGTGTGTGTGGCATGAAAACCCTGCGATATTACAGCTGTAGATGTACATGTCCTCCGGATCAAAATAGGTCACAAGTGATTACCACATTGTGGTGAAAATGAAAGCACACATGCAGAGAGTGTGATAAAATTGCAACTTTTTATTAGTATTTTTCTCAAGCACACATAAATTAGTTACCAAAGTTGAAAAAAACTACATTTCCAATTTAAATGTAACAAATTCATGACATTATTTGATCAAGTTCAGCAGCTTTGGCTTTAATAATTCAAGCATCTCTAAGGAATGACGCTGTTTCTACAAAATCATGACTTGACTTGGTGAAGAAATTTCCATCTTCAAGCTTTTTAGGCTTTACAGGTGGCGAGTCCGTAGCCCAGGCAAGCCCACTCATTGGTCAGCTCCATGTAGCCTGGTGCTGAGGTGAGTCCGCTGGCTAGAATCAAAACAAAAACAAACAGTTAATGCTCAGTAATCCTTGTCTTGCATAAATTCATGTTGTCAGGTGATCCCGGCTCCTGAACTCACCTGACAGCAGGTTGAAGAGGTTGCAGTAGTTGAGGCCACCATCAAGAAGGGTGGTGAATCCAACAGAAGAGGACAGGCCCTGGTGAGGAAGCAAGAAGATCCATTTAAACTGGGGTTTGTACACTGACACCAATGACTTTACTGGTGGTTTTCAACACAGTTACAAAGTAATACTGATAATAAATAGATGCCAACTTGTGAGTCCATATTTAATTGAAGGTTTTCTTTGGTTATTACCGCCGCCGAGGACATTATGTTTTCACCAGCATCCATTTGTTGGTTAGTTGGTTTGTCAGCAGGATTACACAAAAACATACAGAACATCCACAAAGCTTGGATGGAGGATGGGTCTCGGCCCAGAATAGACCTCATTAAGGGTCGAATCCAAATAAGGGGACCTATCAAGGAATTTTTTCTCATTAGGGTCTTTTATGACATTATTGTAAATTTTCAGGGAATAAAATTGGATCTTGATGAAAATAATCAGCCATGTTTAGGTGGCTGTATCTATGGGTGACTACAATTTGATGTGGATAAAGGGACTGTCACGACGGAGGTATGCACATGTATTATAATATCCTCTGTCAACCTGTTTCTTTGGCAGCAGTTCATCGCTGGAAAAAAGCCACTTCAAAATGAAGTAGAGAACAATGAATAAAAGTTGTTTCTTTCTTGTAACAAGTTAAATAAAATCTGCCTATGGTGAAGTGAATTTTTTCCTGAAAAACAGGTCTATCTCACTGAAATGTTATTTTCTTCTGACTAGAAAAAAGACAAATATACTTGGTGAGATTTTGAGTTTTTGCTGTAGAAACTTGGCTGTGAGCCCAGAGAAGTGGACTTTAAAATAAGCCATCAAGCCTGCAGTCATTTTAAACTCAGAAAACAGAACATATCTGTAAGTATTTATAAATGAGAAGGAAAGTGAATGACAATGGCTGTTTTGTTTCAATTTTAAAACAGTTCATCTTCTTATAAAGCTATGACTTCAATTTTATAAAAGCATCTGACTGCTGTATCACTTTGCTTTCTATACAGTGGAAGTCGCTGTTAAAGAATGAGCATCATTTAGACTTACAGACACACGGCAGCCACCGGTCAGTATGGTGGGTCTGAATTTGAAGACGATGGTCTCAGTCTGAAGGCCATCAGGAGAAGTGTGGTTGGCTAAGATAGATAGAGGGAGGGCTGCCACAAGCTGGAACAGAAAACCACACATCGTCTCACTAAATATAATAAATTCTCTAACATTTAAATCTAAAATATCATCAAGTGTTTCTTACCTTGTACTGACATTCAGCGCAGCCAACCAGAGGGTCAAAAGCTTGAATCTGTTGCATTAACGTGGTGCTGATTTCAGCACAAGGTGTTGCAAAGAGCCTAGAAAAAGTAAAGAAACACAGTTTGGACACATTCATGCTTGAAACAGAAGGAGCAGCAACAATTCAGAGTTGTGTCAAGCTCTCATTGAAGATTCCTGAGACAGAGACATGAAACAACTCCATCAGAGCCAGATCAGCAATACTCACCACAGGGACCTGCAGAAGGCATGGTAAGGAGCAGGGGCAGGAGCAGGAGCAGGGGCGGCAGCTAAAGAGCCAAACAGTCCTGCGAAGAGAGCGGAGGCCAGCAGCAGAGTCATCATGGTTGAATAATGAAGCAGGTTTCTTTCTCCTGTAGAGCAGAGCTGGAGTGTGAGAGAGTGCTGAGAGGATTGGTTGACTGACTGCTTCTCCAGCGAGCCAATTTATACTAAATATCAGGCTCGTCATGAGGCCCAGGAATGATCCCTGTAATTGATTTGGTGAAGGATGTGACTTGTGTGTCTTGTGGCCATTGTCTGACCTGGTTGTCTTGTGCTGATTGTCTTTCATTACACAAAAAAACACCTCTACAAGTACTCAAGCACATCACATGTTTATTATTTTATGTGTGTAAGTATGATAAGGAAAATGTACTAAAAGTAAAAGTACCCGTTGCAGAAACATGTCTTCTGTGACTGTTGTACGATCATATATTAAATCATTCGATTGTTAGTACTCATATGTGAATGTAAAAGCCCATTTTGTAAAGGACTCCAACCAATGATTGGTGTGAGTGTTTTTTTTTTTTTTTTTGTCAAACTGTAGTTTGTACAAACCTCAGAATTGTTGAAAATACATTCAAATTGTTAGAACGATTAATAGGAAAAGCAACAATTTACATCTGTGAAGTTAGAGCTATAGTAATTAATTTTCTGTCAGTTTCTTAACTAATCGTTTCCTGTACCTGTATAAACTGTAAAGTTGAATCTTTAACAAGACATCATATTTTGAAAACTCTTCACATGTCATTTGTGAAGTAGTAATTACGAACACAAATAACCAAGCGCAGTTTGTCTTAACCACAAGTCAAGGACACAACAGATCATAGCAGTACATGTCACCAACATTATTAAACAGGCTACAACAATCAGGATTTGGTGCAAACAAAATCAAAATAAATAAAGAAAAAACCTGATCCATATAAAAATACAACTGGAGTCCAAATGTTGCCACAAGGGACCTCAGGATTCTTCACATTTATGTTGACATTTTAAATGATTAAATGATTTTAAATGATTAAATAACTGAAATAAGTTTGTGTAACCATTTTCGAACACACGGTGGAGTTTGTGTCTTCCAGTCTTTGAGAATATGTTTTCTTGCCAGTACAATGCCCATCATTAAATGTGTGTGAATGTGTGAAGGGAGAATCAAAGACTCCTCCAAGCATCCAGAGAGAGCCAAGTCTCTGTCTGGAATTAATATTAGTACTTTTACTTAAGGAAGGAATATGAATATCCCCTGCTTAAAGGTCACAATTATTTACATGGCTTGATGAGAAAATATATTTTTTATTTTTGTTTCATTTAATTTTCTTTTAAATTTGGATTAACTGACCCCTTAATATTAAAGAGATTATCCAATCAAAAAACTGACTTCTAAACATGGATGTTTGTTTCCGTGTTCCTCTGACATCCTGATTTTATCAAGTCATCTTAAATTGTCATTTTAGAGGCATTATAAAATAATAAACATGTGATGTGCTTGAGTACTTGTAGAGGTGTTTTTTTGTGTAATGAAAGACAATCAGCACAAGACAACCAGGTCAGACAATGGCCACAAGACACAAGAGTCACATCCTTCACCAAATCAATTACAGGGATCATTACTTGGCCTCATGACGAGCCTGATATTTAGTATAAATTGGCTCGCTGGAGAAGCAGTCAGTCAACCAATCCTCTCAGCACTCTCTCACACTCCAGCTCTGCTCTACAGGAGAAAGAAACCTGCTTCATTATTCAACCATGATGACTCTGCTGCTGGCCTCCGCTCTCTTCGCAGGACTGTTTGGCTCTTTAGCTGCCGCCCCTGCTCCTGCTCCTGCCCCTGCTCCTTACCATGCCTTCTGCAGGTCCCTGTGGTGAGTATTGCTGATCTGGCTCTGATGGAGTTGTTTCATGTCTCTGTCTCAGGAATCTTCAATGAGAGCTTGACACAACTCTGAATTGTTGCTGCTCCTTCTGTTTCAAGCATGAATGTGTCCAAACTGTGTTTCTTTACTTTTTCTAGGCTCTTTGCAACACCTTGTGCTGAAATCAGCACCACGTTAATGCAACAGATTCAAGCTTTTGACCCTCTGGTTGGCTGCGCTGAATGTCAGTACAAGGTAAGAAACACTTGATGATATTTTAGATTTAAATGTTAGAGAATTTATTATATTTAGTGAGACGATGTGTGGTTTTCTGTTCCAGCTTGTGGCAGCCCTCCCTCTATCTATCTTAGCCAACCACACTTCTCCTGATGGCCTTCAGACGGAGACCATCGTCTTCAAATTCAGACCCACCATACTGGCCGGTGGCTGCCGTGTGTCTGTAAGTATAAATGATGCTCATTCTTTAACAGCGACTTCCACTGTATAGAAAGCAAAGTTATAGCTTTAGAACAAGATATACTTAAATTTGTATCACTTTTGTTCAGTAATGATTTTAAAAATCTGTGATAAACTACTTTAAAATGCAAAAGTTGGTCTGTATTCTCTGCCATTGTCATTTTACCTTCCTTCTGTTGGGAAGAGAGTAAAAATACTAACACATATGTACTGTTCTCTAATGTTTAACATAACTGCAGCCTTGATGGCTTACTTTAGCATTCCCTTTCGTGTGCTCACAGCTAAGTTTCTTTTTATTTATGCTACTACAAAAACTCAACATCTTTATCAAGTATATATAACTCATTTATTTTCGCTAAATATAACACACAATCACCCAGAAAGTAACATTTTAGTGAAATATAGGGACATGTTTTGAGGCAAATTTCACTTCATCACTGGCAGACTTTTGTTTAAAACTTATGACAAACAAGAAACACATTGTATTAATTAATTTATTTTTTTTACTTAATATTGAAGTTGCACTTTTTTCCAGTGATGATCTTCGGATCCAGCAGCAAAAAAGACAAAGAAATAGTCTGACAGAGGATTTATAATACAATAACTAAAGAAATCTTAAAGTAATGTTGAGATTGATTTGTTACTGTGACAAACACCACCAATAAAGTCATTGGTATCAGCGTACAAACCCCAGTTTAAAGGGCTCTTCTTGCTTCCTCACCAGGGCCTGTCCTCTTCTCTTGGATTCACCACCCTTCTTGATGGCGGCCTCAACTACTGCAACCTCTTTAACCTGCTGTCAGGTGAGTTAAAGGGGCCGGGATCACCTGACAGCATGAATTTATGAATGACTTATTAAGGATTACTGAGCACGAACTGTCTCTCATGACTGACCACATTTCCATTTGTTTTTGTTTTGATTCTAGCCAGCGGACTCACCTCAGCACCAGGCTTCATGGAGCTGACCAATGAGTGGGCTTGCCTGGGCTACGGACTCGCCACCTGTAAAGCCTAAAAAGCTTGAAGATGGATCATGAATAGTTACATTTGTATTAGAAATGTAGTATTTTTTTCTGTGTGCTTTAGAAAAATATCAATAAAAAGCCACAATTTTATTACGTTCTCTGCATGTGTGCTTTTTAATTTTTACCACAATGTCGCTGCACTGTGCCACACACTGCTAATATCTAAGCACCTGGTTTGACTTGAGGCAAGTGAACATCTCCAGTGTAAAATTCACTGATACTGGTTGTTAAGGACAGGAAGTGTCAGTGGTAATATGACATCGACAGCGTGTCATCCAGTTAAAGCGGGGCGATGCAGATGAGGCTCTGACACCTCCTGACGGGAAGTCTGACAAAGACAAGCTGTAACATTTGATTGTAAGAAATTAAGCCGTCAGTTGATTGACTGGCAAACAATTTGTCATTATATGAGTTGTTTACAGGGTTGTATATGGGTCAGTGGCCACTTTAGGAGACAAGACTACACTAAGTGAATGAGCAGAAATATCTAAATGAATTTTTTGTTGGTAAGTGATGTCTCTTTTTGTGTTTTTAATGGTGTTTTTCATACTGTGCAGGTTTCTGTCTGAAAATGTTGTTTACTTTAAATTGTTAATGGCACAGCCAGTGAAGAACTGTGAAAAAGATAGGAGACCAAACAAACAGCCGACTAAGAAAGACGTTTTATTAACAAAAAATGGAAGCACAACAAGATCAAAACAAAACAACCCACAAGTTGGTCACTTATTAATGTTTAAGATCAAATACTGTATAAAATTCACATAACAGGAAAATAAATTAATCGATAACATTCCAAGTACACACAAAAACACAATATATATAGTTAAAGACATTCAATCAAAGCAGTTTCTCTGGAATAGCAGCGAACACCAATGTGAACAAAAAGGTCCCCAAGTTTTACTAAATTTGGCAGGTGAACCATGTTGAGTACACCTAATTTTCTCTAGATTAACGAAGCAAATAAAGTCCTTGATCCATTAAGAGTGAAGAGAGAGGGAATTTGCCTCAGAGAGAGACAGGCTGCAGAAGAAGGGTGATAAAAAGGCTTATCAAACCAGGCCCACGTATAGCTCATCGCTGATGACCTTCCTTTAGCGCCTGCAACACATGAACAATCAGAGCAGCAAGGAGTGACAGAGACACCTATGTGCCTCGTGGAGTGGTCGTCACAACGTCATCAATTTATATAAATAAGGATGTTTTTCCAACTTTAGCTTTTTGGTTATTAAAGCCGCTACAAGGAACTTTCATTTTGTGGATTCTGGCGGCCCCTGTGGACAAGAGTGGTATGAGCACCACCGCCTCGTGCTGTAAAGATTTCGCTAGCTTTTGTGCATTTGTTTGGAAGCAAAGAAGAAACATATTTTTAAATACTTTCTTTCTTCTTTAAACACAGCTGTTTGCAGGATGCGATAAGGTAATGTATATATTTATGGCTCTGTAAGATTAATAACTGTGATATGACGATGGTGAAACAAAGTAAACTTTGTTGAACAGATAACTCGGTAATAGTAATTTTGTTGAGAAAGCTGAAGTTATTAACATTCCCTTGCAATGTTATAATTTCCTGGGGAATCCGACACGGTCACAGGTATTAAGAGTAACTACCACACATTAGAAACAGCCAATCTTCTCACTGAGGGTCTCATTTGCTTATGTAGAGGCCTCATTATTAAACTGAGACTGTTTCATAACCAGTTAAATCCGTCCTAGTAGTACGTTTAAGTCATTACGTTTAATCATTTAGAGAAAATATTTGAGACTGTGTAAACATTCGCAAACAAACATATGCACATAACTTGACATGAGCTCTAACAGCTGTGACTTATGGCATGAGGGGAGTCTAATCGCTACATGATGACTGCCTCTCATCCTTCATCTGATCAATTTTGATCTTGCCCTCGTGATGAGCCTTTGTGATTTGATGCTTCCTTGGAAATTGTAGCCACTTGCTCAGTCACAAGCTCAGATACTTTACCCTCTGCAGAGCGAGCAGCCAGCACACTCTCAATTTCTCCACGTTGAGGACACCTTCTTCACTGCCACCATGAGGCCTCTGCTGCTGGTCCCTGCCCTCATCTCAGGCCTGTTGGTCTCTTTAGCCGCCTCACCTATACCTGTTCCCTACCATGCTTTCTGCAGGACGCTCTGGTAAGACTCACTTATCTGCCTGCATCTCCTGTTTCTTTGTGTCGTGGTATTCAAGCCTAGAAAGAAAATGCTGTCAGCCAGGAATACCAAATATTAGACATTATAAAAAGAAAAAACATCAGTTGGAAGCAAATTGTTGCTGTCTGCTGTCATTTCAAGAATAATGTGTCCATGCTGTGATAATTGCTGCAGGCTGTTTGGGCTGCCATGTGCTGACGTCGGTACCAAACTGGTGCAGCAGATTCGAGCCTTCAGTCCTTCGAAAGCCTGCGAAAAATGTCACTATATAGTAAGTTCTGCTGTTTGATTACTTCTCTGGTGGCTGACATGTAATTACATTTGATTACCCTACATATAAAGGTAAAACATTGATTTTTCTGTTTCACTGGTGATTAAAATACAAGCCTTTGTTTTCAAACATCATTGAATGAAACATCTAAGAATATCAGAAAGCATTAATGGAAGTCTTACAGTGCAAAGCTCTCTCTGATTGCCATGATTTGTTGTGTTAGATTTGGAAATATGACAATAATCATCACGTTTTATACGCTGTTCTTTCAGCAGTACCATCTTTTCATGGTATAATTTTAAACTGAATGTGCGTTTTATGCCTCCATGGGTCTGGATATCTTGAAACTCAGTAATTTAGAGATTAGATACAATGTGAAGCCAGATGACATTCTCAGCATTGGTTACAATAAATTATCAAATATTAAGTCATTCTCCTTTTCATTTGAGAAGGCGTGTGCTAAAATTTAGAAATGCAAAAAGGAATTATTTGCCGATATTCAGTGTATTTCACTCATTACTGCTCTGTAGCACGTCTGATCTCATCTCACGTCTAAAGTAATTTGACCTAAAAAAAACAGCATTTTCCACTTATTTGCCCACTGTCAGAGCTGCTTACTTCTAGACTGAATTACAACTTACTTTGATATTTCTTGTCAAGTAAAATTATCTTGCTGCCTTGACAGATAATTTCACCAGCACTTATTCATTTTTATTCTCACATTCAATGTTCTAGCTTTCCTTTTTTGCTGTGCAGTATTTATATAGCAAATCACAAAACAGTCTGAAACAGGTTCATACAGCACATGATGCCCAGTGTCATTAGACCATTAATTCAAACTAGAATAAACTATCATTATAACAGTTCTGAGTGACATCAGTGTTTAATAGTTTGTGTTTTAAAAGTTGGTTATTTTTTTTCAGGGGATAGCCTTTGAAAAGCATGTCTGCAAGTCTGCATTTTGATTTAAGCCTCAATTTGTTGTTATATGGCGTTTTTCTTAAATAAAATACTCTAATTTCAAATTATAGTCAAAGGCCAAAGGTATGTGGACACACCCTTGAAGGCTGCAGTTGTTTTTCACAGTTTGGCCTCTGCCTCTTAATTCAAAACTTGGAAAAATGTAATGCTACAGCATATTTTACAAAGTCCTGACCCCCACTAGGGGTCGCCAAAGCTTCACAGGGGGTCGGGAAGCCTTCCATATTCAATGGGTGTATGAAAACTTTTTTTCTTTTTAATATACAGTAAGCCTACATCTCAATATTTCATTCATCTTTGTTAGTATTTGTTGAGTTTACATTATTATTTAAGATACAAACACAAGCTGTATTCACAGAGCCTAGACTCTGCTGACTGGCCTCGTCCTACATTAGAAAAGTACATAGTTAAATAAATGAAAGAGCTAATAGTACAATGGCTGAGAAGAAAACACTAAATATGTCCAAATGGAAGCTGATTAAATATGTTAACATAATACAGATAGAGAATTGAATGAAATGTTCCCAAAAAACTCATCTGTGAAGCAATATCAACTGGATTAATCTGCTCAGTACCATCCAGATCACTTGTTTTAAACAAATCTCCTGCGGTTATTGTGTTCACAATTTGGGTAAGATGTAGAGTTTATCAATCGTTCTGTATTATTATTGTTATTCTTTGAATGTAATAGGATATAGTATCCATAAAACATGACCTGTCAGAGGTTGTCAGCTTACTCAAAGGGGTTCCTGAGGGAAAAATGTTAGGAACCACTGTTTTTGCAAGCCTTGATTTTTCAAGCACTTACCTGACCCCAACCTCATTAAACAGCTTTGGGATTAATTTAACATCAAGCCAAGAGTCATTTATTCACTTCTCTTGTGGCCGAATGGGAGCAAATCCCTGCAGCCTCCCCTAAAATCTTGTGGAAAGCCTTCAAAAAAGATTGATTGTGATGTTTATTTTATTACCGTGGAATGAGATGCAACACATACTCCAGGCCAGTTAGTTTTCAGTATGTTTACACAGTGCAAAATGACTCTTGTTATCATATATTAGTTTGTGTATAATCAACTGTATTGTCCTTCGTTCCAGCTTGTTTCAGCCACCAAAGAATCGATCCAGGCCCACCACACCTCCACAGACAAGATGCAGGTTGAGAGCTTAGAGTTCGACCTCCATACCACCGTCCTGACCAAAAGCTGCCGCGTGTCTGTGAGTCACACTAATGTTCACTTCTTCACGTGAATTAGTCACAGAATATAAACTCATATTTTTGTTTGCTTGCGTCAGGCTCAGTCCACCTCTCTCGCCTTCACCAGCCTTTTCGACGATGGCCTCAACTACTGCAACGTGTACGACCTGCTGACAGGTGAGTGAGCTTTAACTTGAACCAACACGATTGTTTTTTCTGTTCGTAAACACACTTTCTTTCCTCTTTGTGGATGCATTGTGTGTTCAAATAAACCAATAAATGTGACATGATTTTATTTTCAATCTTTTGTTTTTTAGCGAGTGGCCTCAACTTAGCACCAGGCTTCGAGGAGATGACCAGTGAATGGGCTTGCCTCGGCTACGGATTCGCCACCTGTAGGACCAACATAACTTTCACCTAAACAACTGAATAGGTCGATAGCCAGTGACCTGCAAAACGACATACAGTTATACAATTATAGCTATGTTTTGCTGCTTTTGTTGTATCGTTGTAACGCTTGTAACGCTTTTGAAAATGTATGCAAACATGTTAATCCATGTTGATTTGGGTCATGTTTTTGTACCTGAAACATGTCAAATGTAAGAGATCTTATCAAATATAGATAAATGTCATTAACTCACACCCAGACTTTATTATATACAAGATATAAATTCAAGAAAAATGTTATTCAAAGTGCCTTAAAGCTAAATAAGATATAATACAATGATCAATTGTGCTGTTTTGTGCCGTCATCATGACATAAAAATAAATTGACTGAATTTTTCCACCTACTGTTATATATTCTGTGGAATCATTGCATTTGTGATTTACAAGGTAACATTTGTGATGGTCACCCACAAGTCAGATGACTTTTATTAGCTGGCAGGACATTTTCAAAGTGGAACATCGAGGCTTGACAGTCAGCCGAAGACGTCAGTGGATGTGGTCATGTTATTTAACATTTGTTGTGTAGCATTCAATCATTTCTTTATTCCTCTTGGAGCACATTAGGATCAGACAAGCATGAAGCCTGTGTAGCTGGACAAAATGACTAAAATATTGTTTACCAGCCTAATGTGATAAGAACAAAAAAAGAGAGGCCACAGGGGAAAAACTACTGCTGCTAAGCATAACTAATGCTGCAATCACACAAACACACAGCCGGCAGAATCAGATCTAATGTGTGATTTTCTGCATTGCAAAACAACAACAACACATGACCATTAGTAAAAATGCAGAGAATGTGTGTTTCTAATTAAATAAATTAGTAGATGAGAATAGTTTGCAAAAAAAAACCCACATTAAAATGACGAATAAAAATGACAACATACTTGTACTGTATAACTTTACCATGATTGTACGATTTAGTGTTCACAGCATTCCCTATATTGTCCAGAACTATAATGTGTGATTTGGCAGAGTTGTACTGGAACTGTTGAACGGTGGCAAAAAATCAAAACTGACATTCAAAATCGTTCATCACCCAACAAAATGTTAATAGTGACTGTCAGTTTGTGAGTTTGTGGTTTCGTTGTTTCCTGTTTCATTTTGAAGTCATATCTTCCTGTCTCATGTCTCACTTTCTACTCCCTCCCTTTGTCCGTTTTCCACCTTCGTTATTGTCTGCTCCTACCTGATGAAGGCTAACCTTGTGTGTTTTTTTACAATCATCCCTGGTTTGTACTTTTTGCTTTTGTTACTTGGATTTCTCTGGTTTTCTTATCTGCCTTTTGCCTGCCTTGTGTTGTTGCTTCTTTAGATTCTGGATTTATTAGACGTTGCTTTTCAGCTTCATTTATTGTTTATTAAAGCTCGCTTTTTGTTCCATTACCTGCCTGCGTGTGTGCCTTGCGTTTGGGTCCCTTTTTGTGTAATCTGACAGTGAGATCCTTTGGCCTGGGATCTTTATTTTTCTATGTGTTACAGCTAAACATATGATTTCTCTGGTCCAATCACTGATATACAGCATGTCTGAAAGTTAAAAACACAATGATTATCATATTTCTGTTGTCAATGATGTGACATAACATTATATGATACTCAGAAGGAAGACAATGAAAATGGAGCATCAATAATTGTTTTAGTGTTCAAGAGTCTTGTGGGTAGTTTGACCAAAGCATTATGCAACTGTGTTAATAATCCCTTTACAGTCATTCTCAAGGCGAGCTCATGTGTGACCCAGTTATGACCCGTTTCTGAAGAGAGAAATAAACACACCAGATGATGTAAAGACCAATAACAGAGTTTCTAACCTTGACCTTACATGCAAATTGAATTACTTGAGAGGTTTTTGGACGAATGATTTATTCATTTTATAAAACATGTAGGCTATCTTTTAAAATGTAACTTGTATGAAATCAATGTGGAGGTATCTCTGTTCTTTCGAGAAACCTGTACAAAAGTTTTAAGTTGCA
Organism: Pagrus major; assembly: GCF_040436345.1. Lineage (NCBI taxonomy): Eukaryota > Metazoa > Chordata > Actinopteri > Spariformes > Sparidae > Pagrus > Pagrus major. The sequence goes on along the minus strand of NC_133235.1, from coordinate 19,449,870 downwards.
TGTTGTTACTTTAACCCAGTGTTTTTCAATCCAAATCTATTCTGCATGAAGAAACAACCTGTCATTCATCAGAAACTGTGTGAATATCAGCGTTTTCCCTTTTTACAGTGCCGAAAGACTGCATTCATTCAGTGGACACCACTTGTTTTTATTTCAACACAGCTGTCATATATGTTTTCTTTACTAAAGTAGATTTTTATTATTATTATTATTATTTCTTAAGATGGTAAACAATATTTTTTTATCAAGAGATAGTACTTGTATAGCCTAAGAAAGTATCACAAATGCACAGAAAGTAGTTTTGAATGCAATTTACTGAAGGCACTTCCAATAATGGTCAAATGTGAACAACATAAACCAACAAGGCAATCTGAGAGGGCAACCACAAGCAGCCGCTTCACCCACTTGTCTCACACCTCTCTTATGGCAGCTAGTCACACGTCTTGCAGGTCTTGACTCACGGTTATCAAACCGTATCATGGTGTGATGTGTATCATGGTGTGATGAACAGGTTAAATGTTGAGGTGATGTCCTCAACATGGGAAACAGCATATCTTGTGGGACCTGGAGTCATCCTTATGACATTTTGTGCTGCCATCCTGCCCTGGTTGTCATATGGTGATGAGGACCATGTTATCTTGCCATTTTTTGACAAAAAAGCTTCTCATTCAGCTTGAGACGTTCCTTCATCTGAAGATGATGCATCATGCTCTGGGTTGTATTCCTCCCCATCTTCTTCTTCAGATACCTCCTCATCTTCCAAATCAAGTGGGCCTTACTGGAGATCTGAAAACATCAGCCCTACGGCCTGTTCAGCGGTGAAACGTGCACTCATGGCTTCAGCACAAAGAGAACTGAAGGTACTTTCATCTGCAGCACATTTAGAGACTCTGAATGTAGAAGTATTAGTAGACAACACCTTGATGGTTGTGTCTGAAATTGTTTGAACTTTGATCTTTGAAAGTTGTGTATGGGGTCGTGGAAAGGTGATGGTACACCTGCACGAGAAAGTTTTAGTTCTGTCTAAGATCAATGAGCCGTGTGTGTGTACAGCTTCCATGGAAATATGAATAAAGGCAATATTTCCCTTTTTCTAATGTTGGGTTCACTTTAGGAAAAGTCATAAAATTTCAAGTTGAAAAAAGAACATTTAAGGGGTTTTCTCTGCTGTTAAACACAGTTTAGGGTCATTTTTGACCCAAAGACAACAGGGGGGTTAAATGATGGCAGCTGTGTGAGTCACTTTATTTAGGAGCCAAATTTTAACTACTATGTCTTCATTGATTAATTCAAATCCCTTGTGTTGACTGCTGTGTTGTAAATTAAGATATGCGATTATTTTCCACAGAAAAACATCTGTAAAATGTGTAAATTCTAATTTTGCAGGCCATATTTAATTTTGCAACATTTATTCACGATAGATCAGCTCCACATGTTCATATCATTATATCCCATCTGCTCCACAAGCAAACTGATCATTTAAAAACAGAAATAATAATTCAGAACAGACTGGTAAGTGCCCTCAAAACGTTTTCAGCTTTTACTTAGCAAATCAATTCTCTTTATCTTTAGAACAGCACAGAAATTTAAATCATGACAAAACACACTTCAGACATCGTAATTATTTGCAGGCAGAAAGTCCGTATCCGAGGCAGAGCCACTCGTTGGTGAACTCCACGAAGCCTGGAGCGCTGGTGAGTCCACTTCCTGTACAGACAGGAAACAGAATCACAGAATCAGAACAGACGGTAATTAACAATCCTCAGACAGTGAGGGAGTATCGCTGAAATTTGACTAAAATGAAGTTTTATGAAACCAGCAGAGTACCTACCTTGTATTACGTTGCGGAGGTTACAGTAGTTGGTGCCGTTATCAAACAGGCTGTACCAGAATGCAGACATGGATTCTCCCTGAACAGCAACCAAATAAGACAAGTTAATTACATTTTAGGTCATCTGAAAATAATCCTTTTTTTTTATTCCTGTTAAATTAAAGGATTAGTTCACCCAAAAATTATCTATTCACCTTCATACTAATGGAAAGTCAGCTGAAGTTTTGTAGTCCACAAAACATTTCTGGAGCTTCACAGCAAAACAGCGTTGCAGCATTTTCCAAGACAACTGAAGTAGCAGGGGACTTGTTTTAAAATGAAAAAAAAACCAAGAGATCCAAAATTGATTTGCAAAGATGTTATTTACACTCTTTTTAAAGCCGAAAAGCGTTCGCACACACCCAAACAAACAAGTCTTTTCAAATCAATTTGGGATCATCGGCCTTCCGTATACTTGGATTATTCCGTTTTTCAGTTATTTTTTCACAATTTAAAACAAGTCCCCATCTACTTCAGTTGTTTAGGAGAATGCTGCAACTCTGTTTTGCTGTAAAGCTCCAGAAATGTTTTGTGGACCACAAAACTTCACCTGACTTTCCATCAGCATGACGGTAAATAGATAATGATTGAATGTTCATTTTTGGGTGAATTAATCCTTTAACATAAATTCTCTGATGTAATGGATGTGAATATGTGACTCACCTCTATGTGGCAGCCCAGGGACATGGATGTGTCGATCATGGTGAAGTTAACAGCTTCGATCTGGCCGATGGCTGAAGTGTGATTAGCCTGAATAACTCCTGAAACCGCTGAAACGAGCTGGATTACAGCCACAAAACAATCAGGATTAAATCTAGCGACATGACAGCCACCAAAATAAATTCACGTGATACAAAATTTTCTCTTGAAGTTTCTCACCTTGTATGAGCCCATGGCTTTAATCTGGGTCAAGATGGCCATTTTAACTTGATCACACGGCACTCCAACCAACCTGGGAGCAGAAAGAGTAAAATATATCACTGACTCGATCTATCAGTCATGCATTTGTATTTATAGGCACTTTTTCAGCTTTTGGTTTATTATATCATGTATCTCCTCCTAATTCACACTGGCTGAAGGAACAAATCTAACAAACACTCAAAGAAAAATAGATGAGGTCTTACCAGACAACCTTACAGAAGGCGTGTGTTGTGTCGGTCGGTTTCCCACTCGTGATGATGCACATCCCCACAAAGAGAGCGCAGGCCACAACCAAAGTCCTCACAGCCATGATGAAGTCTGTCTGTCTCAGTCCAGAGTTCTCACAGGAATGTGTGGACGGTTCTGCTGTTGTGGTTTATATGAACCCTGCATGACAAGGGGCAAACCTTGAAGACCATTGGCTTGTCATGTGGACCCGTGGAGAAGTGATTTGCATGACACTTTGCATGAAGTACTTGGCATCTTTCACACAAGCAGGGATGGATTCCCAGCAGATGTCTCTGGGAATTTAGGAAGAATCCTATATATGTCTGTACTTTCAGACACGAATACTACTATAAACTTTTATTCTGTTATTCTAAAGCATCTCATTGTTTGTGAAATAAAGTGAAAAAACTATTAACTAAAGTTTAATCAACTATACATTTACCATTTACCAATAATTGCAATTAACATTATTAGTTTTGTAAGACATTTTGATATATATAATTTTAGATAGGTTGATCTTCCTTTTTACAAAATGAAAAATGGCCCTCAGATATTGTGATGTACAAATACGGCATTGCCAAAGTAAACATCATGAAGAGCTCATTATCTTTTCGTTGTGTGCTTCTTTATATAATTGTTTGTTGAGTCTTCCTTGATTATGTTCGCTTAGTTTTGTATTCATTTATTTATTTTTGTTAGGCTACTGTTTGTTTTTCTCCTTGATGGAGCCGAGGTCTCTTCTATAGGCCTGTGGCTTCTTGGCCTCTGTGACTCATCTCTTATTTTCTCATTATCCAGATTTTTTTGCAGTCTTATTTGAGTGCATTGGGAGCCCTTAGGTCCAATTATGAGATTTCTTAAATAATATTGCATGCTATTCATTTCAGACAATAAGGAGCCTCCAGCTTTGTGGCGGCAGTCTATTTCAGACAGTTTCTGTTTCACCATGGAATACCTCAGGCGTGCAGACAAAGTGAGGTCTGTATAGAAATCCATGAAGTATTTGGCAGTGAACAAGTTAACCTGGCCCGCACAGAGATCTGACTTCAACCATATCAAATACCTTGGGAAAGAAGTAGAAATTCAGGCATCAAGCAGGACTTTATCACTCAACATCAGTAATGCTCTTGTGGTTTAGTTGGAGCAAATCGTTGCAGCCAGATTCCAAAATCTGCCAGAAAAACAATTGAATGCCCTCATTTTTGGAATGATATCGTCAACAATTCAGTTGTTGTTTTGATTTTGCTTTTCCTTTACGTGAACCTGTCTATGCTGCTGTATTCGCCAGGACTTCATGCAAAAGATTATCTGAATCTCAATGGGAATATTCCTGGCAACATAAAAAATAAATTAAAAAGACACAATCACATGAGTGTGGTGCTCAGGGGTCCACATACTTTACACACATACATACGAAGGGACATGACGGGTGTATGTTAATTTGTCTGAATTTCAGTTGAAGTCAATACAGACGCTATTTTCTTCAAAACACAGCTGATCTGTTGTTTCTGTGTCTTTGTACTTTGATTCAATTGAATTTCTGTGTTTTTTTGTTGTTGACAGTGATTTTGTTTTGGGCTTTTTGTTAAGTTACAGTACAGTGACTTTAAATGCTCCCACACTGTCTATGACCTTATTAATCAGGAATTGAAGCGTAGTGTTTATTTCCTGTCTGTTTATCATCCTCGGAAACATGTGCCTCTGTTTAAATGAAACATTATTAAGGGCGAGGCTTGCAATTCATCATGGTTTCATTGTCCTCATAATTCATCATCTCACTGTTATTTCTTGAAACAAACAGGCCTATTGATTTTACGAATGCTTGAGGCTCTGGACTGGACAGCCTAACCAGTGTGACAATTAGATAAAAGACCAGAAAACAACAAACAGAGCACCATTCAACAACTGGCTGTTATTCTCATTCATGTCATATAAAGTGACTGAAAACATTGCACTTGACCCTGAGACAAGAAGAGTAGTATGATACATCTGTATTTGTGCTTTTAGTGACATTCTGGGAAACAGAATGTCAATTGACAAATCTGATGTTTTACCACATAAAACTACAAAATATGTTCCTCGTCTCTGTCTGCAGAGGGCACCAGACCACAACACTTGACCGAACCTCGAAATCCTGACAGGATTCCAGACTCTTGTCTCTAAGGGTTGCAACAATTATCTGCCACGATGAAGATGTTTATTGTAGAAAAATGTTAGAATACGTAAATGCAGAGAGGAAGAAAGAAAACACAGTGTTTAAAGTGAGTTTAATGGTAACTTTAGAGCATAGAGGCCATTCTTTCAGTACATTTCCAAATCAAATCTGATGGTACCACAGCAAACAAACCTAGCAACCAATCATAACAAGGTTTCATTATATACAGACTCTGACTCAAATTCTTATTATATCTGAGCTGCGTCTCAGGAGGTCTGTCCACATGGGAGAGGTTGTTTTAGTCATCCCTCTCCATGAGAATCTCCCTGTGGTCCAGTCCGTCTGAAACATGTCAGCCATACAGATGAATGGGAGTGACAGTCTTCTCTTTTCTCTAATGAGGAACCCTGCAGTGGGATGGTGCTCGGGGCTTATGAGTAACAGGACTCAAACAGTCATTAACCATGAGAGCTTTGTATCATTTTTGAGTTGGTAAAATTAATTTTGCATCTCTGTTACCTTGTTTGCTTTTTTCTTCCTTTTGCTGTCACAATGGCTAACTGTATTGATTTTGTCTTTCAGTTTATTATCAGCAGAGTTGCTTGACTTTCTTTTATATATCAGTGGTGCTTCACTTTTGAGTTGACCAGTTTTTATTCAGAGATCTTCATGATGTGTGTTTTTTTTTTTCATTTCAAGTTGGAGCTGCATTCTCTATTTGGTTTACGCTGGGGATATGTTTGATTGCATGTCATATTTGTAAGAAAAGCTGACTTTTTGAGACCCACTTTGAGATGGCGGCCGACCAAACCGACAGCCCCAGAGCGTCAGTATTTGACAAGTTGGGAATGAGACAACAGAAAAAAGACTTTTCTTACAAATACAACCTTTAATGATTTACTGATAACCGATTCAAAATGTGTGAACTGATGATCAGAAATGGGCCAAATACATTTGTAGATACAAGTATCTTGTTACAAATTACAAATACTTTCTCACCAAATATGTCTATATAAAATACAAAATACTGATTTGAGATAATGTATTCGATTGAAATTGAAGAAATACAAAAAAAACATTCTATACAAACTTATTCTATTACATTTTTGCCAGTGAGTCGCCTAAGTTAGTCAATGAAGATATTTCTCTTCTGATTAAAATGTCTGCCCCAAAACTACATTGTGCACCTTTAAACAGTTTTTTTCTAACGGAAAAACATCCAACATATTTAAAATATTATTAATGATTAACCGATAATTGGTTAGTAAAAGAAAGTTTATTTGTATTTTGTACATATTATGATAAAACTTGTTTATTTCATTTTCGTATATTTAAATGTTTTATTTTTTTTGTTTGCCTGTTTGTTTGTTTTTCTCTGTTTCTCTTTTTAACCTATTGTTAGGATTAATTAAAAAATTTAAAAAAGTTATTGTTTATGGAGCACTTTGTCCAGATCAAACATCACAAAGTGCTTTACAATAAAGGACAAAAGCAAGGCATAAAATACAGACACAATATGAGGGTAATAAATTAATTTAAGGAAATACAAGTTACAACATCTAAACTGGTGGTGCACAAGTTGTCCTCAGTGTTCACAGTCAAAAGACATATCTGCGTTAGTTTTAAGCCTGCAAGCCCTGATAAGAATTTCAAACAGATAGTGAAGTGATCAGAAGAGTCCTGAGTTGGATTTTGACACCAGACACACATGAAATCTCTCACTGCATGTGACCCTGACCTCATCTTTCTCTTCTCAGCAAATAAAGACAATTTATCCTGCCTTGAGCATGAAAACTGAACATGTTTGCTCTAAATCAATGCTGCTGGTCTGATCTACAGAGTACAGTCATCTCTCTGACAGGCTCCACAGTATGTGGATGGTCATTTTGTCTGCCATTTGCAGGGACGGTCAGTGTGATGGTGACTGTGACAAATGCTGCTGTGGAGACCATCTGCTGAGTGAGGAGCACAGAAACATGAAGAGTCACAGTCTGTCTCTCGAAGTCTGTATCATCTTCACATGTTCTCCAAAAACAGCTCATTTTCACAGTTACAGTATATGTCGCCAGTTTACTTGAATTTAGTTATACTATAATTTATGCAATAATACTTGATTTGTGTCTAATTTAGTTTAAGCCTTTCTTTATGAAGTTGTTATTAGTTTCATTAGCTCCATGAATAGCTGAGTAGGCATTTATTTTTCATTATGCCAGGTTATTGATCAGATGTCTTCTAAAACTTCTTGACTCTTGAGTTGCGGCAACAAGTGAATTTTGCTGGTGAGGGATCAATAAAGTCTTACGATATCCTGTCTTATCTTATCTTATCCTATCTATCTAAGTTTAGGAGATACATTGATAGATATCATTTTTAAATGTATTTTAAAAACCTGACTTAAACCAATAGTAACATTTTCTCATTTCCTACAAGGGTCATTTTTGATACACCCATTTATGAGTGGGCTCTGTAGATCTGCTGGCATATCACCAGTTCCATGTATCAGGTAAGACCTAATTATCCGTCCAAGCCCACACCAATATAAAATACCAGATAACTTCTGATACTCTGTCCTGTCATGCTTCAAGATGACTTATCTCATTTGTGTTTTTTAGACTGCACTCATGATGGAGTTGTTCAGACTTCAGCAGGAACACCAGATCCAATCTCTGGTGACTGCTGAGGACATGATTGACTTGATGGTGGAGAAGAGCAAAGGCTCGCTGAGAGAATGGTAAGTTGCTGAGACACATACAATATAGACGGTTCACCACTACACCATAAACCCTGCTCATGTCACACTAATAAATACCAGTAACTATAGAGTTTCTGTTTTGTTTCTGTTTGAAGCCTTTGGGATATTGAACTGGAGGGCTATGACGAGGATGTCCAGCCTCTTCTGATGCTGGTAAGACTACAATACTGAGAAGACTTATTTACCCTCTAGATAAGACAAAACTGTACTTCATATCTAATTTCTTGCTCCAGGTGTGGGCAGTGAATGTCTGCAACAAAATGAGGGATGTTGAGATTGAAGCCAGGAGTCTCATTCCCAACTTACGCTTTGGGATTGTTGGTCGGGTTGGCCGCCATCCCAAAGCGTCAGTAGTTGTCGAGTTGCGAATGAAACTCAAAACTTAACTTCCTTACAAGTGGACCTTTAAATTACAGTGGTTTTACATATGTCCATGATATTCTGAAGGTTTTTCTAAAATTAACTTTCATAACTCAAACCTACAGAGATCCTAAACTCCTCAGCCTTGCGCAGAAATATGGCGAGATCGTATAGCATGAGGACTTTTCTTGCTCCAAAGCACTCTCTCCATGAGAGGTGGTGATCAAGGTTGTCCCCCGAGTCCTTCAAGACTTCTGGGTGCTTCCTCAACGCCCCCTCTTGAACATGCCATCAAGGAGACTGTCTGTTAGGGTTACAATGGCCACTTTGGACCGGGTATCCTCTGCTCTCTCAACAGTGGAACATCAGGCCACTCTCTCCCACTCCACCAGGTCTGACATGGTCCAGTCTATCTTGACAAAGGTCAGACAGACGCACCCGCTCCATGTTCTTCTGGACAGAATTGACACCTTCGCTCCAGAGCTGCTGAGCGAGATTGCTGATGAGATTTGTGAGCTGTTTCAGCCCCAGAGCCTCAAAGCGTCACCAGGCTCATCTGTCACCAGCTGTTGAACCTACTGTCACCACTAGGATGGCTTGAGCTGAGTTCTCACAACCAGAAATGTGCATTCAGTGTCAGCTGCAAATTGAATATGAAATGTATTGTGTGTTAGGCCTATTTGTTGTCATATGTTAGATCACATGTATTAAATAAAAATAAAATTTTAATAATAAAAAGTAACGGTTCCTGGTCCATACCTCTTCAGACAATTATTATTTTGCCTGCCAAAATAACTATTAATTACTCAAAAACATATATACGTTCCTAAACACATAATAAAATAACAATAATTGCTGTATTTCATCGATAAACATGTTGTCAGAGCTCGTGCTATTGGGAATCTGTCAGTAGAACTGTAGTCTCGTGATCTCTCGCGATGGTTCATGTGTTCACGCTGCTGAGCTAATCTATCACGGAGCAGCTGTCTGAGTCCGGCTGGTGGTGGAAGTGGAGCCCAGTGAACAGAAACAAGGTCAGGAAACTGTCTGTCAGCACTTTAGACATATTTTAGCATTAAAGTCGATCACTTTAAGTTTCCGTCCACCTCTTGCTGCAGCTCTGAGCTCACTGCACGTTGTTTTCAGTAGATTTTCAACGTGTTGCTCTGGTTCTGTACATAATGTGTCTCTTTGTAAGTTAGCGACAACCATGTTGCGGCAAATACTGATGTTTGCACACCGAGCAAGTAGAAAACTTAGCTGCACAACAGGTACTGTTTGTTTTAAAATGGATCGGGTTTGTGCAGTCCAAAGGTCCCTCTATCCTGACTGAACCGTAAAGTCAAACTTGTATGGAGTCATAGAAGTGCCATAAAAAATAAAATAAATGAATAAGTAAATAAATGTTAGAATAATATTAGAAAATGTGAAACAACAAATACAAGAATAAATAAATATGGAAATGTTAAAAAAATCAACTTGTGAGGAATTTAGTTTATTTTCATATTTATTTGTTTATCTATGTCAAGTATTTTTTTGCATATTAAGTATTAATTTCTTTTCAGATTTTGTGCTTCAAATAAATATAAATAAATTAAATGAATGAATACAATTATATTTTTTCGTGTCCACATTTATTTATTATTTTATTTATTTGTCTTTATATGTCCACGTTTTTTATTTGCTTATTTATTTTTCTTATTTATTTATGGCACTCCTTTTTCATTAAAATGTTCATGAAATATCGAAATTCCACTAAAATCCAATAGAAAACAGGTGTGTCTCATTCTACCAATATAACAAGACGTTTCGGGCCATTTGGAGTCGGTTGGTACCTATTTGTATTGACATTTTTTTGGATCTGCGGTCAGGGTTTAGTTAGAGGCAGGCCTGCACAGTGAATGGGATGGATGAAGTGTGAGGGGCAAACATTTTCAGTTGTTCCTATAGGGGGTGTTTAGGAGCGTGTTTCAGGCCGTTTGCAGCATGCTGGAACCCCTCTGTACGGACACTTTTTCGGATCTGGGGTCAGGGTTGGAGGTGGGTCTGCAAAGTGAAACGGATGGATCAGAGGTGAAATTTGACTAGGTGTGAGGGGCAAACATTTTCAACTGTTCCTCCAGGGGGTGTTTAGGAGCGTGTTTCAGGCCGTTTGGAGCGTGCTGGCACCCCTTTGTACGGACACTTTTTCGGATCTGGGGTCAGTGTTTGGTTGGAGGCAGGTCTGCACAGTGAATGGGATGGATCAGAGGTGAAATTTGACTAGGTGTGAGGGGCAAACATTTTCAACTGTTCCTCCAGGGGGTGTTTAGGAGCGTGTTTCAGGCCGTTTGGAGCGTGCTGGCACCCCTTTGTACGGACACTTTTTCGGATCTGGGGTCAGGGTTGGAGGTGGGTCAGGGTTGGAGGTGGGTCTTCACAGTGAATGGGATGGATTAGAGGTCAAATTTGACTAAGTGTGAGGGGCAAAAATTTTCAATTGTTCCTCCAGGGGGTGTTTAGGAGCGTGTTTCAGGCCGTTTGGAGCGTGCTGGCACCCCTTTGTACGGACACTTTTTCGGATCTGGGGTCAGGGTTGGAGGCAGGTCTGCACAGTGAATGTGATGGATTAGAGGTGAAATTTGACTAAGTGTCAGGGGCAAAAATGTTCAATTGTTCCTCCAGGGGGTGTTTAGGAGCGTGTTTCAGGCCGTTTGGAGCGTGCTGGCACCCCTTTGTACGGACACTTTTTCGGATCTGGGGTCAGTGTTTGGTTGGAGGCAGGTCTGCACAGTGAATGGGATGGATCAGAGGTGAAATTTGACTAAGTGTGAGGGGCAAAAATTTTCAATTGTTCTTCCAGGGGGTGTTTAGGAGCGTGTTTCAGGCCGTTTGGAGCGTGCTGGCACCCCTCTGGACGGACACTTTTTCGGATCTGGGGTCAGGGTTGGAGGTGGGTCTGCACAGTGAATGGGATGGATTAGAGGTAAAATTTGACTAAGTGTGAGGGGCAAAAATTTTCAATTGTTCCTCCAGGGGGTGTTTAGGAGCGTGTTTCAGGCCGTTTGGAGCGTGCTGGCACCCCTTTGTACGGACACTTTTTCGGATCTGGGGTCAGTGTTTGGTTGGAGGCAGGTCTGCACAGTGAATGGGATGGATCAGAGGTGAAATTTGACTAAGTGTCAGGGGCAAAAATTTTCAATTGTTCCTCCAGGGGGTGTTTAGGAGCGTGTTTCAGGCCGTTTGGAGCATGCTGGCACCCCTTTGTACGGACACTTTTTCGGATCTGGGGTCAGTGTTTGGTTGGAGGCAGGTCTGCACAGTGAATGTGATGGATCAGAGGTGAAATTTGACTAAGTGTGAGGGGCAAAAATTTTCAACTGTTCCTCCAGGGGGTGTTTAGGAGCGTGTTTCAGGCCGTTTGGAGCGTGCTGGCACCCCTCTGTACGGACACTTTTTCGGATCTGGGGTCAGGGTTGGAGGTGGGTCTGCACAGTGAATGGGATGGATCAGAGGTAAAATTTGACTAAGTGTGAGGGGCAAAAATGTTCAATTGTTCTTCCAGGGGGTGTTTAGGAGCGTGTTTCAGGCCGTTTGGAGCGTGCTGGCACCCCTTTGTACGGACACTTTTTCGGATCTGGGGTCAGGGTTGGAGGCAGGTCTGCACAGTGAATGTGATGGATTAGAGGTGAAATTTGACTAAGTGTCAGGGGCAAAAATTTTCAACTGTTCCTCCAGGGGGTGTTTAGGAGCGTGTTTCAGGCCGTTTGGAGCGTGCTGGCACCCCTTTGTACGGACACTTTTTCGGATCTGGGGTCAGTGTTTGGTTGGAGGCAGGTCTGCACAGTGAATGGGATGGATCAGAGGTGAAATTTGACTAAGTGTGAGGGGCAAAAATTTTCAACTGTTCCTCCAGGGGGTGTTTAGGAGCGTGTTTCAGGCCGTTTGGAGCGTGCTGGCACCCCTCTGTACGGACACTTTTTCGGATCTGGGGTCAGTGTTTGGTTGGAGGCAGGTCTGCACAGTGAATGGGATGGATCAGAGGTGAAATTTGACTAAGTGTGAGGGGCAAAAATTTTCAATTGTTCCTCCAGGGGGTGTTTAGGAGCGTGTTTCAGGCCGTTTGGAGCGTGCTGGCACCCCTTTGTACGGACACTTTTTCGGATCTGGGGTCAGGGTTGGAGGTGGGTCTGCACAGTGAATGGGATGGATCAGAGGTGAAATTTGACTAAGTGTGAGGGGCAAAAATTTTCAACTGTTCCTCCAGGGGGTGTTTAGGAGCGTGTTTCAGGCCGTTTGGAGCGTGCTGGCACCCCTTTGTACGGACACTTTTTCGGATCTGGGGTCAGTGTTTGGTTGGAGGCAGGTCTGCACAGTGAATGGGATGGATCAGAGGTGAAATTTGACTAAGTGTGAGGGGCAAAAATTTTCAACTGTTCCTCCAGGGGGTGTTTAGGAGCGTGTTTCAGGCCGTTTGGAGCGTGCTGGCACCCCTCTGTACGGACACTTTTTCGGATCTGGGGTCAGTGTTTGGTTGGAGGCAGGTCTGCACAGTGAATGGGATGGATCAGAGGTGAAATTTGACTAAGTGTGAGGGGCAAAAATTTTCAACTGTTCCTCCAGGGGGTGTTTAGGAGCGTGTTTCAGGCCGTTTGGAGCGTGCTGGCACCCCTTTGTACGGACACTTTTTCGGATCTGGGGTCAGTGTTTGGTTGGAGGCAGGTCTGCACAGTGAATGGGATGGATCAGAGGTGAAATTTGACTAAGTGTGAGGGGCAAAAATTTTCAACTGTTCCTCCAGGGGGTGTTTAGGAGCGTGTTTCAGGCCGTTTGGAGCGTGCTGGCACCCCTCTGTACGGACACTTTTTCGGATCTGGGGTCAGTGTTTGGTTGGAGGCAGGTCTGCACAGTGAATGGGATGGATCAGAGGTGAAATTTGACTAAGTGTGAGGGGCAAAAATTTTCAATTGTTCCTCCAGGGGGTGTTTAGGAGCGTGTTTCAGGCCGTTTGGAGCGTGCTGGCACCCCTCTGTACGGACACTTTTTCGGATCTGGGGTCAGGGTTGGAGGCAGGTCTGCACAGTGAATGTGATGGATTAGAGGTGAAATTTGACTAAGTGTGAGGGGCAAAAATTTTCAACTGTTCCTCCAGGGGGTGTTTAGGAGCGTGTTTCAGGCCGTTTGGAGCGTGCTGGCACCCCTTTGTACGGACACTTTTTCGGATCTGGGGTCAGGGTTGGAGGCAGGTCTGCACAGTGAATGTGATGGATTAGAGGTGAAATTTGACTGTCAGGGGCAAAAATTTTCAATTGTTCCTCCAGGGGGTGTTTAGGAGCGTGTTTCAGGCCGTTTGGAGCGTGCTGGCACCCCTCTGTACGGACACTTTTTCGGATCTGGGGTCAGGGTTGGAGGCAGGTCTGCACAGTGAATGTGATGGATTAGAGGTGAAATTTGACTAAGTGTCAGGGGCAAAAATGTTCAATTGTTCCTCCAGGGGGTGTTTAGGAGCGTGTTTCAGGCCGTTTGGAGCGTGCTGGCACCCCTTTGTACGGACACTTTTTCGGATCTGGGGTCAGTGTTTGGTTGGAGGCAGGTCTGCACAGTGAATGTGATGGATCAGAGGTGAAATTTGACTAAGTGTGAGGGGCAAAAATTTTCAATTGCTCTTCCAGGGGGTGTTTAGGAGCGTGTTTCAGGCCGTTTGGAGCGTGCTGGCACCCCTTTGTACGGACACTTTTTCGGATCTGGGGTCAGGGTTGGAGGCAGGTCTGCACAGTGAATGTGATGGATTAGAGGTGAAATTTGACTAAGTGTCAGGGGCAAAAATTTTCAATTGTTCCTCCAGGGGGTGTTTAGGAGCGTGTTTCAGGCCGTTTGGAGCGTGCTGGCACCCCTTTGTACGGACACTTTTTCGGATCTGGGGTCAGTGTTTGGTTGGAGGCAGGTCTGCACAGTGAATGGGATGGATCAGAGGTGAAATTTGACTAAGTGTGAGGGGCAAAAATTTTCAACTGTTCCTCCAGGGGGTGTTTAGGAGCGTGTTTCAGGCCGTTTGGAGCGTGCTGGCACCCCTCTGTACGGACACTTTTTCGGATCTGGGGTCAGTGTTTGGTTGGAGGCAGGTCTGCACAGTGAATGGGATGGATCAGAGGTGAAATTTGACTAAGTGTGAGGGGCAAAAATTTTCAATTGTTCCTCCAGGGGGTGTTTAGGAGCGTGTTTCAGGCCGTTTGGAGCGTGCTGGCACCCCTCTGTACGGACACTTTTTCGGATCTGGGGTCAGGGTTGGAGGCAGGTCTGCACAGTGAATGTGATGGATCAGAGGTGAAATTTGACTAAGTGTCAGGGGCAAAAATGTTCAATTGTTCCTCCAGGGGGTGTTTAGGAGCGTGTTTCAGGCCGTTTGGAGCGTGCTGGCACCCCTTTGTACGGACACTTTTTCGGATCTGGGGTCAGGGTTGGAGGCAGGTCTGCACAGTGAATGTGATGGATTAGAGGTGAAATTTGACTAAGTGTCAGGGGCAAAAATTTTCAATTGTTCCTCCAGGGGGTGTTTAGGAGCGTGTTTCAGGCCGTTTGGAGCGTGCTGGCACCCCTTTGTACGGACACTTTTTCGGATCTGGGGTCAGTGTTTGGTTGGAGGCAGGTCTGCACAGTGAATGGGATGGATCAGAGGTGAAATTTGACTAAGTGTGAGGGGCAAAAATTTTCAACTGTTCCTCCAGGGGGTGTTTAGGAGCGTGTTTCAGGCCGTTTGGAGCGTGCTGGCACCCCTTTGTACGGACACTTTTTCGGATCTGGGGTCAGTGTTTGGTTGGAGGCAGGTCTGCACAGTGAATGGGATGGATCAGAGGTGAAATTTGACTAAGTGTGAGGGGCAAAAATTTTCAACTGTTCCTCCAGGGGGTGTTTAGGAGCGTGTTTCATGCCATTTGGAGCGTGCTGGCACCCCTTTGTACGGACACTTTTTCGGATCTGGGGTCAGTGTTTGGTTGGAGGCAGGTCTGCACAGTGAATGGGATGGATCAGAGGTGAAATTTGACTAAGTGTGAGGGGCAAAAATTTTCAACTGTTCCTCCAGGGGGTGTTTAGGAGCGTGTTTCAGGCCGTTTGGAGCGTGCTGGCACCCCTCTGTACGGACACTTTTTCGGATCTGGGGTCAGTGTTTGGTTGGAGGCAGGTCTGCACAGTGAATGGGATGGATCAGAGGTGAAATTTGACTAAGTGTGAGGGGCAAAAATTTTCAATTGTTCCTCCAGGGGGTGTTTAGGAGCGTGTTTCAGGCCGTTTGGAGCGTGCTGGCACCCCTCTGTACGGACACTTTTTCGGATCTGGGGTCAGGGTTGGAGGCAGGTCTGCACAGTGAATGTGATGGATTAGAGGTGAAATTTGACTAAGTGTCAGGGGCAAAAATGTTCAATTGTTCCTCCAGGGGGTGTTTAGGAGCGTGTTTCAGGCCGTTTGGAGCGTGCTGGCACCCCTTTGTACGGACACTTTTTCGGATCTGGGGTCAGTGTTTGGTTGGAGGCAGGTCTGCACAGTGAATGTGATGGATCAGAGGTGAAATTTGACTAAGTGTGAGGGGCAAAAATTTTCAATTGCTCTTCCAGGGGGTGTTTAGGAGCGTGTTTCAGGCCGTTTGGAGCGTGCTGGCACCCCTTTGTACGGACACTTTTTCGGATCTGGGGTCAGGGTTGGAGGCAGGTCTGCACAGTGAATGTGATGGATTAGAGGTGAAATTTGACTGTCAGGGGCAAAAATTTTCAATTGTTCCTCCAGGGGGTGTTTAGGAGCGTGTTTCAGGCCGTTTGGAGCGTGCTGGCACCCCTTTGTACGGACACTTTTTCGGATCTGGGGTCAGTGTTTGGTTGGAGGCAGGTCTGCACAGTGAATGGGATGGATCAGAGGTGAAATTTGACTAAGTGTGAGGGGCAAAAATTTTCAACTGTTCCTCCAGGGGGTGTTTAGGAGCGTGTTTCAGGCCGTTTGGAGCGTGCTGGCACCCCTTTGTACGGACACTTTTTCGGATCTGGGGTCAGGGTTGGAGGTGGGTCTGCACAGTGAATGGGATGGATCAGAGGTGAAATTTGACTAAGTGTGAGGGGCAAAAATTTTCAACTGTTCCTCCAGGGGGTGTTTAGGAGCGTGTTTCAGGCCGTTTGGAGCGTGCTGGCACCCCTTTGTACGGACACTTTTTCGGATCTGGGGTCAGTGTTTGGTTGGAGGCAGGTCTGCACAGTGAATGGGATGGATCAGAGGTGAAATTTGACTAAGTGTGAGGGGCAAAAATTTTCAACTGTTCCTCCAGGGGGTGTTTAGGAGCGTGTTTCAGGCCGTTTGGAGCGTGCTGGCACCCCTCTGTACGGACACTTTTTCGGATCTGGGGTCAGTGTTTGGTTGGAGGCAGGTCTGCACAGTGAATGGGATGGATCAGAGGTGAAATTTGACTAAGTGTGAGGGGCAAAAATTTTCAATTGTTCCTCCAGGGGGTGTTTAGGAGCGTGTTTCAGGCCGTTTGGAGCGTGCTGGCACCCCTCTGTACGGACACTTTTTCGGATCTGGGGTCAGGGTTGGAGGCAGGTCTGCACAGTGAATGTGATAGATTAGAGGTGAAATTTGACTAAGTGTCAGGGGCAAAAATGTTCAATTGTTCCTCCAGGGGGTGTTTAGGAGCGTGTTTCAGGCCGTTTGGAGCGTGCTGGCACCCCTTTGTACGGACACTTTTTCGGATCTGGGGTCAGTGTTTGGTTGGAGGCAGGTCTGCACAGTGAATGTGATGGATCAGAGGTGAAATTTGACTAAGTGTGAGGGGCAAAAATTTTCAATTGCTCTTCCAGGGGGTGTTTAGGAGCGTGTTTCAGGCCGTTTGGAGCGTGCTGGCACCCCTTTGTACGGACACTTTTTCGGATCTGGGGTCAGGGTTGGAGGCAGGTCTGCACAGTGAATGTGATGGATTAGAGGTGAAATTTGACTAAGTGTCAGGGGCAAAAATTTTCAATTGTTCCTCCAGGGGGTGTTTAGGAGCGTGTTTCAGGCCGTTTGGAGCGTGCTGGCACCCCTTTGTACGGACACTTTTTCGGATCTGGGGTCAGTGTTTGGTTGGAGGCAGGTCTGCACAGTGAATGGGATGGATCAGAGGTGAAATTTGACTAAGTGTGAGGGGCAAAAATTTTCAACTGTTCCTCCAGGGGGTGTTTAGGAGCGTGTTTCAGGCCGTTTGGAGCGTGCTGGCACCCCTTTGTACGGACACTTTTTCGGATCTGGGGTCAGTGTTTGGTTGGAGGCAGGTCTGCACAGTGAATGGGATGGATCAGAGGTGAAATTTGACTAAGTGTGAGGGGCAAAAATTTTCAACTGTTCCTCCAGGGGGTGTTTAGGAGCGTGTTTCAGGCCGTTTGGAGCGTGCTGGCACCCCTTTGTACGGACACTTTTTCGGATCTGGGGTCAGTGTTTGGTTGGAGGCAGGTCTGCACAGTGAATGGGATGGATCAGAGGTGAAATTTGACTAAGTGTGAGGGGCAAAAATTTTCAACTGTTCCTCCAGGGGGTGTTTAGGAGCGTGTTTCAGGCCGTTTGGAGCGTGCTGGCACCCCTCTGTACGGACACTTTTTCGGATCTGGGGTCAGTGTTTGGTTGGAGGCAGGTCTGCACAGTGAATGGGATGGATCAGAGGTGAAATTTGACTAAGTGTGAGGGGCAAAAATTTTCAATTGTTCCTCCAGGGGGTGTTTAGGAGCGTGTTTCAGGCCGTTTGGAGCGTGCTGGCACCCCTCTGTACGGACACTTTTTCGGATCTGGGGTCAGGGTTGGAGGCAGGTCTGCACAGTGAATGTGATGGATTAGAGGTGAAATTTGACTAAGTGTCAGGGGCAAAAATGTTCAATTGTTCCTCCAGGGGGTGTTTAGGAGCGTGTTTCAGGCCGTTTGGAGCGTGCTGGCACCCCTTTGTACGGACACTTTTTCGGATCTGGGGTCAGTGTTTGGTTGGAGGCAGGTCTGCACAGTGAATGTGATGGATCAGAGGTGAAATTTGACTAAGTGTGAGGGGCAAAAATTTTCAATTGCTCTTCCAGGGGGTGTTTAGGAGCGTGTTTCAGGCCGTTTGGAGCGTGCTGGCACCCCTTTGTACGGACACTTTTTCGGATCTGGGGTCAGGGTTGGAGGCAGGTCTGCACAGTGAATGTGATGGATTAGAGGTGAAATTTGACTAAGTGTCAGGGGCAAAAATTTTCAATTGTTCCTCCAGGGGGTGTTTAGGAGCGTGTTTCAGGCCGTTTGGAGCGTGCTGGCACCCCTTTGTACGGACACTTTTTCGGATCTGGGGTCAGTGTTTGGTTGGAGGCAGGTCTGCACAGTGAATGGGATGGATCAGAGGTGAAATTTGACTAAGTGTGAGGGGCAAAAATTTTCAACTGTTCCTCCAGGGGGTGTTTAGGAGCGTGTTTCAGGCCGTTTGGAGCGTGCTGGCACCCCTTTGTACGGACACTTTTTCGGATCTGGGGTCAGTGTTTGGTTGGAGGCAGGTCTGCACAGTGAATGGGATGGATCAGAGGTGAAATTTGACTAAGTGTGAGGGGCAAAAATTTTCAACTGTTCCTCCAGGGGGTGTTTAGGAGCGTGTTTCAGGCCGTTTGGAGCGTGCTGGCACCCCTTTGTACGGACACTTTTTCGGATCTGGGGTCAGTGTTTGGTTGGAGGCAGGTCTGCACAGTGAATGGGATGGATCAGAGGTGAAATTTGACTAAGTGTGAGGGGCAAAAATTTTCAACTGTTCCTCCAGGGGGTGTTTAGGAGCGTGTTTCAGGCCGTTTGGAGCGTGCTGGCACCCCTCTGTACGGACACTTTTTCGGATCTGGGGTCAGTGTTTGGTTGGAGGCAGGTCTGCACAGTGAATGGGATGGATCAGAGGTGAAATTTGACTAAGTGTGAGGGGCAAAAATTTTCAATTGTTCCTCCAGGGGGTGTTTAGGAGCGTGTTTCAGGCCGTTTGGAGCGTGCTGGCACCCCTCTGTACGGACACTTTTTCGGATCTGGGGTCAGGGTTGGAGGCAGGTCTGCACAGTGAATGTGATGGATTAGAGGTGAAATTTGACTAAGTGTCAGGGGCAAAAATGTTCAATTGTTCCTCCAGGGGGTGTTTAGGAGCGTGTTTCAGGCCGTTTGGAGCGTGCTGGCACCCCTTTGTACGGACACTTTTTCGGATCTGGGGTCAGTGTTTGGTTGGAGGCAGGTCTGCACAGTGAATGTGATGGATCAGAGGTGAAATTTGACTAAGTGTGAGGGGCAAAAATTTTCAATTGCTCTTCCAGGGGGTGTTTAGGAGCGTGTTTCAGGCCGTTTGGAGCGTGCTGGCACCCCTTTGTACGGACACTTTTTCGGATCTGGGGTCAGGGTTGGAGGCAGGTCTGCACAGTGAATGTGATGGATTAGAGGTGAAATTTGACTGTCAGGGGCAAAAATTTTCAATTGTTCCTCCAGGGGGTGTTTAGGAGCGTGTTTCAGGCCGTTTGGAGCGTGCTGGCACCCCTTTGTACGGACACTTTTTCGGATCTGGGGTCAGTGTTTGGTTGGAGGCAGGTCTGCACAGTGAATGGGATGGATCAGAGGTGAAATTTGACTAAGTGTGAGGGGCAAAAATTTTCAACTGTTCCTCCAGGGGGTGTTTAGGAGCGTGTTTCAGGCCGTTTGGAGCGTGCTGGCACCCCTTTGTACGGACACTTTTTCGGATCTGGGGTCAGTGTTTGGTTGGAGGCAGGTCTGCACAGTGAATGGGATGGATCAGAGGTGAAATTTGACTAAGTGTGAGGGGCAAAAATTTTCAACTGTTCCTCCAGGGGGTGTTTAGGAGCGTGTTTCAGGCCGTTTGGAGCGTGCTGGCACCCCTCTGTACGGACACTTTTTCGGATCTGGGGTCAGTGTTTGGTTGGAGGCAGGTCTGCACAGTGAATGGGATGGATCAGAGGTGAAATTTGACTAAGTGTCAGGGGCAAAAATTTTCAATTGTTCCTCCAGGGGGTGTTTAGGAGCGTGTTTCAGGCCGTTTGGAGCGTGCTGGCACCCCTCTGTACGGACACTTTTTCGGATCTGGGGTCAGGGTTGGAGGCAGGTCTGCACAGTGAATGTGATGGATCAGAGGTGAAATTTGACTAAGTGTCAGGGGCAAAAATGTTCAATTGTTCCTCCAGGGGGTGTTTAGGAGCGTGTTTCAGGCCGTTTGGAGCGTGCTGGCACCCCTTTGTACGGACACTTTTTCGGATCTGGGGTCAGTGTTTGGTTGGAGGCAGGTCTGCACAGTGAATGTGATGGATCAGAGGTGAAATTTGACTAAGTGTGAGGGGCAAAAATTTTCAATTGCTCTTCCAGGGGGTGTTTAGGAGCGTGTTTCAGGCCGTTTGGAGCGTGCTGGCACCCCTTTGTACGGACACTTTTTCGGATCTGGGGTCAGGGTTGGAGGCAGGTCTGCACAGTGAATGTGATGGATTAGAGGTGAAATTTGACTAAGTGTCAGGGGCAAAAATTTTCAATTGTTCCTCCAGGGGGTGTTTAGGAGCGTGTTTCAGGCCGTTTGGAGCGTGCTGGCACCCCTTTGTACGGACACTTTTTTGGATCTGGGGTCAGTGTTTGGTTGGAGGCAGGTCTGCACAGTGAATGGGATGGATCAGAGGTGAAATTTGACTAAGTGTGAGGGGCAAAAATTTTCAACTGTTCCTCCAGGGGGTGTTTAGGAGCGTGTTTCAGGCCGTTTGGAGCGTGCTGGCACCCCTTTGTACGGACACTTTTTCGGATCTGGGGTCAGTGTTTGGTTGGAGGCAGGTCTGCACAGTGAATGGGATGGATCAGAGGTGAAATTTGACTAAGTGTGAGGGGCAAAAATTTTCAACTGTTCCTCCAGGGGGTGTTTAGGAGCGTGTTTCAGGCCGTTTGGAGCGTGCTGGCACCCCTTTGTACGGACACTTTTTCGGATCTGGGGTCAGTGTTTGGTTGGAGGCAGGTCTGCACAGTGAATGGGATGGATCAGAGGTGAAATTTGACTAAGTGTGAGGGGCAAAAATTTTCAACTGTTCCTCCAGGGGGTGTTTAGGAGCGTGTTTCAGGCCGTTTGGAGCGTGCTGGCACCCCTCTGTACGGACACTTTTTCGGATCTGGGGTCAGTGTTTGGTTGGAGGCAGGTCTGCACAGTGAATGGGATGGATCAGAGGTGAAATTTGACTAAGTGTGAGGGGCAAAAATTTTCAATTTTTCCTCCAGGGGGTGTTTAGGAGCGTGTTTCAGGCCGTTTGGAGCGTGCTGGCACCCCTCTGTACGGACACTTTTTCGGATCTGGGGTCAGGGTTGGAGGCAGGTCTGCACAGTGAATGTGATGGATTAGAGGTGAAATTTGACTAAGTGTCAGGGGCAAAAATGTTCAATTGTTCCTCCAGGGGGTGTTTAGGAGCGTGTTTCAGGCCGTTTGGAGCGTGCTGGCACCCCTTTGTACGGACACTTTTTCGGATCTGGGGTCAGTGTTTGGTTGGAGGCAGGTCTGCACAGTGAATGTGATGGATCAGAGGTGAAATTTGACTAAGTGTGAGGGGCAAAAATTTTCAATTGCTCTTCCAGGGGGTGTTTAGGAGCGTGTTTCAGGCCGTTTGGAGCGTGCTGGCACCCCTTTGTACGGACACTTTTTCGGATCTGGGGTCAGGGTTGGAGGCAGGTCTGCACAGTGAATGTGATGGATTAGAGGTGAAATTTGACTAAGTGTCAGGGGCAAAAATTTTCAATTGTTCCTCCAGGGGGTGTTTAGGAGCGTGTTTCAGGCCGTTTGGAGCGTGCTGGCACCCCTTTGTACGGACACTTTTTCGGATCTGGGGTCAGTGTTTGGTTGGAGGCAGGTCTGCACAGTGAATGGGATGGATCAGAGGTGAAATTTGACTAAGTGTGAGGGGCAAAAATTTTCAACTGTTCCTCCAGGGGGTGTTTAGGAGCGTGTTTCAGGCCGTTTGGAGTGTGCTGGCACCCCTTTGTACGGACACTTTTTCGGATCTGGGGTCAGTGTTTGGTTGGAGGCAGGTCTGCACAGTGAATGGGATGGATCAGAGGTGAAATTTGACTAAGTGTGAGGGGCAAAAATTTTCAACTGTTCCTCCAGGGGGTGTTTAGGAGCGTGTTTCAGGCCGTTTGGAGCGTGCTGGCACCCCTTTGTACGGACACTTTTTCGGATCTGGGGTCAGTGTTTGGTTGGAGGCAGGTCTGCACAGTGAATGGGATGGATCAGAGGTGAAATTTGACTAAGTGTGAGGGGCAAAAATTTTCAACTGTTCCTCCAGGGGGTGTTTAGGAGCGTGTTTCAGGCCGTTTGGAGCGTGCTGGCACCCCTCTGTACGGACACTTTTTCGGATCTGGGGTCAGTGTTTGGTTGGAGGCAGGTCTGCACAGTGAATGGGATGGATCAGAGGTGAAATTTGACTAAGTGTGAGGGGCAAAAATTTTCAATTGTTCCTCCAGGGGGTGTTTAGGAGCGTGTTTCAGGCCGTTTGGAGCGTGCTGGCACCCCTCTGTACGGACACTTTTTCGGATCTGGGGTCAGGGTTGGAGGCAGGTCTGCACAGTGAATGTGATGGATTAGAGGTGAAATTTGACTAAGTGTCAGGGGCAAAAATGTTCAATTGTTCCTCCAGGGGGTGTTTAGGAGCGTGTTTCAGGCCGTTTGGAGCGTGCTGGCACCCCTTTGTACGGACACTTTTTCGGATCTGGGGTCAGTGTTTGGTTGGAGGCAGGTCTGCACAGTGAATGTGATGGATCAGAGGTGAAATTTGACTAAGTGTGAGGGGCAAAAATTTTCAATTGCTCTTCCAGGGGGTGTTTAGGAGCGTGTTTCAGGCCGTTTGGAGCGTGCTGGCACCCCTTTGTACGGACACTTTTTCGGATCTGGGGTCAGGGTTGGAGGCAGGTCTGCACAGTGAATGTGATGGATTAGAGGTGAAATTTGACTGTCAGGGGCAAAAATTTTCAATTGTTCCTCCAGGGGGTGTTTAGGAGCGTGTTTCAGGCCGTTTGGAGCGTGCTGGCACCCCTTTGTACGGACACTTTTTCGGATCTGGGGTCAGTGTTTGGTTGGAGGCAGGTCTGCACAGTGAATGGGATGGATCAGAGGTGAAATTTGACTAAGTGTGAGGGGCAAAAATTTTCAACTGTTCCTCCAGGGGGTGTTTAGGAGCGTGTTTCAGGCCGTTTGGAGCGTGCTGGCACCCCTTTGTACGGACACTTTTTCGGATCTGGGGTCAGTGTTTGGTTGGAGGCAGGTCTGCACAGTGAATGGGATGGATCAGAGGTGAAATTTGACTAAGTGTGAGGGGCAAAAATTTTCAACTGTTCCTCCAGGGGGTGTTTAGGAGCGTGTTTCAGGCCGTTTGGAGCGTGCTGGCACCCCTTTGTACGGACACTTTTTCGGATCTGGGGTCAGGGTTGGAGGCAGGTCTGCACAGTGAATGTGATGGATTAGAGGTGAAATTTGACTAAGTGTCAGGGGCAAAAATTTTCAATTGTTCCTCCAGGGGGTGTTTAGGAGCGTGTTTCAGGCCGTTTGGAGCGTGCTGGCACCCCTCTGTACGGACACTTTTTCGGATCTGGGGTCAGGGTTGGAGGCAGGTCTGCACAGTGAATGTGATGGATTAGAGGTGAAATTTGACTAAGTGTCAGGGGCAAAAATGTTCAATTGTTCCTCCAGGGGGTGTTTAGGAGCGTGTTTCAGGCCGTTTGGAGCGTGCTGGCACCCCTTTGTACGGACACTTTTTCGGATCTGGGGTCAGTGTTTGGTTGGAGGCAGGTCTGCACAGTGAATGTGATGGATCAGAGGTGAAATTTGACTAAGTGTGAGGGGCAAAAATTTTCAATTGCTCTTCCAGGGGGTGTTTAGGAGCGTGTTTCAGGCCGTTTGGAGCGTGCTGGCACCCCTTTGTACGGACACTTTTTCGGATCTGGGGTCAGGGTTGGAGGCAGGTCTGCACAGTGAATGTGATGGATTAGAGGTGAAATTTGACTAAGTGTCAGGGGCAAAAATTTTCAATTGTTCCTCCAGGGGGTGTTTAGGAGCGTGTTTCAGGCCGTTTGGAGCGTGCTGGCACCCCTTTGTACGGACACTTTTTCGGATCTGGGGTCAGTGTTTGGTTGGAGGCAGGTCTGCACAGTGAATGGGATGGATCAGAGGTGAAATTTGACTAAGTGTGAGGGGCAAAAATTTTCAACTGTTCCTCCAGGGGGTGTTTAGGAGCGTGTTTCAGGCCGTTTGGAGCGTGCTGGCACCCCTTTGTACGGACACTTTTTCGGATCTGGGGTCAGTGTTTGGTTGGAGGCAGGTCTGCACAGTGAATGGGATGGATCAGAGGTGAAATTTGACTAAGTGTGAGGGGCAAAAATTTTCAACTGTTCCTCCAGGGGGTGTTTAGGAGCGTGTTTCAGGCCGTTTGGAGCGTGCTGGCACCCCTTTGTACGGACACTTTTTCGGATCTGGGGTCAGTGTTTGGTTGGAGGCAGGTCTGCACAGTGAATGGGATGGATCAGAGGTGAAATTTGACTAAGTGTGAGGGGCAAAAATTTTCAACTGTTCCTCCAGGGGGTGTTTAGGAGCGTGTTTCAGGCCGTTTGGAGCGTGCTGGCACCCCTCTGTACGGACACTTTTTCGGATCTGGGGTCAGTGTTTGGTTGGAGGCAGGTCTGCACAGTGAATGGGATGGATCAGAGGTGAAATTTGACTAAGTGTGAGGGGCAAAAATTTTCAATTGTTCCTCCAGGGGGTGTTTAGGAGCGTGTTTCAGGCCGTTTGGAGCGTGCTGGCACCCCTCTGTACGGACACTTTTTCGGATCTGGGGTCAGGGTTGGAGGCAGGTCTGCACAGTGAATGTGATGGATTAGAGGTGAAATTTGACTAAGTGTCAGGGGCAAAAATGTTCAATTGTTCCTCCAGGGGGTGTTTAGGAGCGTGTTTCAGGCCGTTTGGAGCGTGCTGGCACCCCTTTGTACGGACACTTTTTCGGATCTGGGGTCAGTGTTTGGTTGGAGGCAGGTCTGCACAGTGAATGTGATGGATCAGAGGTGAAATTTGACTAAGTGTGAGGGGCAAAAATTTTCAATTGCTCTTCCAGGGGGTGTTTAGGAGCGTGTTTCAGGCCGTTTGGAGCGTGCTGGCACCCCTTTGTACGGACACTTTTTCGGATCTGGGGTCAGGGTTGGAGGCAGGTCTGCACAGTGAATGTGATGGATTAGAGGTGAAATTTGACTGTCAGGGGCAAAAATTTTCAATTGTTCCTCCAGGGGGTGTTTAGGAGCGTGTTTCAGGCCGTTTGGAGCGTGCTGGCACCCCTTTGTACGGACACTTTTTCGGATCTGGGGTCAGTGTTTGGTTGGAGGCAGGTCTGCACAGTGAATGGGATGGATCAGAGGTGAAATTTGACTAAGTGTGAGGGGCAAAAATTTTCAACTGTTCCTCCAGGGGGTGTTTAGGAGCGTGTTTCAGGCCGTTTGGAGCGTGCTGGCACCCCTTTGTACGGACACTTTTTCGGATCTGGGGTCAGTGTTTGGTTGGAGGCAGGTCTGCACAGTGAATGGGATGGATCAGAGGTGAAATTTGACTAAGTGTGAGGGGCAAAAATTTTCAACTGTTCCTCCAGGGGGTGTTTAGGAGCGTGTTTCAGGCCGTTTGGAGCGTGCTGGCACCCCTCTGTACGGACACTTTTTCGGATCTGGGGTCAGTGTTTGGTTGGAGGCAGGTCTGCACAGTGAATGGGATGGATCAGAGGTGAAATTTGACTAAGTGTCAGGGGCAAAAATTTTCAATTGTTCCTCCAGGGGGTGTTTAGGAGCGTGTTTCAGGCCGTTTGGAGCGTGCTGGCACCCCTCTGTACGGACACTTTTTCGGATCTGGGGTCAGGGTTGGAGGCAGGTCTGCACAGTGAATGTGATGGATCAGAGGTGAAATTTGACTAAGTGTCAGGGGCAAAAATGTTCAATTGTTCCTCCAGGGGGTGTTTAGGAGCGTGTTTCAGGCCGTTTGGAGCGTGCTGGCACCCCTTTGTACGGACACTTTTTCGGATCTGGGGTCAGTGTTTGGTTGGAGGCAGGTCTGCACAGTGAATGTGATGGATCAGAGGTGAAATTTGACTAAGTGTGAGGGGCAAAAATTTTCAATTGCTCTTCCAGGGGGTGTTTAGGAGCGTGTTTCAGGCCGTTTGGAGCGTGCTGGCACCCCTTTGTACGGACACTTTTTCGGATCTGGGGTCAGGGTTGGAGGCAGGTCTGCACAGTGAATGTGATGGATTAGAGGTGAAATTTGACTAAGTGTCAGGGGCAAAAATTTTCAATTGTTCCTCCAGGGGGTGTTTAGGAGCGTGTTTCAGGCCGTTTGGAGCGTGCTGGCACCCCTTTGTACGGACACTTTTTTGGATCTGGGGTCAGTGTTTGGTTGGAGGCAGGTCTGCACAGTGAATGGGATGGATCAGAGGTGAAATTTGACTAAGTGTGAGGGGCAAAAATTTTCAACTGTTCCTCCAGGGGGTGTTTAGGAGCGTGTTTCAGGCCGTTTGGAGCGTGCTGGCACCCCTTTGTACGGACACTTTTTCGGATCTGGGGTCAGTGTTTGGTTGGAGGCAGGTCTGCACAGTGAATGGGATGGATCAGAGGTGAAATTTGACTAAGTGTGAGGGGCAAAAATTTTCAACTGTTCCTCCAGGGGGTGTTTAGGAGCGTGTTTCAGGCCGTTTGGAGCGTGCTGGCACCCCTTTGTACGGACACTTTTTCGGATCTGGGGTCAGTGTTTGGTTGGAGGCAGGTCTGCACAGTGAATGGGATGGATCAGAGGTGAAATTTGACTAAGTGTGAGGGGCAAAAATTTTCAACTGTTCCTCCAGGGGGTGTTTAGGAGCGTGTTTCAGGCCGTTTGGAGCGTGCTGGCACCCCTCTGTACGGACACTTTTTCGGATCTGGGGTCAGTGTTTGGTTGGAGGCAGGTCTGCACAGTGAATGGGATGGATCAGAGGTGAAATTTGACTAAGTGTGAGGGGCAAAAATTTTCAATTTTTCCTCCAGGGGGTGTTTAGGAGCGTGTTTCAGGCCGTTTGGAGCGTGCTGGCACCCCTCTGTACGGACACTTTTTCGGATCTGGGGTCAGGGTTGGAGGCAGGTCTGCACAGTGAATGTGATGGATTAGAGGTGAAATTTGACTAAGTGTCAGGGGCAAAAATGTTCAATTGTTCCTCCAGGGGGTGTTTAGGAGCGTGTTTCAGGCCGTTTGGAGCGTGCTGGCACCCCTTTGTACGGACACTTTTTCGGATCTGGGGTCAGTGTTTGGTTGGAGGCAGGTCTGCACAGTGAATGTGATGGATCAGAGGTGAAATTTGACTAAGTGTGAGGGGCAAAAATTTTCAATTGCTCTTCCAGGGGGTGTTTAGGAGCGTGTTTCAGGCCGTTTGGAGCGTGCTGGCACCCCTTTGTACGGACACTTTTTCGGATCTGGGGTCAGGGTTGGAGGCAGGTCTGCACAGTGAATGTGATGGATTAGAGGTGAAATTTGACTAAGTGTCAGGGGCAAAAATTTTCAATTGTTCCTCCAGGGGGTGTTTAGGAGCGTGTTTCAGGCCGTTTGGAGCGTGCTGGCACCCCTTTGTACGGACACTTTTTCGGATCTGGGGTCAGTGTTTGGTTGGAGGCAGGTCTGCACAGTGAATGGGATGGATCAGAGGTGAAATTTGACTAAGTGTGAGGGGCAAAAATTTTCAACTGTTCCTCCAGGGGGTGTTTAGGAGCGTGTTTCAGGCCGTTTGGAGTGTGCTGGCACCCCTTTGTACGGACACTTTTTCGGATCTGGGGTCAGTGTTTGGTTGGAGGCAGGTCTGCACAGTGAATGGGATGGATCAGAGGTGAAATTTGACTAAGTGTGAGGGGCAAAAATTTTCAACTGTTCCTCCAGGGGGTGTTTAGGAGCGTGTTTCAGGCCGTTTGGAGCGTGCTGGCACCCCTTTGTACGGACACTTTTTCGGATCTGGGGTCAGTGTTTGGTTGGAGGCAGGTCTGCACAGTGAATGGGATGGATCAGAGGTGAAATTTGACTAAGTGTGAGGGGCAAAAATTTTCAACTGTTCCTCCAGGGGGTGTTTAGGAGCGTGTTTCAGGCCGTTTGGAGCGTGCTGGCACCCCTCTGTACGGACACTTTTTCGGATCTGGGGTCAGTGTTTGGTTGGAGGCAGGTCTGCACAGTGAATGGGATGGATCAGAGGTGAAATTTGACTAAGTGTGAGGGGCAAAAATTTTCAATTGTTCCTCCAGGGGGTGTTTAGGAGCGTGTTTCAGGCCGTTTGGAGCGTGCTGGCACCCCTCTGTACGGACACTTTTTCGGATCTGGGGTCAGGGTTGGAGGCAGGTCTGCACAGTGAATGTGATGGATTAGAGGTGAAATTTGACTAAGTGTGAGGGGCAAAAATTTTCAATTGCTCTTCCAGGGGGTGTTTAGGAGCGTGTTTCAGGCCGTTTGGAGCGTGCTGGCACCCCTTTGTACGGACACTTTTTCGGATCTGGGGTCAGGGTTGGAGGCAGGTCTGCACAGTGAATGTGATGGATTAGAGGTGAAATTTGACTGTCAGGGGCAAAAATTTTCAATTGTTCCTCCAGGGGGTGTTTAGGAGCGTGTTTCAGGCCGTTTGGAGCGTGCTGGCACCCCTTTGTACGGACACTTTTTCGGATCTGGGGTCAGTGTTTGGTTGGAGGCAGGTCTGCACAGTGAATGGGATGGATCAGAGGTGAAATTTGACTAAGTGTGAGGGGCAAAAATTTTCAACTGTTCCTCCAGGGGGTGTTTAGGAGCGTGTTTCAGGCCGTTTGGAGCGTGCTGGCACCCCTTTGTACGGACACTTTTTCGGATCTGGGGTCAGTGTTTGGTTGGAGGCAGGTCTGCACAGTGAATGGGATGGATCAGAGGTGAAATTTGACTAAGTGTGAGGGGCAAAAATTTTCAACTGTTCCTCCAGGGGGTGTTTAGGAGCGTGTTTCAGGCCGTTTGGAGCGTGCTGGCACCCCTTTGTACGGACACTTTTTCGGATCTGGGGTCAGGGTTGGAGGCAGGTCTGCACAGTGAATGTGATGGATTAGAGGTGAAATTTGACTAAGTGTCAGGGGCAAAAATTTTCAATTGTTCCTCCAGGGGGTGTTTAGGAGCGTGTTTCAGGCCGTTTGGAGCGTGCTGGCACCCCTTTGTACGGACACTTTTTCGGATCTGGGGTCAGTGTTTGGTTGGAGGCAGGTCTGCACAGTGAATGGGATGGATCAGAGGTGAAATTTGACTAAGTGTGAGGGGCAAAAATTTTCAACTGTTCCTCCAGGGGGTGTTTAGGAGCGTGTTTCAGGCCGTTTGGAGCGTGCTGGCACCCCTTTGTACGGACACTTTTTCGGATCTGGGGTCAGTGTTTGGTTGGAGGCAGGTCTGCACAGTGAATGGGATGGATCAGAGGTGAAATTTGACTAAGTGTGAGGGGCAAAAATTTTCAACTGTTCCTCCAGGGGGTGTTTAGGAGCGTGTTTCAGGCCGTTTGGAGCGTGCTGGCACCCCTCTGTACGGACACTTTTTCGGATCTGGGGTCAGTGTTTGGTTGGAGGCAGGTCTGCACAGTGAATGGGATGGATCAGAGGTGAAATTTGACTAAGTGTGAGGGGCAAAAATTTTCAATTGTTCCTCCAGGGGGTGTTTAGGAGCGTGTTTCAGGCCGTTTGGAGCGTGCTGGCACCCCTCTGTACGGACACTTTTTCGGATCTGGGGTCAGGGTTGGAGGCAGGTCTGCACAGTGAATGTGATGGATTAGAGGTGAAATTTGACTAAGTGTCAGGGGCAAAAATGTTCAATTGTTCCTCCAGGGGGTGTTTAGGAGCGTGTTTCAGGCCGTTTGGAGCGTGCTGGCACCCCTTTGTACGGACACTTTTTCGGATCTGGGGTCAGTGTTTGGTTGGAGGCAGGTCTGCACAGTGAATGTGATGGATCAGAGGTGAAATTTGACTAAGTGTGAGGGGCAAAAATTTTCAATTGCTCTTCCAGGGGGTGTTTAGGAGCGTGTTTCAGGCCGTTTGGAGCGTGCTGGCACCCCTTTGTACGGACACTTTTTCGGATCTGGGGTCAGGGTTGGAGGCAGGTCTGCACAGTGAATGTGATGGATTAGAGGTGAAATTTGACTAAGTGTCAGGGGCAAAAATTTTCAATTGTTCCTCCAGGGGGTGTTTAGGAGCGTGTTTCAGGCCGTTTGGAGCGTGCTGGCACCCCTTTGTACGGACACTTTTTCGGATCTGGGGTCAGTGTTTGGTTGGAGGCAGGTCTGCACAGTGAATGGGATGGATCAGAGGTGAAATTTGACTAAGTGTGAGGGGCAAAAATTTTCAACTGTTCCTCCAGGGGGTGTTTAGGAGCGTGTTTCAGGCCGTTTGGAGTGTGCTGGCACCCCTTTGTACGGACACTTTTTCGGATCTGGGGTCAGTGTTTGGTTGGAGGCAGGTCTGCACAGTGAATGGGATGGATCAGAGGTGAAATTTGACTAAGTGTGAGGGGCAAAAATTTTCAACTGTTCCTCCAGGGGGTGTTTAGGAGCGTGTTTCAGGCCGTTTGGAGCGTGCTGGCACCCCTTTGTACGGACACTTTTTCGGATCTGGGGTCAGTGTTTGGTTGGAGGCAGGTCTGCACAGTGAATGGGATGGATCAGAGGTGAAATTTGACTAAGTGTGAGGGGCAAAAATTTTCAACTGTTCCTCCAGGGGGTGTTTAGGAGCGTGTTTCAGGCCGTTTGGAGCGTGCTGGCACCCCTCTGTACGGACACTTTTTCGGATCTGGGGTCAGTGTTTGGTTGGAGGCAGGTCTGCACAGTGAATGGGATGGATCAGAGGTGAAATTTGACTAAGTGTGAGGGGCAAAAATTTTCAATTGTTCCTCCAGGGGGTGTTTAGGAGCGTGTTTCAGGCCGTTTGGAGCGTGCTGGCACCCCTCTGTACGGACACTTTTTCGGATCTGGGGTCAGGGTTGGAGGCAGGTCTGCACAGTGAATGTGATGGATTAGAGGTGAAATTTGACTAAGTGTCAGGGGCAAAAATGTTCAATTGTTCCTCCAGGGGGTGTTTAGGAGCGTGTTTCAGGCCGTTTGGAGCGTGCTGGCACCCCTTTGTACGGACACTTTTTCGGATCTGGGGTCAGTGTTTGGTTGGAGGCAGGTCTGCACAGTGAATGTGATGGATCAGAGGTGAAATTTGACTAAGTGTGAGGGGCAAAAATTTTCAATTGCTCTTCCAGGGGGTGTTTAGGAGCGTGTTTCAGGCCGTTTGGAGCGTGCTGGCACCCCTTTGTACGGACACTTTTTCGGATCTGGGGTCAGGGTTGGAGGCAGGTCTGCACAGTGAATGTGATGGATTAGAGGTGAAATTTGACTAAGTGTGAGGGGCAAAAATTTTCAATTGCTCTTCCAGGGGGTGTTTAGGAGCGTGTTTCAGGCCGTTTGGAGCGTGCTGGCACCCCTTTGTACGGACACTTTTTCGGATCTGGGGTCAGGGTTGGAGGCAGGTCTGCACAGTGAATGTGATGGATTAGAGGTGAAATTTGACTAAGTGTCAGGGGCAAAAATTTTCAATTGTTCCTCCAGGGGGTGTTTAGGAGCGTGTTTCAGGCCGTTTGGAGCGTGCTGGCACCCCTTTGTACGGACACTTTTTCGGATCTGGGGTCAGTGTTTGGTTGGAGGCAGGTCTGCACAGTGAATGGGATGGATCAGAGGTGAAATTTGACTAAGTGTGAGGGGCAAAAATTTTCAACTGTTCCTCCAGGGGGTGTTTAGGAGCGTGTTTCAGGCCGTTTGGAGTGTGCTGGCACCCCTTTGTACGGACACTTTTTCGGATCTGGGGTCAGTGTTTGGTTGGAGGCAGGTCTGCACAGTGAATGGGATGGATCAGAGGTGAAATTTGACTAAGTGTGAGGGGCAAAAATTTTCAACTGTTCCTCCAGGGGGTGTTTAGGAGCGTGTTTCAGGCCGTTTGGAGCGTGCTGGCACCCCTTTGTACGGACACTTTTTCGGATCTGGGGTCAGTGTTTGGTTGGAGGCAGGTCTGCACAGTGAATGGGATGGATCAGAGGTGAAATTTGACTAAGTGTGAGGGGCAAAAATTTTCAACTGTTCCTCCAGGGGGTGTTTAGGAGCGTGTTTCAGGCCGTTTGGAGCGTGCTGGCACCCCTCTGTACGGACACTTTTTCGGATCTGGGGTCAGTGTTTGGTTGGAGGCAGGTCTGCACAGTGAATGGGATGGATCAGAGGTGAAATTTGACTAAGTGTGAGGGGCAAAAATTTTCAATTGTTCCTCCAGGGGGTGTTTAGGAGCGTGTTTCAGGCCGTTTGGAGCGTGCTGGCACCCCTCTGTACGGACACTTTTTCGGATCTGGGGTCAGGGTTGGAGGCAGGTCTGCACAGTGAATGTGATGGATTAGAGGTGAAATTTGACTAAGTGTCAGGGGCAAAAATGTTCAATTGTTCCTCCAGGGGGTGTTTAGGAGCGTGTTTCAGGCCGTTTGGAGCGTGCTGGCACCCCTTTGTACGGACACTTTTTCGGATCTGGGGTCAGTGTTTGGTTGGAGGCAGGTCTGCACAGTGAATGTGATGGATCAGAGGTGAAATTTGACTAAGTGTGAGGGGCAAAAATTTTCAATTGCTCTTCCAGGGGGTGTTTAGGAGCGTGTTTCAGGCCGTTTGGAGCGTGCTGGCACCCCTTTGTACGGACACTTTTTCGGATCTGGGGTCAGGGTTGGAGGCAGGTCTGCACAGTGAATGTGATGGATTAGAGGTGAAATTTGACTGTCAGGGGCAAAAATTTTCAATTGTTCCTCCAGGGGGTGTTTAGGAGCGTGTTTCAGGCCGTTTGGAGCGTGCTGGCACCCCTTTGTACGGACACTTTTTCGGATCTGGGGTCAGTGTTTGGTTGGAGGCAGGTCTGCACAGTGAATGGGATGGATCAGAGGTGAAATTTGACTAAGTGTGAGGGGCAAAAATTTTCAACTGTTCCTCCAGGGGGTGTTTAGGAGCGTGTTTCAGGCCGTTTGGAGCGTGCTGGCACCCCTCTGTACGGACACTTTTTCGGATCTGGGGTCAGTGTTTGGTTGGAGGCAGGTCTGCACAGTGAATGGGATGGATCAGAGGTGAAATTTGACTAAGTGTGAGGGGCAAAAATTTTCAATTGTTCCTCCAGGGGGTGTTTAGGAGCGTGTTTCAGGCCGTTTGGAGCGTGCTGGCACCCCTCTGTACGGACACTTTTTCGGATCTGGGGTCAGGGTTGGAGGCAGGTCTGCACAGTGAATGTGATGGATTAGAGGTGAAATTTGACTAAGTGTCAGGGGCAAAAATGTTCAATTGTTCCTCCAGGGGGTGTTTAGGAGCGTGTTTCAGGCCGTTTGGAGCGTGCTGGCACCCCTTTGTACGGACACTTTTTCGGATCTGGGGTCAGTGTTTGGTTGGAGGCAGGTCTGCACAGTGAATGGGATGGATCAGAGGTGAAATTTGACTAAGTGTGAGGGGCAAAAATTTTCAATTGTTCCTCCAGGGGGTGTTTAGGAGCGTGTTTCAGGCCGTTTGGAGCGTGCTGGCACCCCTCTGTACGGACACTTTTTCGGATCTGGGGTCAGGGTTGGAGGCAGGTCTGCACAGTGAATGTGATGGATTAGAGGTGAAATTTGACTAAGTGTCAGGGGCAAAAATGTTCAATTGTTCCTCCAGGGGGTGTTTAGGAGCGTGTTTCAGGCCGTTTGGAGCGTGCTGGCACCCCTTTGTACGGACACTTTTTCGGATCTGGGGTCAGTGTTTGGTTGGAGGCAGGTCTGCACAGTGAATGTGATGGATCAGAGGTGAAATTTGACTAAGTGTGAGGGGCAAAAATTTTCAATTGCTCTTCCAGGGGGTGTTTAGGAGCGTGTTTCAGGCCGTTTGGAGCGTGCTGGCACCCCTTTGTACGGACACTTTTTCGGATCTGGGGTCAGGGTTGGAGGCAGGTCTGCACAGTGAATGTGATGGATTAGAGGTGAAATTTGACTAAGTGTCAGGGGCAAAAATTTTCAATTGTTCCTCCAGGGGGTGTTTAGGAGCGTGTTTCAGGCCGTTTGGAGCGTGCTGGCACCCCTTTGTACGGACACTTTTTCGGATCTGGGGTCAGTGTTTGGTTGGAGGCAGGTCTGCACAGTGAATGGGATGGATCAGAGGTGAAATTTGACTAAGTGTGAGGGGCAAAAATTTTCAACTGTTCCTCCAGGGGGTGTTTAGGAGCGTGTTTCAGGCCGTTTGGAGTGTGCTGGCACCCCTTTGTACGGACACTTTTTCGGATCTGGGGTCAGTGTTTGGTTGGAGGCAGGTCTGCACAGTGAATGGGATGGATCAGAGGTGAAATTTGACTAAGTGTGAGGGGCAAAAATTTTCAACTGTTCCTCCAGGGGGTGTTTAGGAGCGTGTTTCAGGCCGTTTGGAGCGTGCTGGCACCCCTTTGTACGGACACTTTTTCGGATCTGGGGTCAGTGTTTGGTTGGAGGCAGGTCTGCACAGTGAATGGGATGGATCAGAGGTGAAATTTGACTAAGTGTGAGGGGCAAAAATTTTCAACTGTTCCTCCAGGGGGTGTTTAGGAGCGTGTTTCAGGTCGTTTGGAGCGTGCTGGCACCCCTCTGTACGGACACTTTTTCGGATCTGGGGTCAGTGTTTGGTTGGAGGCAGGTCTGCACAGTGAATGGGATGGATCAGAGGTGAAATTTGACTAAGTGTGAGGGGCAAAAATTTTCAATTGTTCCTCCAGGGGGTGTTTAGGAGCGTGTTTCAGGCCGTTTGGAGCGTGCTGGCACCCCTCTGTACGGACACTTTTTCGGATCTGGGGTCAGGGTTGGAGGCAGGTCTGCACAGTGAATGTGATGGATTAGAGGTGAAATTTGACTAAGTGTCAGGGGCAAAAATGTTCAATTGTTCCTCCAGGGGGTGTTTAGGAGCGTGTTTCAGGCCGTTTGGAGCGTGCTGGCACCCCTTTGTACGGACACTTTTTCGGATCTGGGGTCAGTGTTTGGTTGGAGGCAGGTCTGCACAGTGAATGTGATGGATCAGAGGTGAAATTTGACTAAGTGTGAGGGGCAAAAATTTTCAATTGCTCTTCCAGGGGGTGTTTAGGAGCGTGTTTCAGGCCGTTTGGAGCGTGCTGGCACCCCTTTGTACGGACACTTTTTCGGATCTGGGGTCAGGGTTGGAGGCAGGTCTGCACAGTGAATGTGATGGATTAGAGGTGAAATTTGACTGTCAGGGGCAAAAATTTTCAATTGTTCCTCCAGGGGGTGTTTAGGAGCGTGTTTCAGGCCGTTTGGAGCGTGCTGGCACCCCTTTGTACGGACACTTTTTCGGATCTGGGGTCAGTGTTTGGTTGGAGGCAGGTCTGCACAGTGAATGGGATGGATCAGAGGTGAAATTTGACTAAGTGTGAGGGGCAAAAATTTTCAACTGTTCCTCCAGGGGGTGTTTAGGAGCGTGTTTCAGGCCGTTTGGAGCGTGCTGGCACCCCTCTGTACGGACACTTTTTCGGATCTGGGGTCAGTGTTTGGTTGGAGGCAGGTCTGCACAGTGAATGGGATGGATCAGAGGTGAAATTTGACTAAGTGTGAGGGGCAAAAATTTTCAATTGTTCCTCCAGGGGGTGTTTAGGAGCGTGTTTCAGGCCGTTTGGAGCGTGCTGGCACCCCTCTGTACGGACACTTTTTCGGATCTGGGGTCAGGGTTGGAGGCAGGTCTGCACAGTGAATGTGATGGATTAGAGGTGAAATTTGACTAAGTGTCAGGGGCAAAAATGTTCAATTGTTCCTCCAGGGGGTGTTTAGGAGCGTGTTTCAGGCCGTTTGGAGCGTGCTGGCACCCCTTTGTATGGACACTTTTTCGGATCTGGGGTCAGTGTTTGGTTGGAGGCAGGTCTGCACAGTGAATGGGATGGATCAGAGGTGAAATTTGACTAAGTGTGAGGGGCAAAAATTTTCAATTGTTCCTCCAGGGGGTGTTTAGGAGCGTGTTTCAGGCCGTTTGGAGCGTGCTGGCACCCCTCTGTACGGACACTTTTTCGGATCTGGGGTCAGGGTTGGAGGCAGGTCTGCACAGTGAATGTGATGGATTAGAGGTGAAATTTGACTAAGTGTCAGGGGCAAAAATGTTCAATTGTTCCTCCAGGGGGTGTTTAGGAGCGTGTTTCAGGCCGTTTGGAGCGTGCTGGCACCCCTTTGTACGGACACTTTTTCGGATCTGGGGTCAGTGTTTGGTTGGAGGCAGGTCTGCACAGTGAATGTGATGGATCAGAGGTGAAATTTGACTAAGTGTGAGGGGCAAAAATTTTCAATTGCTCTTCCAGGGGGTGTTTAGGAGCGTGTTTCAGGCCGTTTGGAGCGTGCTGGCACCCCTTTGTACGGACACTTTTTCGGATCTGGGGTCAGGGTTGGAGGCAGGTCTGCACAGTGAATGTGATGGATTAGAGGTGAAATTTGACTAAGTGTCAGGGGCAAAAATTTTCAATTGTTCCTCCAGGGGGTGTTTAGGAGCGTGTTTCAGGCCGTTTGGAGCGTGCTGGCACCCCTTTGTACGGATACTTTTTCGGATCTGGGGTCAGTGTTTGGTTGGAGGCAGGTCTGCACAGTGAATGGGATGGATCAGAGGTGAAATTTGACTAAGTGTGAGGGGCAAAAATTTTCAACTGTTCCTCCAGGGGGTGTTTAGGAGCGTGTTTCAGGCCGTTTGGAGTGTGCTGGCACCCCTTTGTACGGACACTTTTTCGGATCTGGGGTCAGTGTTTGGTTGGAGGCAGGTCTGCACAGTGAATGGGATGGATCAGAGGTGAAATTTGACTAAGTGTGAGGGGCAAAAATTTTCAACTGTTCCTCCAGGGGGTGTTTAGGAGCGTGTTTCAGGCCGTTTGGAGCGTGCTGGCACCCCTTTGTACGGACACTTTTTCGGATCTGGGGTCAGTGTTTGGTTGGAGGCAGGTCTGCACAGTGAATGGGATGGATCAGAGGTGAAATTTGACTAAGTGTGAGGGGCAAAAATTTTCAACTGTTCCTCCAGGGGGTGTTTAGGAGCGTGTTTCAGGTCGTTTGGAGCGTGCTGGCACCCCTCTGTACGGACACTTTTTCGGATCTGGGGTCAGTGTTTGGTTGGAGGCAGGTCTGCACAGTGAATGGGATGGATCAGAGGTGAAATTTGACTAAGTGTGAGGGGCAAAAATTTTCAATTGTTCCTCCAGGGGGTGTTTAGGAGCGTGTTTCAGGCCGTTTGGAGCGTGCTGGCACCCCTCTGTACGGACACTTTTTCGGATCTGGGGTCAGGGTTGGAGGCAGGTCTGCACAGTGAATGTGATGGATTAGAGGTGAAATTTGACTAAGTGTCAGGGGCAAAAATGTTCAATTGTTCCTCCAGGGGGTGTTTAGGAGCGTGTTTCAGGCCGTTTGGAGCGTGCTGGCACCCCTTTGTACGGACACTTTTTCGGATCTGGGGTCAGTGTTTGGTTGGAGGCAGGTCTGCACAGTGAATGTGATGGATCAGAGGTGAAATTTGACTAAGTGTGAGGGGCAAAAATTTTCAATTGCTCTTCCAGGGGGTGTTTAGGAGCGTGTTTCAGGCCGTTTGGAGCGTGCTGGCACCCCTTTGTACGGACACTTTTTCGGATCTGGGGTCAGGGTTGGAG
This sequence comes from Pagrus major, assembly GCF_040436345.1. Classification (NCBI taxonomy): domain Eukaryota; kingdom Metazoa; phylum Chordata; class Actinopteri; order Spariformes; family Sparidae; genus Pagrus; species Pagrus major. Next base: position 19,411,893 of record NC_133235.1, on the reverse strand, counting down.
GCAGGTCTGCACAGTGAATGTGATGGATTAGAGGTGAAATTTGACTGTCAGGGGCAAAAATTTTCAATTGTTCCTCCAGGGGGTGTTTAGGAGCGTGTTTCAGGCCGTTTGGAGCGTGCTGGCACCCCTTTGTACGGACACTTTTTCGGATCTGGGGTCAGTGTTTGGTTGGAGGCAGGTCTGCACAGTGAATGGGATGGATCAGAGGTGAAATTTGACTAAGTGTGAGGGGCAAAAATTTTCAACTGTTCCTCCAGGGGGTGTTTAGGAGCGTGTTTCAGGCCGTTTGGAGCGTGCTGGCACCCCTCTGTACGGACACTTTTTCGGATCTGGGGTCAGTGTTTGGTTGGAGGCAGGTCTGCACAGTGAATGGGATGGATCAGAGGTGAAATTTGACTAAGTGTGAGGGGCAAAAATTTTCAATTGTTCCTCCAGGGGGTGTTTAGGAGCGTGTTTCAGGCCGTTTGGAGCGTGCTGGCACCCCTCTGTACGGACACTTTTTCGGATCTGGGGTCAGGGTTGGAGGCAGGTCTGCACAGTGAATGTGATGGATTAGAGGTGAAATTTGACTAAGTGTCAGGGGCAAAAATGTTCAATTGTTCCTCCAGGGGGTGTTTAGGAGCGTGTTTCAGGCCGTTTGGAGCGTGCTGGCACCCCTTTGTACGGACACTTTTTCGGATCTGGGGTCAGTGTTTGGTTGGAGGCAGGTCTGCACAGTGAATGGGATGGATCAGAGGTGAAATTTGACTAAGTGTGAGGGGCAAAAATTTTCAATTGTTCCTCCAGGGGGTGTTTAGGAGCGTGTTTCAGGCCGTTTGGAGCGTGCTGGCACCCCTCTGTACGGACACTTTTTCGGATCTGGGGTCAGGGTTGGAGGCAGGTCTGCACAGTGAATGTGATGGATTAGAGGTGAAATTTGACTAAGTGTCAGGGGCAAAAATGTTCAATTGTTCCTCCAGGGGGTGTTTAGGAGCGTGTTTCAGGCCGTTTGGAGCGTGCTGGCACCCCTTTGTACGGACACTTTTTCGGATCTGGGGTCAGTGTTTGGTTGGAGGCAGGTCTGCACAGTGAATGTGATGGATCAGAGGTGAAATTTGACTAAGTTTGAGGGGCAAAAATTTTCAATTGCTCTTCCAGGGGGTGTTTAGGAGCGTGTTTCAGGCCGTTTGGAGCGTGCTGGCACCCCTTTGTACGGACACTTTTTCGGATCTGGGGTCAGGGTTGGAGGCAGGTCTGCACAGTGAATGTGATGGATTAGAGGTGAAATTTGACTAAGTGTGAGGGGCAAAAATTTTCAACTGTTCCTCCAGGGGGTGTTTAGGAGCGTGTTTCAGGCCGTTTGGAGCGTGCTGGCACCCCTTTGTACGGACACTTTTTCGGATCTGGGGTCAGGGTTGGAGGCAGGTCTGCACAGTGAATGTGATGGATTAGAGGTGAAATTTGACTAAGTGTCAGGGGCAAAAATGTTCAATTGTTCCTCCAGGGGGTGTTTAGGAGCGTGTTTCAGGCCGTTTGGAGCGTGCTGGCACCCCTTTGTACGGACACTTTTTCGGATCTGGGGTCAGTGTTTGGTTGGAGGCAGGTCTGCACAGTGAATGTGATGGATCAGAGGTGAAATTTGACTAAGTGTGAGGGGCAAAAATTTTCAATTGCTCTTCCAGGGGGTGTTTAGGAGCGTGTTTCAGGCCGTTTGGAGCGTGCTGGCACCCCTTTGTACGGACACTTTTTCGGATCTGGGGTCAGGGTTGGAGGCAGGTCTGCACAGTGAATGTGATGGATTAGAGGTGAAATTTGACTGTCAGGGGCAAAAATTTTCAATTGTTCCTCCAGGGGGTGTTTAGGAGCGTGTTTCAGGCCGTTTGGAGCGTGCTGGCACCCCTTTGTACGGACACTTTTTCGGATCTGGGGTCAGTGTTTGGTTGGAGGCAGGTCTGCACAGTGAATGGGATGGATCAGAGGTGAAATTTGACTAAGTGTGAGGGGCAAAAATTTTCAACTGTTCCTCCAGGGGGTGTTTAGGAGCGTGTTTCAGGCCGTTTGGAGCGTGCTGGCACCCCTTTGTACGGACACTTTTTCGGATCTGGGGTCAGTGTTTGGTTGGAGGCAGGTCTGCACAGTGAATGGGATGGATCAGAGGTGAAATTTGACTAAGTGTGAGGGGCAAAAATTTTCAACTGTTCCTCCAGGGGGTGTTTAGGAGCGTGTTTCAGGCCGTTTGGAGCGTGCTGGCACCCCTTTGTACGGACACTTTTTCGGATCTGGGGTCAGGGTTGGAGGTGGGTCTGCACAGTGAATGGGATGGATCAGAGGTGAAATTTGACTAAGTGTGAGGGGCAAAATTTTCAACTGTTCCTCCAGGGGGTGTTTAGGAGCGTGTTTCAGGCCGTTTGGAGCGTGCTGGCACCCCTTTGTACGGACACTTTTTCGGATCTGGGGTCAGTGTTTGGTTGGAGGCAGGTCTGCACAGTGAATGGGATGGATCAGAGGTGAAATTTGACTAAGTGTGAGGGGCAAAAATTTTCAACTGTTCCTCCAGGGGGTGTTTAGGAGCGTGTTTCAGGCCGTTTGGAGCGTGCTGGCACCCCTCTGTACGGACACTTTTTCGGATCTGGGGTCAGTGTTTGGTTGGAGGCAGGTCTGCACAGTGAATGGGATGGATCAGAGGTGAAATTTGACTAAGTGTGAGGGGCAAAAATTTTCAATTGTTCCTCCAGGGGGTGTTTAGGAGCGTGTTTCAGGCCGTTTGGAGCGTGCTGGCACCCCTCTGTACGGACACTTTTTCGGATCTGGGGTCAGGGTTGGAGGCAGGTCTGCACAGTGAATGTGATGGATTAGAGGTGAAATTTGACTAAGTGTCAGGGGCAAAAATGTTCAATTGTTCCTCCAGGGGGTGTTTAGGAGCGTGTTTCAGGCCGTTTGGAGCGTGCTGGCACCCCTTTGTACGGACACTTTTTCGGATCTGGGGTCAGTGTTTGGTTGGAGGCAGGTCTGCACAGTGAATGTGATGGATCAGAGGTGAAATTTGACTAAGTGTGAGGGGCAAAAATTTTCAACTGTTCCTCCAGGGGGTGTTTAGGAGCGTGTTTCAGGCCGTTTGGAGCGTGCTGGCACCCCTTTGTACGGACACTTTTTCGGATCTGGGGTCAGTGTTTGGTTGGAGGCAGGTCTGCACAGTGAATGGGATGGATCAGAGGTGAAATTTGACTAAGTGTGAGGGGCAAAAATTTTCAACTGTTCCTCCAGGGGGTGTTTAGGAGCGTGTTTCAGGCCGTTTGGAGCGTGCTGGCACCCCTTTGTACGGACACTTTTTCGGATCTGGGGTCAGGGTTGGAGGTGGGTCTGCACAGTGAATGGGATGGATCAGAGGTGAAATTTGACTAAGTGTGAGGGGCAAAAATTTTCAATTGCTCTTCCAGGGGGTGTTTAGGAGCGTGTTTCAGGCCGTTTGGAGCGTGCTGGCACCCCTTTGTACGGACACTTTTTCGGATCTGGGGTCAGGGTTGGAGGCAGGTCTGCACAGTGAATGTGATGGATTAGAGGTGAAATTTGACTAAGTGTGAGGGGCAAAAATTTTCAACTGTTCCTCCAGGGGGTGTTTAGGAGCGTGTTTCAGGTCGTTTGGAGCGTGCTGGCACCCCTCTGTACGGACACTTTTTCGGATCTGGGGTCAGGGTTGGAGGCAGGTCTGCACAGTGAATGTGATGGATTAGAGGTGAAATTTGACTAAGTGTCAGGGGCAAAAATGTTCAATTGTTCCTCCAGGGGGTGTTTAGGAGCGTGTTTCAGGCCGTTTGGAGCGTGCTGGCACCCCTTTGTACGGACACTTTTTCGGATCTGGGGTCAGTGTTTGGTTGGAGGCAGGTCTGCACAGTGAATGTGATGGATCAGAGGTGAAATTTGACTAAGTGTGAGGGGCAAAAATTTTCAATTGCTCTTCCAGGGGGTGTTTAGGAGCGTGTTTCAGGCCGTTTGGAGCGTGCTGGCACCCCTTTGTACGGACACTTTTTCGGATCTGGGGTCAGGGTTGGAGGCAGGTCTGCACAGTGAATGTGATGGATTAGAGGTGAAATTTGACTAAGTGTCAGGGGCAAAAATTTTCAATTGTTCCTCCAGGGGGTGTTTAGGAGCGTGTTTCAGGCCGTTTGGAGCGTGCTGGCACCCCTTTGTACGGACACTTTTTCGGATCTGGGGTCAGTGTTTGGTTGGAGGCAGGTCTGCACAGTGAATGGGATGGATCAGAGGTGAAATTTGACTAAGTGTGAGGGGCAAAAATTTTCAACTGTTCCTCCAGGGGGTGTTTAGGAGCGTGTTTCAGGCCGTTTGGAGCGTGCTGGCACCCCTTTGTACGGACACTTTTTCGGATCTGGGGTCAGTGTTTGGTTGGAGGCAGGTCTGCACAGTGAATGGGATGGATCAGAGGTGAAATTTGACTAAGTGTGAGGGGCAAAAATTTTCAACTGTTCCTCCAGGGGGTGTTTAGGAGCGTGTTTCAGGCCGTTTGGAGCGTGCTGGCACCCCTTTGTACGGACACTTTTTCGGATCTGGGGTCAGGGTTGGAGGTGGGTCTGCACAGTGAATGGGATGGATCAGAGGTGAAATTTGACTAAGTGTGAGGGGCAAAAATTTTCAATTGCTCTTCCAGGGGGTGTTTAGGAGCGTGTTTCAGGCCGTTTGGAGCGTGCTGGCACCCCTTTGTACGGACACTTTTTCGGATCTGGGGTCAGGGTTGGAGGCAGGTCTGCACAGTGAATGTGATGGATTAGAGGTGAAATTTGACTAAGTGTGAGGGGCAAAAATTTTCAACTGTTCCTCCAGGGGGTGTTTAGGAGCGTGTTTCAGGTCGTTTGGAGCGTGCTGGCACCCCTCTGTACGGACACTTTTTCGGATCTGGGGTCAGGGTTGGAGGCAGGTCTGCACAGTGAATGTGATGGATTAGAGGTGAAATTTGACTTAAGTGTGAGGGGCAAAAATTTTCAATTGTTCCTCCAGGGGGTGTTTAGGAGCGTGTTTCAGGCCGTTTGGAGCGTGCTGGCACCCCTTTGTACGGACACTTTTTCGGATCTGGGGTCAGTGTTTGGTTGGAGGCAGGTCTGCACAGTGAATGGGATGGATCAGAGGTGAAATTTGACAAAGTGTGAGGGGCAAAAATCTTCAACTGTTCCTCCAGGGGGTGTTTAGGAGCGTGTTTCAGGCCGCTTGGAGCGTGCTGGCACCCCTTTATACGGACACTTTTTCGGATCTGGGGTCAGGGTTTGGTTGGAGGCAGGTCTGCACAGTGAATGGGATGGATCAGAGGTGAAATTTGACTAAGTGTGAGGGGCAAAAATTTTCAATTGTTCCTCCAGGGGGTGTTTAAGAGCGTGTTTCAGGCCGTTTGGAGTGTGCTGGTACCCCTCTGTACGGACACTTTTTCGGATCTGGGGTCAGGGTTGGAGGCAGGTCTGCACAGTGAATGTGATGGATTAGAGGTGAAATTTGACTAAGTGTCAGGGGCAAAAATTTTCAATTGTTCCTCCAGGGGGTGTTTAGGAGCGTGTTTCAGGCCGTTTGGAGCATGCTGGCACCCCTTTGTACGGACACTTTTTCGGATCTGGGGTCAGTGTTTGGTTGGAGGCAGGTCTGCACAGTGAATGTGATGGATCAGAGGTGAAATTTGACTAAGTGTGAGGGGCAAAAATTTTCAATTGTTCTTCCAGGGGGTGTTTAGGAGCGTGTTTCAGGCCGTTTGGAGCGTGCTGGCACCCCTTTGTACGGACACTTTTTCGGATCTGGGGTCAGGGTTGGAGGCAGGTCTGCACAGTGAATGTGATGGATTAGAGGTGAAATTTGACTAAGTGTCAGGGGCAAACAATTTCAATTGTTCCTCCAGGGGGTGTTTAGGAGCGTGTTTCAGGCCGTTTGGAGCGTGCTGGCACCCCTTTGTACGGACACTTTTTCGGATCTGGGGTCAGTGTTTGGTTGGAGGCAGGTCTGCACAGTGAATGGGATGGATCAGAGGTGAAATTTGACTAAGTGTGAGGGGCAAAAATTTTCAATTGTTCCTCCAGGGGGTGTTTAGGAGCGTGTTTCAGGCCGTTTGGAGCGTGCTGGCACCCCTTTGTACGGACACTTTTTCGGATCTGGGGTCAGGGTTGGAGGTGGGTCTGCACAGTGAATGGGATGGATCAGAGGTGAAATTTGACTAAGTGTGAGGGGCAAAAATTTTCAATTGCTCTTCCAGGGGGTGTTTAGGAGCGTGTTTCAGGCCGTTTGGAGCGTGCTGGCACCCCTTTGTACGGACACTTTTTCGGATCTGGGGTCAGGGTTGGAGGCAGGTCTGCACAGTGAATGTGATGGATTAGAGGTGAAATTTGACTGTCAGGGGCAAAAATTTTCAATTGTTCCTCCAGGGGGTGTTTAGGAGCGTGTTTCAGGCCGTTTGGAGCGTGCTGGCACCCCTTTGTACGGACACTTTTTCGGATCTGGGGTCAGGGTTGGAGGTGGGTCTGCACAGTGAATGGGATGGATCAGAGGTGAAATTTGACTAAGTGTGAGGGGCAAAAATTTTCAATTGCTCTTCCAGGGGGTGTTTAGGAGCGTGTTTCAGGCCGTTTGGAGCGTGCTGGCACCCCTTTGTACGGACACTTTTTCGGATCTGGGGTCAGGGTTGGAGGCAGGTCTGCACAGTGAATGTGATGGATTAGAGGTGAAATTTGACTAAGTGTGAGGGGCAAAAATTTTCAACTGTTCCTCCAGGGGGTGTTTAGGAGCGTGTTTCAGGTCGTTTGGAGCGTGCTGGCACCCCTCTGTACGGACACTTTTTCGGATCTGGGGTCAGGGTTGGAGGCAGGTCTGCACAGTGAATGTGATGGATTAGAGGTGAAATTTGACTAAGTGTCAGGGGCAAAAATGTTCAATTGTTCCTCCAGGGGGTGTTTAGGAGCGTGTTTCAGGCCGTTTGGAGCGTGCTGGCACCCCTTTGTACGGACACTTTTTCGGATCTGGGGTCAGTGTTTGGTTGGAGGCAGGTCTGCACAGTGAATGTGATGGATCAGAGGTGAAATTTGACTAAGTGTGAGGGGCAAAAATTTTCAATTGCTCTTCCAGGGGGTGTTTAGGAGCGTGTTTCAGGCCGTTTGGAGCGTGCTGGCACCCCTTTGTACGGACACTTTTTCGGATCTGGGGTCAGGGTTGGAGGCAGGTCTGCACAGTGAATGTGATGGATTAGAGGTGAAATTTGACTAAGTGTCAGGGGCAAAAATTTTCAATTGTTCCTCCAGGGGGTGTTTAGGAGCGTGTTTCAGGCCGTTTGGAGCGTGCTGGCACCCCTTTGTACGGACACTTTTTCGGATCTGGGGTCAGTGTTTGGTTGGAGGCAGGTCTGCACAGTGAATGGGATGGATCAGAGGTGAAATTTGACTAAGTGTGAGGGGCAAAAATTTTCAACTGTTCCTCCAGGGGGTGTTTAGGAGCGTGTTTCAGGCCGTTTGGAGCGTGCTGGCACCCCTTTGTACGGACACTTTTTCGGATCTGGGGTCAGTGTTTGGTTGGAGGCAGGTCTGCACAGTGAATGGGATGGATCAGAGGTGAAATTTGACTAAGTGTGAGGGGCAAAAATTTTCAACTGTTCCTCCAGGGGGTGTTTAGGAGCGTGTTTCAGGCCGTTTGGAGCGTGCTGGCACCCCTTTGTACGGACACTTTTTCGGATCTGGGGTCAGGGTTGGAGGTGGGTCTGCACAGTGAATGGGATGGATCAGAGGTGAAATTTGACTAAGTGTGAGGGGCAAAAATTTTCAATTGCTCTTCCAGGGGGTGTTTAGGAGCGTGTTTCAGGCCGTTTGGAGCGTGCTGGCACCCCTTTGTACGGACACTTTTTCGGATCTGGGGTCAGGGTTGGAGGCAGGTCTGCACAGTGAATGTGATGGATTAGAGGTGAAATTTGACTAAGTGTGAGGGGCAAAAATTTTCAACTGTTCCTCCAGGGGGTGTTTAGGAGCGTGTTTCAGGTCGTTTGGAGCGTGCTGGCACCCCTCTGTACGGACACTTTTTCGGATCTGGGGTCAGGGTTGGAGGCAGGTCTGCACAGTGAATGTGATGGATTAGAGGTGAAATTTGACTTAAGTGTGAGGGGCAAAAATTTTCAATTGTTCCTCCAGGGGGTGTTTAGGAGCGTGTTTCAGGCCGTTTGGAGCGTGCTGGCACCCCTTTGTACGGACACTTTTTCGGATCTGGGGTCAGTGTTTGGTTGGAGGCAGGTCTGCACAGTGAATGGGATGGATCAGAGGTGAAATTTGACAAAGTGTGAGGGGCAAAAATCTTCAACTGTTCCTCCAGGGGGTGTTTAGGAGCGTGTTTCAGGCCGCTTGGAGCGTGCTGGCACCCCTTTATACGGACACTTTTTCGGATCTGGGGTCAGGGTTTGGTTGGAGGCAGGTCTGCACAGTGAATGGGATGGATCAGAGGTGAAATTTGACTAAGTGTGAGGGGCAAAAATTTTCAATTGTTCCTCCAGGGGGTGTTTAAGAGCGTGTTTCAGGCCGTTTGGAGTGTGCTGGTACCCCTCTGTACGGACACTTTTTCGGATCTGGGGTCAGGGTTGGAGGCAGGTCTGCACAGTGAATGTGATGGATTAGAGGTGAAATTTGACTAAGTGTCAGGGGCAAAAATTTTCAATTGTTCCTCCAGGGGGTGTTTAGGAGCGTGTTTCAGGCCGTTTGGAGCATGCTGGCACCCCTTTGTACGGACACTTTTTCGGATCTGGGGTCAGTGTTTGGTTGGAGGCAGGTCTGCACAGTGAATGTGATGGATCAGAGGTGAAATTTGACTAAGTGTGAGGGGCAAAAATTTTCAATTGTTCTTCCAGGGGGTGTTTAGGAGCGTGTTTCAGGCCGTTTGGAGCGTGCTGGCACCCCTTTGTACGGACACTTTTTCGGATCTGGGGTCAGGGTTGGAGGCAGGTCTGCACAGTGAATGTGATGGATTAGAGGTGAAATTTGACTAAGTGTCAGGGGCAAACAATTTCAATTGTTCCTCCAGGGGGTGTTTAGGAGCGTGTTTCAGGCCGTTTGGAGCGTGCTGGCACCCCTTTGTACGGACACTTTTTCGGATCTGGGGTCAGTGTTTGGTTGGAGGCAGGTCTGCACAGTGAATGGGATGGATCAGAGGTGAAATTTGACTAAGTGTGAGGGGCAAAAATTTTCAACTGTTCCTCCAGGGGGTGTTTAGGAGCGTGTTTCAGGCCGTTTGGAGCGTGCTGGCACCCCTTTGTACGGACACTTTTTCGGATCTGGGGTCAGTGTTTGGTTGGAGGCAGGTCTGCACAGTGAATGGGATGGATCAGAGGTGAAATTTGACTAAGTGTGAGGTTCAAAAATTTTCAACTGTTCCTCCAGGGGGTGTTTAGGAGCGTGTTTCAGGCCGTTTGGAGCGTGCTGGCACCCCTCTGTACGGACACTTTTTCGGATCTGGGGTCAGGGTTGGAGGCAGGTCTGCACAGTGAATGTGATGGATTAGAGGTGAAATTTGACTAAGTGTCAGGGGCAAAAATGTTCAATTGTTCCTCCAGGGGGTGTTTAGGAGCGTGTTTCAGGCCGTTTGGAGCGTGCTGGCACCCCTTTGTACGGACACTTTTTCGGATCTGGGGTCAGTGTTTGGTTGGAGGCAGGTCTGCACAGTGAATGGGATGGATCAGAGGTGAAATTTGACTAAGTGTGAGGGGCAAAAATTTTCAACTGTTCCTCCAGGGGGTGTTTAGGAGCGTGTTTCAGGCCGTTTGGAGCGTGCTGGCACCCCTTTGTACGGACACTTTTTCGGATCTGGGGTCAGTGTTTGGTTGGAGGCAGGTCTGCACAGTGAATGGGATGGATCAGAGGTGAAATTTGACTAAGTGTGAGGTTCAAAAATTTTCAACTGTTCCTCCAGGGGGTGTTTAGGAGCGTGTTTCAGGCCGTTTGGAGCGTGCTGGCACCCCTCTGTACGGACACTTTTTCGGATCTGGGGTCAGGGTTGGAGGCAGGTCTGCACAGTGAATGTGATGGATTAGAGGTGAAATTTGACTAAGTGTCAGGGGCAAAAATGTTCAATTGTTCCTCCAGGGGGTGTTTAGGAGCGTGTTTCAGGCCGTTTGGAGCGTGCTGGCACCCCTTTGTACGGACACTTTTTCGGATCTGGGGTCAGTGTTTGGTTGGAGGCAGGTCTGCACAGTGAATGGGATGGATCAGAGGTGAAATTTGACTAAGTGTGAGGGGCAAAAATTTTCAACTGTTCCTCCAGGGGGTGTTTAGGAGCGTGTTTCAGGCCGTTTGGAGCGTGCTGGCACCCCTTTGTACGGACACTTTTTCGGATCTGGGGTCAGGGTTGGAGGTGGGTCTGCACAGTGAATGGGATGGATCAGAGGTGAAATTTGACTAAGTGTGAGGGGCAAAAATTTTCAACTGTTCCTCCAGGGGGTGTTTAGGAGCGTGTTTCAGGCCGTTTGGAGCGTGCTGGCACCCCTTTGTACGGACACTTTTTCGGATCTGGGGTCAGGGTTGGAGGCAGGTCTGCACAGTGAATGTGATGGATTAGAGGTGAAATTTGACTAAGTGTCAGGGGCAAAAATTTTCAATTGTTCCTCCAGGGGGTGTTTAGGAGCGTGTTTCAGGCCGTTTGGAGCGTGCTGGCACCCCTTTGTACGGACACTTTTTCGGATCTGGGGTCAGTGTTTGGTTGGAGGCAGGTCTGCACAGTGAATGGGATGGATCAGAGGTGAAATTTGACTAAGTGTGAGGGGCAAAAATTTTCAACTGTTCCTCCAGGGGGTGTTTAGGAGCGTGTTTCAGGCCGTTTGGAGCGTGCTGGCACCCCTTTGTACGGACACTTTTTCGGATCTGGGGTCAGTGTTTGGTTGGAGGCAGGTCTGCACAGTGAATGGGATGGATCAGAGGTGAAATTTGACTAAGTGTGAGGGGCAAAAATTTTCAACTGTTCCTCCAGGGGGTGTTTAGTAGCGTGTTTCAGGCCGTTTGGAGCGTGCTGGCACCCCTCTGTACGGACACTTTTTCGGATCTGGGGTCAGGGTTGGAGGCAGGTCTGCACAGTGAATGTGATGGATTAGAGGTGAAATTTGACTAAGTGTGAGGGGCAAAAATTTTCAACTGTTCCTCCAGGGGGTGTTTAGGAGCGTGTTTCAGGCCGTTTGGAGCGTGCTGGCACCCCTCTGTACGGACACTTTTTCGGATCTGGGGTCAGGGTTGGAGGCAGGTCTGCACAGTGAATGTGATGGATTAGAGGTGAAATTTGACTAAGTGTGAGGGGCAAAAATTTTCAATTGTTCCTCCAGGGGGTGTTTAGGAGCGTGTTTCAGGCCGTTTGGAGCGTGCTGGCACCCCTTTGTACGGACACTTTTTCGGATCTGGGGTCAGTGTTTGGTTGGAGGCAGGTCTGCACAGTGAATGGGATGGATCAGAGGTGAAATTTGACAAAGTGTGAGGGGCAAAAATTTTCAACTGTTCCTCCAGGGGGTGTTTAGGAGCGTGTTTCAGGCCGCTTGGAGCGTGCTGGCACCCCTTTATACGGACACTTTTTCGGATCTGGGGTCAGGGTTTGGTTGGAGGCAGGTCTGCACAGTGAATGGGATGGATCAGAGGTGAAATTTGACTAAGTGTGAGGGGCAACATTTTCAATTGTTCCTCCAGGGGGTGTTTAAGAGCGTGTTTCAGGCCGTTTGGAGTGTGCTGGTACCCCTCTGTACGGACACTTTTTCGGATCTGGGGTCAGGGTTGGAGGCAGGTCTGCACAGTGAATGTGATGGATTAGAGGTGAAATTTGACTAAGTGTCAGGGGCAAAAATTTTCAATTGTTCCTCCAGGGGGTGTTTAGGAGCGTGTTTCAGGCCGATTGGAGCATGCTGGCACCCCTTTGTACGGACACTTTTTCGGATCTGGGGTCAGTGTTTGGTTGGAGGCAGGTCTGCACAGTGAATGTGATGGATCAGAGGTGAAATTTGACTAAGTGTGAGGGGCAAAAATTTTCAATTGTTCTTCCAGGGGGTGTTTAGGAGCGTGTTTCAGGCCGTTTGGAGCGTGCTGGCACCCCTTTGTACGGACACTTTTTCGGATCTGGGGTCAGTGTTTGGTTGGAGGCAGGTCTGCACAGTGAATGGGATGGATCAGAGGTGAAATTTGACTAAGTGTGAGGGGCAAAAATTTTCAACTGTTCCTCCAGGGGGTGTTTAGGAGCGTGTTTCAGGCCGTTTGGAGCGTGCTGGCACCCCTTTGTACGGACACTTTTTCGGATCTGGGGTCAGGGTTGGAGGTGGGTCTGCACAGTGAATGGGATGGATCAGAGGTGAAATTTGACTAAGTGTGAGGGGCAAAAATTTTCAACTGTTCCTCCATGGGGTGTTTAGGAGCGTGTTTCAGGCCGTTTGGAGCGTGCTGGCACCCCTTTGTACGGACACTTTTTCGGATCTGGGGTCAGGGTTGGAGGCAGGTCTGCACAGTGAATGTGATGGATTAGAGGTGAAATTTGACTAAGTGTCAGGGGCAAAAATTTTCAATTGTTCCTCCAGGGGGTGTTTAGGAGCGTGTTTCAGGCCGTTTGGAGCGTGCTGGCACCCCTTTGTACGGACACTTTTTCGGATCTGGGGTCAGTGTTTGGTTGGAGGCAGGTCTGCACAGTGAATGGGATGGATCAGAGGTGAAATTTGACTAAGTGTGAGGGGCAAAAATTTTCAACTGTTCCTCCAGGGGGTGTTTAGGAGCGTGTTTCAGGCCGTTTGGAGCGTGCTGGCACCCCTTTGTACGGACACTTTTTCGGATCTGGGGTCAGTGTTTGGTTGGAGGCAGGTCTGCACAGTGAATGGGATGGATCAGAGGTGAAATTTGACTAAGTGTGAGGGGCAAAAATTTTCAACTGTTCCTCCAGGGGGTGTTTAGTAGCGTGTTTCAGGCCGTTTGGAGCGTGCTGGCACCCCTCTGTACGGACACTTTTTCGGATCTGGGGTCAGGGTTGGAGGCAGGTCTGCACAGTGAATGTGATGGATTAGAGGTGAAATTTGACTAAGTGTGAGGGGCAAAAATTTTCAACTGTTCCTCCAGGGGGTGTTTAGGAGCGTGTTTCAGGCCGTTTGGAGCGTGCTGGCACCCCTCTGTACGGACACTTTTTCGGATCTGGGGTCAGGGTTGGAGGCAGGTCTGCACAGTGAATGTGATGGATTAGAGGTGAAATTTGACTAAGTGTGAGGGGCAAAAATTTTCAATTGTTCCTCCAGGGGGTGTTTAGGAGCGTGTTTCAGGCCGTTTGGAGCGTGCCGGCACCCCTTTGTACGGACACTTTTTCGGATCTGGGGTCAGTGTTTGGTTGGAGGCAGGTCTGCACAGTGAATGGGATGGATCAGAGGTGAAATTTGACAAAGTGTGAGGGGCAAAAATTTTCAACTGTTCCTCCAGGGGGTGTTTAGGAGCGTGTTTCAGGCCGCTTGGAGCGTGCTGGCACCCCTTTATACGGACACTTTTTCGGATCTGGGGTCAGGGTTTGGTTGGAGGCAGGTCTGCACAGTGAATGGGATGGATCAGAGGTGAAATTTGACTAAGTGTGAGGGGCAAACATTTTCAATTGTTCCTCCAGGGGGTGTTTAAGAGCGTGTTTCAGGCCGTTTGGAGTGTGCTGGTACCCCTCTGTACGGACACTTTTTCGGATCTGGGGTCAGGGTTGGAGGCAGGTCTGCACAGTGAATGTGATGGATTAGAGGTGAAATTTGACTAAGTGTCAGGGGCAAAAATTTTCAACTGTTCCTCCAGGGGGTGTTTAGGAGCGTGTTTCAGGCCGTTTGGAGCGTGCTGGCACCCCTTTGTACGGACACTTTTTCGGATCTGGGGTCAGTGTTTGGTTGGAGGCAGGTCTGCACAGTGAATGTGATGGATCAGAGGTGAAATTTGACTAAGTGTGAGGGGCAAAAATTTTCAATTGTTCTTCCAGGGGGTGTTTAGGAGCGTGTTTCAGGCCGTTTGGAGCGTGCTGGCACCCCTTTGTACGGACACTTTTTCGGATCTGGGGTCAGTGTTTGGTTGGAGGCAGGTCTGCACAGTGAATGTGATGGATCAGAGGTGAAATTTGACTAAGTGTCAGGGGCAAAAATTTTCAATTGTTCCTCCAGGGGGTGTTTAGGAGCGTGTTTCAGGCCGTTTGGAGCGTGCTGGCACCCCTTTGTACGGACACTTTTTCGGATCTGGGGTCAGTGTTTGGTTGGAGGCAGGTCTGCACAGTGAATGGGATGGATCAGAGGTGAAATTTGACTAAGTGTGAGGGGCAAAAATTTTCAACTGTTCCTCCAGGGGGTGTTTAGGAGCGTGTTTCAGGCCGTTTGGAGCGTGCTGGCACCCCTTTGTACGGACACTTTTTCGGATCTGGGGTCAGTGTTTGGTTGGAGGCAGGTCTGCACAGTGAATGGGATGGATCAGAGGTGAAATTTGACTAAGTGTGAGGGGCAAAAATTTTCAATTGTTCCTCCAGGGGGTGTTTAAGAGCGTGTTTCAGGCCGTTTGGAGTGTGCTGGTACCCCTCTGTACGGACACTTTTTCGGATCTGGGGTCAGGGTTGGAGGCAGGTCTGCACAGTGAATGTGATGGATTAGAGGTGAAATTTGACTAAGTGTCAGGGGCAAAAATTTTCAATTGTTCCTCCAGGGGGTGTTTAGGAGCGTGTTTCAGGCCGTTTGGAGCATGCTGGCACCCCTTTGTACGGACACTTTTTCGGATCTGGGGTCAGTGTTTGGTTGGAGGCAGGTCTGCACAGTGAATGTGATGGATCAGAGGTGAAATTTGACTAAGTGTGAGGGGCAAAAATTTTCAATTGTTCTTCCAGGGGGTGTTTAGGAGCGTGTTTCAGGCCGTTTGGAGCGTGCTGGCACCCCTTTGTACGGACACTTTTTCGGATCTGGGGTCAGGGTTGGAGGCAGGTCTGCACAGTGAATGTGATGGATTAGAGGTGAAATTTGACTAAGTGTCAGGGGCAAAAATTTTCAATTGTTCCTCCAGGGGGTGTTTAGGAGCGTGTTTCAGGCCGTTTGGAGCGTGCTGGCACCCCTTTGTACGGACACTTTTTCGGATCTGGGGTCAGTGTTTGGTTGGAGGCAGGTCTGCACAGTGAATGGGATGGATCAGAGGTGAAATTTGACTAAGTGTGAGGGGCAAAAATTTTCAACTGTTCCTCCAGGGGGTGTTTAGGAGCGTGTTTCAGGCCGTTTGGAGCGTGCTGGCACCCCTTTGTACGGACACTTTTTCGGATCTGGGGTCAGTGTTTGGTTGGAGGCAGGTCTGCACAGTGAATGGGATGGATCAGAGGTGAAATTTGACTAAGTGTGAGGGGCAAAAATTTTCAACTGTTCCTCCAGGGGGTGTTTAGGAGCGTGTTTCAGGCCGTTTGGAGCGTGCTGGCACCCCTCTGTACGGACACTTTTTCGGATCTGGGGTCAGGGTTGGAGGTGGGTCAGGGTTGGAGGTGGGTCTGCACAGTGAATGGGATGGATTAGAGGTGAAATTTGACTAAGTGTCAGGGGCAAAAATTTTCAATTGTTCCTCCAGGGGGTGTTTAGGAGCGTGTTTCAGGCCATTTGGAGCGTGCTGGCACCCCTTTGTACGGACACTTTTTCGGATCTGGGGTCAGGGTTGGAGGTGGGTCTGCACAGTGAATGGGATGGATTAGAGGTGAAATTTGACTAAGTGTCAGGGGCAAAAATTTTCAATTGTTCCTGCAGGGGGTGTTTAGGAGCGTGTTTCAGGCCATTTGGAGCGTGCTGGCACCCCTTTGTATGGACACTTTTTCGGATCTGGGGTCAGGGTTTGGTTGGAGGCAGGTCTGCACAGTGAATGGGATGGATCAGAGGTGAAATTTGACTAAGTGTGAGGGGCAAAAATTTTCAATTGTTCCTCCAGGGGGTGTTTAAGAGCGTGTTTCAGGCCGTTTGGAGCGTGCTGGTACCCCTCTGTACGTACACTTTTTCGGATCTGGGGTCAGGGTTGGAGGCAGGTCTGCACAGTGAATGTGATGGATTAGAGGTGAAATTTGACTAAGTGTCAGGGGCAAAAATTTTCAATTGTTCCTCCAGGGGGTGTTTAGGAGCGTGTTTCAGGCCGTTTGGAGCGTGCTGGCACCCCTTTGTACAGACACTTTTTCGGATCTGGGGTCAGTGTTTGGTTGGAGGCAGGTCTGCACAGTGAATGGGATGGATCAGAGGTGAAATTTGACTAAGTGTGAGGGGCAAAAATTTTCAACTGTTCCTCCAGGGGGTGTTTAGGAGCGTGTTTCAGGCCATTTGGAGCGTGCTGGCACCCCTTTGTATGGACACTTTTTCGGATCTGGGGTCAGGGTTTGGTTGGAGGCAGGTCTGCACAGTGAATGGGATGGATCAGAGGTGAAATTTGACTAAGTGTGAGGGGCAAAAATTTTCAATTGTTCCTCCAGGGGGTGTTTAAGAGCGTGTTTCAGGCCGTTTGGAGCGTGCTGGTACCCCTCTGTACGTACACTTTTTCGGATCTGGGGTCAGGGTTGGAGGCAGGTCTGCACAGTGAATGTGATGGATTAGAGGTGAAATTTGACTGTCAGGGGCAAAAATTTTCAATTGTTCCTCCAGGGGGTGTTTAGGAGCGTGTTTCAGGCCGTTTGGAGCATGCTGGCACCCCTTTGTACGGACACTTTTTCGGATCTGGGGTCAGTGTTTGGTTGGAGGCAGGTCTGCACAGTGAATGTGATGGATCAGAGGTGAAATTTGACTAAGTGTGAGGGGCAAAAATTTTCAATTGTTCTTCCAGGGGGTGTTTAGGAGCGTGTTTCAGGCCGTTTGGAGCGTGCTGGCACCCCTTTGTACGGACACTTTTTCGGATCTGGGGTCAGGGTTGGAGGCAGGTCTGCACAGTGAATGTGATGGATTAGAGGTGAAATTTGACTAAGTGTCAGGGGCAAAAATTTTCAATTGTTCCTCCAGGGGGTGTTTAGGAGCGTGTTTCAGGCCGTTTGGAGCGTGCTGGCACCCCTTTGTACGGACACTTTTTCGGATCTGGGGTCAGGGTTGGAGGTGGGTCTGCACAGTGAATGGGATGGATTAGAGGTAAAATTTGACTAAGTGTGAGGGGCAAAAATTTTCAATTGTTCCTCCAGGGGGTGTTTAGGAGCGTGTTTCAGGCCGTTTGGAGCGTGCTGGCACCCCTTTTGTACGGACACTTTTTCGGATCTGGGGTCAGGGTTGGAGGTGGGTCTGCACAGTGAATGGGATGGATCAGAGGTGAAATTTGACTAAGTGTGAGGGGCAAAAATTTTCAACTGTTCCTCCAGGGGGTGTTTAGGAGCGTGTTTCAGGCCGTTTGGAGCGTGCTGGCACCCCTTTGTACGGACACTTTTTCGGATCTGGGGTCAGTGTTTGGTTGGAGGCAGGTCTGCACAGTGAATGGGATGGATCAGAGGTGAAATTTGACTAAGTGTGAGGGGCAAAAATTTTCAACTGTTCCTCCAGGGGGTGTTTAGGAGCGTGTTTCAGGCCATTTGGAGCGTGCTGGCACCCCTTTGTATGGACACTTTTTCGGATCTGGGGTCAGGGTTGGAGGTGGGTCAGGGTTGGAGGTGGGTCTGCACAGTGAATGGGATGGATTAGAGGTGAAATTTGACTAAGTGTCAGGGGCAAAAATTTTCAATTGTTCCTGCAGGGGGTGTTTAGGAGCGTGTTTCAGGCCATTTGGAGCGTGCTGGCACCCCTTTGTATGGACACTTTTTCGGATCTGGGGTCAGGGTTTGGTTGGAGGCAGGTCTGCACAGTGAATGGGATGGATCAGAGGTGAAATTTGACTAAGTGTGAGGGGCAAAAATTTTCAATTGTTCCTCCAGGGGGTGTTTAAGAGCGTGTTTCAGGCCGTTTGGAGCGTGCTGGTACCCCTCTGTACGTACACTTTTTCGGATCTGGGGTCAGGGTTGGAGGCAGGTCTGCACAGTGAATGTGATGGATTAGAGGTGAAATTTGACTAAGTGTCAGGGGCAAAAATTTTCAATTGTTCCTCCAGGGGGTGTTTAGGAGCGTGTTTCAGGCCGTTTGGAGCGTGCTGGCACCCCTTTGTACGGACACTTTTTCGGATCTGGGGTCAGTGTTTGGTTGGAGGCAGGTCTGCACAGTGAATGGGATGGATCAGAGGTGAAATTTGACTAAGTGTGAGGGGCAAAAATTTTCAACTGTTCCTCCAGGGGGTGTTTAGGAGCGTGTTTCAGGCCATTTGGAGCGTGCTGGCACCCCTTTGTATGGACACTTTTTCGGATCTGGGGTCAGTGTTTGGTTGGAGGCAGGTCTGCACAGTGAATGTGATGGATCAGAGGTGAAATTTGACTAAGTGTGAGGGGCAAAAATTTTCAATTGTTCTTCCAGGGGGTGTTTAGGAGCGTGTTTCAGGCCGTTTGGAGCGTGCTGGCACCCCTTTGTACGGACACTTTTTCGGATCTGGGGTCAGGGTTGGAGGCAGGTCTGCACAGTGAATGTGATGGATTAGAGGTGAAATTTGACTAAGTGTCAGGGGCAAAAATTTTCAATTGTTCCTCCAGGGGGTGTTTAGGAGCGTGTTTCAGGCCGTTTGGAGCGTGCTGGCACCCCTTTGTACGGACACTTTTTCGGATCTGGGGTCAGTGTTTGGTTGGAGGCAGGTCTGCACAGTGAATGGGATGGATCAGAGGTGAAATTTGACTAAGTGTGAGGGGCAAAAATTTTCAACTGTTCCTCCAGGGGGTGTTTAGGAGCGTGTTTCAGGCCGTTTGGAGCGTGCTGGCACCCCTTTGTACGGACACTTTTTCGGATCTGGGGTCAGGGTTGGAGGCAGGTCTGCACAGTGAATGTGATGGATTAGAGGTGAAATTTGACTAAGTGTCAGGGGCAAAAATTTTCAATTGTTCCTCCAGGGGGTGTTTAGGAGCGTGTTTCAGGCCGATTGGAGCATGCTGGCACCCCTTTGTACGGACACTTTTTCGGATCTGGGGTCAGTGTTTGGTTGGAGGCAGGTCTGCACAGTGAATGTGATGGATCAGAGGTGAAATTTGACTAAGTGTGAGGGGCAAAAATTTTCAATTGTTCTTCCAGGGGGTGTTTAGGAGCGTGTTTCAGGCCGTTTGGAGCGTGCTGGCACCCCTTTGTACGGACACTTTTTCGGATCTGGGGTCAGTGTTTGGTTGGAGGCAGGTCTGCACAGTGAATGGGATGGATCAGAGGTGAAATTTGACTAAGTGTGAGGGGCAAAAATTTTCAACTGTTCCTCCAGGGGGTGTTTAGGAGCGTGTTTCAGGCCGTTTGGAGCGTGCTGGCACCCCTTTGTACGGACACTTTTTCGGATCTGGGGTCAGGGTTGGAGGTGGGTCTGCACAGTGAATGGGATGGATCAGAGGTGAAATTTGACTAAGTGTGAGGGGCAAAAATTTTCAATTGTTCTTCCAGGGGGTGTTTAGGAGCGTGTTTCAGGCCGTTTGGAGCGTGCTGGCACCCCTTTGTACGGACACTTTTTCGGATCTGGGGTCAGGGTTGGAGGCAGGTCTGCACAGTGAATGTGATGGATTAGAGGTGAAATTTGACTAAGTGTCAGGGGCAAACAATTTCAATTGTTCCTCCAGGGGGTGTTTAGGAGCGTGTTTCAGGCCGTTTGGAGCGTGCTGGCACCCCTTTGTACGGACACTTTTTCGGATCTGGGGTCAGTGTTTGGTTGGAGGCAGGTCTGCACAGTGAATGGGATGGATCAGAGGTGAAATTTGACTAAGTGTGAGGGGCAAAAATTTTCAACTGTTCCTCCAGGGGGTGTTTAGGAGCGTGTTTCAGGCCGTTTGGAGCGTGCTGGCACCCCTTTGTACGGACACTTTTTCGGATCTGGGGTCAGTGTTTGGTTGGAGGCAGGTCTGCACAGTGAATGGGATGGATCAGAGGTGAAATTTGACTAAGTGTGAGGTTCAAAAATTTTCAACTGTTCCTCCAGGGGGTGTTTAGGAGCGTGTTTCAGGCCGTTTGGAGCGTGCTGGCACCCCTCTGTACGGACACTTTTTCGGATCTGGGGTCAGGGTTGGAGGCAGGTCTGCACAGTGAATGTGATGGATTAGAGGTGAAATTTGACTAAGTGTCAGGGGCAAAAATGTTCAATTGTTCCTCCAGGGGGTGTTTAGGAGCGTGTTTCAGGCCGTTTGGAGCGTGCTGGCACCCCTTTGTACGGACACTTTTTCGGATCTGGGGTCAGTGTTTGGTTGGAGGCAGGTCTGCACAGTGAATGGGATGGATCAGAGGTGAAATTTGACTAAGTGTGAGGGGCAAAAATTTTCAACTGTTCCTCCAGGGGGTGTTTAGGAGCGTGTTTCAGGCCGTTTGGAGCGTGCTGGCACCCCTTTGTACGGACACTTTTTCGGATCTGGGGTCAGTGTTTGGTTGGAGGCAGGTCTGCACAGTGAATGGGATGGATCAGAGGTGAAATTTGACTAAGTGTGAGGTTCAAAAATTTTCAACTGTTCCTCCAGGGGGTGTTTAGGAGCGTGTTTCAGGCCGTTTGGAGCGTGCTGGCACCCCTCTGTACGGACACTTTTTCGGATCTGGGGTCAGGGTTGGAGGCAGGTCTGCACAGTGAATGTGATGGATTAGAGGTGAAATTTGACTAAGTGTCAGGGGCAAAAATGTTCAATTGTTCCTCCAGGGGGTGTTTAGGAGCGTGTTTCAGGCCGTTTGGAGCGTGCTGGCACCCCTTTGTACGGACACTTTTTCGGATCTGGGGTCAGTGTTTGGTTGGAGGCAGGTCTGCACAGTGAATGGGATGGATCAGAGGTGAAATTTGACTAAGTGTGAGGGGCAAAAATTTTCAACTGTTCCTCCAGGGGGTGTTTAGGAGCGTGTTTCAGGCCGTTTGGAGCGTGCTGGCACCCCTTTGTACGGACACTTTTTCGGATCTGGGGTCAGGGTTGGAGGTGGGTCTGCACAGTGAATGGGATGGATCAGAGGTGAAATTTGACTAAGTGTGAGGGGCAAAAATTTTCAACTGTTCCTCCAGGGGGTGTTTAGGAGCGTGTTTCAGGCCGTTTGGAGCGTGCTGGCACCCCTTTGTACGGACACTTTTTCGGATCTGGGGTCAGGGTTGGAGGCAGGTCTGCACAGTGAATGTGATGGATTAGAGGTGAAATTTGACTAAGTGTCAGGGGCAAAAATTTTCAATTGTTCCTCCAGGGGGTGTTTAGGAGCGTGTTTCAGGCCGTTTGGAGCGTGCTGGCACCCCTTTGTACGGACACTTTTTCGGATCTGGGGTCAGTGTTTGGTTGGAGGCAGGTCTGCACAGTGAATGGGATGGATCAGAGGTGAAATTTGACTAAGTGTGAGGGGCAAAAATTTTCAACTGTTCCTCCAGGGGGTGTTTAGGAGCGTGTTTCAGGCCGTTTGGAGCGTGCTGGCACCCCTTTGTACGGACACTTTTTCGGATCTGGGGTCAGTGTTTGGTTGGAGGCAGGTCTGCACAGTGAATGGGATGGATCAGAGGTGAAATTTGACTAAGTGTGAGGGGCAAAAATTTTCAACTGTTCCTCCAGGGGGTGTTTAGTAGCGTGTTTCAGGCCGTTTGGAGCGTGCTGGCACCCCTCTGTACGGACACTTTTTCGGATCTGGGGTCAGGGTTGGAGGCAGGTCTGCACAGTGAATGTGATGGATTAGAGGTGAAATTTGACTAAGTGTGAGGGGCAAAAATTTTCAACTGTTCCTCCAGGGGGTGTTTAGGAGCGTGTTTCAGGCCGTTTGGAGCGTGCTGGCACCCCTCTGTACGGACACTTTTTCGGATCTGGGGTCAGGGTTGGAGGCAGGTCTGCACAGTGAATGTGATGGATTAGAGGTGAAATTTGACTAAGTGTGAGGGGCAAAAATTTTCAATTGTTCCTCCAGGGGGTGTTTAGGAGCGTGTTTCAGGCCGTTTGGAGCGTGCTGGCACCCCTTTGTACGGACACTTTTTCGGATCTGGGGTCAGTGTTTGGTTGGAGGCAGGTCTGCACAGTGAATGGGATGGATCAGAGGTGAAATTTGACAAAGTGTGAGGGGCAAAAATTTTCAACTGTTCCTCCAGGGGGTGTTTAGGAGCGTGTTTCAGGCCGCTTGGAGCGTGCTGGCACCCCTTTATACGGACACTTTTTCGGATCTGGGGTCAGGGTTTGGTTGGAGGCAGGTCTGCACAGTGAATGGGATGGATCAGAGGTGAAATTTGACTAAGTGTGAGGGGCAAACATTTTCAATTGTTCCTCCAGGGGGTGTTTAAGAGCGTGTTTCAGGCCGTTTGGAGTGTGCTGGTACCCCTCTGTACGGACACTTTTTCGGATCTGGGGTCAGGGTTGGAGGCAGGTCTGCACAGTGAATGTGATGGATTAGAGGTGAAATTTGACTAAGTGTCAGGGGCAAAAATTTTCAATTGTTCCTCCAGGGGGTGTTTAGGAGCGTGTTTCAGGCCGATTGGAGCATGCTGGCACCCCTTTGTACGGACACTTTTTCGGATCTGGGGTCAGTGTTTGGTTGGAGGCAGGTCTGCACAGTGAATGTGATGGATCAGAGGTGAAATTTGACTAAGTGTGAGGGGCAAAAATTTTCAATTGTTCTTCCAGGGGGTGTTTAGGAGCGTGTTTCAGGCCGTTTGGAGCGTGCTGGCACCCCTTTGTACGGACACTTTTTCGGATCTGGGGTCAGTGTTTGGTTGGAGGCAGGTCTGCACAGTGAATGGGATGGATCAGAGGTGAAATTTGACTAAGTGTGAGGGGCAAAAATTTTCAACTGTTCCTCCAGGGGGTGTTTAGGAGCGTGTTTCAGGCCGTTTGGAGCGTGCTGGCACCCCTTTGTACGGACACTTTTTCGGATCTGGGGTCAGGGTTGGAGGTGGGTCTGCACAGTGAATGGGATGGATCAGAGGTGAAATTTGACTAAGTGTGAGGGGCAAAAATTTTCAACTGTTCCTCCATGGGGTGTTTAGGAGCGTGTTTCAGGCCGTTTGGAGCGTGCTGGCACCCCTTTGTACGGACACTTTTTCGGATCTGGGGTCAGGGTTGGAGGCAGGTCTGCACAGTGAATGTGATGGATTAGAGGTGAAATTTGACTAAGTGTCAGGGGCAAAAATTTTCAATTGTTCCTCCAGGGGGTGTTTAGGAGCGTGTTTCAGGCCGTTTGGAGCGTGCTGGCACCCCTTTGTACGGACACTTTTTCGGATCTGGGGTCAGTGTTTGGTTGGAGGCAGGTCTGCACAGTGAATGGGATGGATCAGAGGTGAAATTTGACTAAGTGTGAGGGGCAAAAATTTTCAACTGTTCCTCCAGGGGGTGTTTAGGAGCGTGTTTCAGGCCGTTTGGAGCGTGCTGGCACCCCTTTGTACGGACACTTTTTCGGATCTGGGGTCAGTGTTTGGTTGGAGGCAGGTCTGCACAGTGAATGGGATGGATCAGAGGTGAAATTTGACTAAGTGTGAGGGGCAAAAATTTTCAACTGTTCCTCCAGGGGGTGTTTAGTAGCGTGTTTCAGGCCGTTTGGAGCGTGCTGGCACCCCTCTGTACGGACACTTTTTCGGATCTGGGGTCAGGGTTGGAGGCAGGTCTGCACAGTGAATGTGATGGATTAGAGGTGAAATTTGACTAAGTGTGAGGGGCAAAAATTTTCAACTGTTCCTCCAGGGGGTGTTTAGGAGCGTGTTTCAGGCCGTTTGGAGCGTGCTGGCACCCCTCTGTACGGACACTTTTTCGGATCTGGGGTCAGGGTTGGAGGCAGGTCTGCACAGTGAATGTGATGGATTAGAGGTGAAATTTGACTAAGTGTGAGGGGCAAAAATTTTCAATTGTTCCTCCAGGGGGTGTTTAGGAGCGTGTTTCAGGCCGTTTGGAGCGTGCCGGCACCCCTTTGTACGGACACTTTTTCGGATCTGGGGTCAGTGTTTGGTTGGAGGCAGGTCTGCACAGTGAATGGGATGGATCAGAGGTGAAATTTGACAAAGTGTGAGGGGCAAAAATTTTCAACTGTTCCTCCAGGGGGTGTTTAGGAGCGTGTTTCAGGCCGCTTGGAGCGTGCTGGCACCCCTTTATACGGACACTTTTTCGGATCTGGGGTCAGGGTTTGGTTGGAGGCAGGTCTGCACAGTGAATGGGATGGATCAGAGGTGAAATTTGACTAAGTGTGAGGGGCAAACATTTTCAATTGTTCCTCCAGGGGGTGTTTAAGAGCGTGTTTCAGGCCGTTTGGAGTGTGCTGGTACCCCTCTGTACGGACACTTTTTCGGATCTGGGGTCAGGGTTGGAGGCAGGTCTGCACAGTGAATGTGATGGATTAGAGGTGAAATTTGACTAAGTGTCAGGGGCAAAAATTTTCAATTGTTCCTCCAGGGGGTGTTTAGGAGCGTGTTTCAGGCCGATTGGAGCATGCTGGCACCCCTTTGTACGGACACTTTTTCGGATCTGGGGTCAGTGTTTGGTTGGAGGCAGGTCTGCACAGTGAATGTGATGGATCAGAGGTGAAATTTGACTAAGTGTCAGGGGCAAAAATTTTCAATTGTTCCTCCAGGGGGTGTTTAGGAGCGTGTTTCAGGCCGTTTGGAGCGTGCTGGCACCCCTTTGTACGGACACTTTTTCGGATCTGGGGTCAGTGTTTGGTTGGAGGCAGGTCTGCACAGTGAATGGGATGGATCAGAGGTGAAATTTGACTAAGTGTGAGGGGCAAAAATTTTCAACTGTTCCTCCAGGGGGTGTTTAGGAGCGTGTTTCAGGCCGTTTGGAGCGTGCTGGCACCCCTTTGTACGGACACTTTTTCGGATCTGGGGTCAGTGTTTGGTTGGAGGCAGGTCTGCACAGTGAATGGGATGGATCAGAGGTGAAATTTGACTAAGTGTGAGGGGCAAAAATTTTCAATTGTTCCTCCAGGGGGTGTTTAAGAGCGTGTTTCAGGCCGTTTGGAGTGTGCTGGTACCCCTCTGTACGGACACTTTTTCGGATCTGGGGTCAGGGTTGGAGGCAGGTCTGCACAGTGAATGTGATGGATTAGAGGTGAAATTTGACTAAGTGTCAGGGGCAAAAATTTTCAATTGTTCCTCCAGGGGGTGTTTAGGAGCGTGTTTCAGGCCGTTTGGAGCATGCTGGCACCCCTTTGTACGGACACTTTTTCGGATCTGGGGTCAGTGTTTGGTTGGAGGCAGGTCTGCACAGTGAATGTGATGGATCAGAGGTGAAATTTGACTAAGTGTGAGGGGCAAAAATTTTCAATTGTTCTTCCAGGGGGTGTTTAGGAGCGTGTTTCAGGCCGTTTGGAGCGTGCTGGCACCCCTTTGTACGGACACTTTTTCGGATCTGGGGTCAGGGTTGGAGGCAGGTCTGCACAGTGAATGTGATGGATTAGAGGTGAAATTTGACTAAGTGTCAGGGGCAAAAATTTTCAATTGTTCCTCCAGGGGGTGTTTAGGAGCGTGTTTCAGGCCGTTTGGAGCGTGCTGGCACCCCTTTGTACGGACACTTTTTCGGATCTGGGGTCAGTGTTTGGTTGGAGGCAGGTCTGCACAGTGAATGGGATGGATCAGAGGTGAAATTTGACTAAGTGTGAGGGGCAAAAATTTTCAACTGTTCCTCCAGGGGGTGTTTAGGAGCGTGTTTCAGGCCGTTTGGAGCGTGCTGGCACCCCTTTGTACGGACACTTTTTCGGATCTGGGGTCAGTGTTTGGTTGGAGGCAGGTCTGCACAGTGAATGGGATGGATCAGAGGTGAAATTTGACTAAGTGTGAGGGGCAAAAATTTTCAACTGTTCCTCCAGGGGGTGTTTAGGAGCGTGTTTCAGGCCGTTTGGAGCGTGCTGGCACCCCTCTGTACGGACACTTTTTCGGATCTGGGGTCAGGGTTGGAGGTGGGTCAGGGTTGGAGGTGGGTCTGCACAGTGAATGGGATGGATTAGAGGTGAAATTTGACTAAGTGTCAGGGGCAAAAATTTTCAATTGTTCCTCCAGGGGGTGTTTAGGAGCGTGTTTCAGGCCATTTGGAGCGTGCTGGCACCCCTTTGTACGGACACTTTTTCGGATCTGGGGTCAGGGTTGGAGGTGGGTCTGCACAGTGAATGGGATGGATTAGAGGTGAAATTTGACTAAGTGTCAGGGGCAAAAATTTTCAATTGTTCCTGCAGGGGGTGTTTAGGAGCGTGTTTCAGGCCATTTGGAGCGTGCTGGCACCCCTTTGTATGGACACTTTTTCGGATCTGGGGTCAGGGTTTGGTTGGAGGCAGGTCTGCACAGTGAATGGGATGGATCAGAGGTGAAATTTGACTAAGTGTGAGGGGCAAAAATTTTCAATTGTTCCTCCAGGGGGTGTTTAAGAGCGTGTTTCAGGCCGTTTGGAGCGTGCTGGTACCCCTCTGTACGTACACTTTTTCGGATCTGGGGTCAGGGTTGGAGGCAGGTCTGCACAGTGAATGTGATGGATTAGAGGTGAAATTTGACTAAGTGTCAGGGGCAAAAATTTTCAATTGTTCCTCCAGGGGGTGTTTAGGAGCGTGTTTCAGGCCGTTTGGAGCGTGCTGGCACCCCTTTGTACAGACACTTTTTCGGATCTGGGGTCAGTGTTTGGTTGGAGGCAGGTCTGCACAGTGAATGGGATGGATCAGAGGTGAAATTTGACTAAGTGTGAGGGGCAAAAATTTTCAACTGTTCCTCCAGGGGGTGTTTAGGAGCGTGTTTCAGGCCATTTGGAGCGTGCTGGCACCCCTTTGTATGGACACTTTTTCGGATCTGGGGTCAGGGTTTGGTTGGAGGCAGGTCTGCACAGTGAATGGGATGGATCAGAGGTGAAATTTGACTAAGTGTGAGGGGCAAAAATTTTCAATTGTTCCTCCAGGGGGTGTTTAAGAGCGTGTTTCAGGCCGTTTGGAGCGTGCTGGTACCCCTCTGTACGTACACTTTTTCGGATCTGGGGTCAGGGTTGGAGGCAGGTCTGCACAGTGAATGTGATGGATTAGAGGTGAAATTTGACTGTCAGGGGCAAACATTTTCAATTGTTCCTCCAGGGGGTGTTTAGGAGCGTGTTTCAGGCCGTTTGGAGCATGCTGGCACCCCTTTGTACGGACACTTTTTCGGATCTGGGGTCAGTGTTTGGTTGGAGGCAGGTCTGCACAGTGAATGTGATGGATCAGAGGTGAAATTTGACTAAGTGTGAGGGGCAAAAATTTTCAATTGTTCTTCCAGGGGGTGTTTAGGAGCGTGTTTCAGGCCGTTTGGAGCGTGCTGGCACCCCTTTGTACGGACACTTTTTCGGATCTGGGGTCAGGGTTGGAGGCAGGTCTGCACAGTGAATGTGATGGATTAGAGGTGAAATTTGACTAAGTGTCAGGGGCAAAAATTTTCAATTGTTCCTCCAGGGGGTGTTTAGGAGCGTGTTTCAGGCCGTTTGGAGCGTGCTGGCACCCCTTTGTACGGACACTTTTTCGGATCTGGGGTCAGGGTTGGAGGTGGGTCTGCACAGTGAATGGGATGGATTAGAGGTAAAATTTGACTAAGTGTGAGGGGCAAAAATTTTCAATTGTTCCTCCAGGGGGTGTTTAGGAGCGTGTTTCAGGCCGTTTGGAGCGTGCTGGCACCCCTTTTGTACGGACACTTTTTCGGATCTGGGGTCAGGGTTGGAGGTGGGTCTGCACAGTGAATGGGATGGATCAGAGGTGAAATTTGACTAAGTGTGAGGGGCAAAAATTTTCAACTGTTCCTCCAGGGGGTGTTTAGGAGCGTGTTTCAGGCCGTTTGGAGCGTGCTGGCACCCCTTTGTACGGACACTTTTTCGGATCTGGGGTCAGTGTTTGGTTGGAGGCAGGTCTGCACAGTGAATGGGATGGATCAGAGGTGAAATTTGACTAAGTGTGAGGGGCAAAAATTTTCAACTGTTCCTCCAGGGGGTGTTTAGGAGCGTGTTTCAGGCCATTTGGAGCGTGCTGGCACCCCTTTGTATGGACACTTTTTCGGATCTGGGGTCAGGGTTGGAGGTGGGTCAGGGTTGGAGGTGGGTCTGCACAGTGAATGGGATGGATTAGAGGTGAAATTTGACTAAGTGTCAGGGGCAAAAATTTTCAATTGTTCCTGCAGGGGGTGTTTAGGAGCGTGTTTCAGGCCATTTGGAGCGTGCTGGCACCCCTTTGTATGGACACTTTTTCGGATCTGGGGTCAGGGTTTGGTTGGAGGCAGGTCTGCACAGTGAATGGGATGGATCAGAGGTGAAATTTGACTAAGTGTGAGGGGCAAAAATTTTCAATTGTTCCTCCAGGGGGTGTTTAAGAGCGTGTTTCAGGCCGTTTGGAGCGTGCTGGTACCCCTCTGTACGTACACTTTTTCGGATCTGGGGTCAGGGTTGGAGGCAGGTCTGCACAGTGAATGTGATGGATTAGAGGTGAAATTTGACTAAGTGTCAGGGGCAAAAATTTTCAATTGTTCCTCCAGGGGGTGTTTAGGAGCGTGTTTCAGGCCGTTTGGAGCGTGCTGGCACCCCTTTGTACGGACACTTTTTCGGATCTGGGGTCAGTGTTTGGTTGGAGGCAGGTCTGCACAGTGAATGGGATGGATCAGAGGTGAAATTTGACTAAGTGTGAGGGGCAAAAATTTTCAACTGTTCCTCCAGGGGGTGTTTAGGAGCGTGTTTCAGGCCATTTGGAGCGTGCTGGCACCCCTTTGTATGGACACTTTTTCGGATCTGGGGTCAGTGTTTGGTTGGAGGCAGGTCTGCACAGTGAATGTGATGGATCAGAGGTGAAATTTGACTAAGTGTGAGGGGCAAAAATTTTCAATTGTTCTTCCAGGGGGTGTTTAGGAGCGTGTTTCAGGCCGTTTGGAGCGTGCTGGCACCCCTTTGTACGGACACTTTTTCGGATCTGGGGTCAGGGTTGGAGGCAGGTCTGCACAGTGAATGTGATGGATTAGAGGTGAAATTTGACTAAGTGTCAGGGGCAAAAATTTTCAATTGTTCCTCCAGGGGGTGTTTAGGAGCGTGTTTCAGGCCGTTTGGAGCGTGCTGGCACCCCTTTGTACGGACACTTTTTCGGATCTGGGGTCAGTGTTTGGTTGGAGGCAGGTCTGCACAGTGAATGGGATGGATCAGAGGTGAAATTTGACTAAGTGTGAGGGGCAAAAATTTTCAACTGTTCCTCCAGGGGGTGTTTAGGAGCGTGTTTCAGGCCGTTTGGAGCGTGCTGGCACCCCTTTGTACGGACACTTTTTCGGATCTGGGGTCAGGGTTGGAGGCAGGTCTGCACAGTGAATGTGATGGATTAGAGGTGAAATTTGACTAAGTGTCAGGGGCAAAAATTTTCAATTGTTCCTCCAGGGGGTGTTTAGGAGCGTGTTTCAGGCCGATTGGAGCATGCTGGCACCCCTTTGTACGGACACTTTTTCGGATCTGGGGTCAGTGTTTGGTTGGAGGCAGGTCTGCACAGTGAATGTGATGGATCAGAGGTGAAATTTGACTAAGTGTGAGGGGCAAAAATTTTCAATTGTTCTTCCAGGGGGTGTTTAGGAGCGTGTTTCAGGCCGTTTGGAGCGTGCTGGCACCCCTTTGTACGGACACTTTTTCGGATCTGGGGTCAGTGTTTGGTTGGAGGCAGGTCTGCACAGTGAATGGGATGGATCAGAGGTGAAATTTGACTAAGTGTGAGGGGCAAAAATTTTCAACTGTTCCTCCAGGGGGTGTTTAGGAGCGTGTTTCAGGCCGTTTGGAGCGTGCTGGCACCCCTTTGTACGGACACTTTTTCGGATCTGGGGTCAGGGTTGGAGGTGGGTCTGCACAGTGAATGGGATGGATCAGAGGTGAAATTTGACTAAGTGTGAGGGGCAAAAATTTTCAACTGTTCCTCCATGGGGTGTTTAGGAGCGTGTTTCAGGCCGTTTGGAGCGTGCTGGCACCCCTTTGTACGGACACTTTTTCGGATCTGGGGTCAGGGTTGGAGGCAGGTCTGCACAGTGAATGTGATGGATTAGAGGTGAAATTTGACTAAGTGTCAGGGGCAAAAATTTTCAATTGTTCCTCCAGGGGGTGTTTAGGAGCGTGTTTCAGGCCGTTTGGAGCGTGCTGGCACCCCTTTGTACGGACACTTTTTCGGATCTGGGGTCAGTGTTTGGTTGGAGGCAGGTCTGCACAGTGAATGGGATGGATCAGAGGTGAAATTTGACTAAGTGTGAGGGGCAAAAATTTTCAACTGTTCCTCCAGGGGGTGTTTAGGAGCGTGTTTCAGGCCGTTTGGAGCGTGCTGGCACCCCTTTGTACGGACACTTTTTCGGATCTGGGGTCAGTGTTTGGTTGGAGGCAGGTCTGCACAGTGAATGGGATGGATCAGAGGTGAAATTTGACTAAGTGTGAGGGGCAAAAATTTTCAACTGTTCCTCCAGGGGGTGTTTAGTAGCGTGTTTCAGGCCGTTTGGAGCGTGCTGGCACCCCTCTGTACGGACACTTTTTCGGATCTGGGGTCAGGGTTGGAGGCAGGTCTGCACAGTGAATGTGATGGATTAGAGGTGAAATTTGACTAAGTGTGAGGGGCAAAAATTTTCAACTGTTCCTCCAGGGGGTGTTTAGGAGCGTGTTTCAGGCCGTTTGGAGCGTGCTGGCACCCCTCTGTACGGACACTTTTTCGGATCTGGGGTCAGGGTTGGAGGCAGGTCTGCACAGTGAATGTGATGGATTAGAGGTGAAATTTGACTAAGTGTGAGGGGCAAAAATTTTCAATTGTTCCTCCAGGGGGTGTTTAGGAGCGTGTTTCAGGCCGTTTGGAGCGTGCTGGCACCCCTTTGTACGGACACTTTTTCGGATCTGGGGTCAGTGTTTGGTTGGAGGCAGGTCTGCACAGTGAATGGGATGGATCAGAGGTGAAATTTGACAAAGTGTGAGGGGCAAAAATTTTCAACTGTTCCTCCAGGGGGTGTTTAGGAGCGTGTTTCAGGCCGCTTGGAGCGTGCTGGCACCCCTTTATACGGACACTTTTTCGGATCTGGGGTCAGGGTTTGGTTGGAGGCAGGTCTGCACAGTGAATGGGATGGATCAGAGGTGAAATTTGACTAAGTGTGAGGGGCAAACATTTTCAATTGTTCCTCCAGGGGGTGTTTAAGAGCGTGTTTCAGGCCGTTTGGAGTGTGCTGGTACCCCTCTGTACGGACACTTTTTCGGATCTGGGGTCAGGGTTGGAGGCAGGTCTGCACAGTGAATGTGATGGATTAGAGGTGAAATTTGACTAAGTGTCAGGGGCAAAAATTTTCAATTGTTCCTCCAGGGGGTGTTTAGGAGCGTGTTTCAGGCCGATTGGAGCATGCTGGCACCCCTTTGTACGGACACTTTTTCGGATCTGGGGTCAGTGTTTGGTTGGAGGCAGGTCTGCACAGTGAATGTGATGGATCAGAGGTGAAATTTGACTAAGTGTGAGGGGCAAAAATTTTCAATTGTTCTTCCAGGGGGTGTTTAGGAGCGTGTTTCAGGCCGTTTGGAGCGTGCTGGCACCCCTTTGTACGGACACTTTTTCGGATCTGGGGTCAGTGTTTGGTTGGAGGCAGGTCTGCACAGTGAATGTGATGGATCAGAGGTGAAATTTGACTAAGTGTCAGGGGCAAAAATTTTCAATTGTTCCTCCAGGGGGTGTTTAGGAGCGTGTTTCAGGCCGTTTGGAGCGTGCTGGCACCCCTTTGTACGGACACTTTTTCGGATCTGGGGTCAGTGTTTGGTTGGAGGCAGGTCTGCACAGTGAATGGGATGGATCAGAGGTGAAATTTGACTAAGTGTGAGGGGCAAAAATTTTCAACTGTTCCTCCAGGGGGTGTTTAGGAGCGTGTTTCAGGCCGTTTGGAGCGTGCTGGCACCCCTTTGTACGGACACTTTTTCGGATCTGGGGTCAGTGTTTGGTTGGAGGCAGGTCTGCACAGTGAATGGGATGGATCAGAGGTGAAATTTGACTAAGTGTGAGGGGCAAAAATTTTCAATTGTTCCTCCAGGGGGTGTTTAAGAGCGTGTTTCAGGCCGTTTGGAGTGTGCTGGTACCCCTCTGTACGGACACTTTTTCGGATCTGGGGTCAGGGTTGGAGGTGGGTCAGGGTTGGAGGTGGGTCTGCACAGTGAATGGGATGGATTAGAGGTGAAATTTGACTAAGTGTCAGGGGCAAAAATTTTCAATTGTTCCTCCAGGGGGTGTTTAGGAGCGTGTTTCAGGCCATTTGGAGCGTGCTGGCACCCCTTTGTACGGACACTTTTTCGGATCTGGGGTCAGGGTTGGAGGTGGGTCTGCACAGTGAATGGGATGGATTAGAGGTGAAATTTGACTAAGTGTCAGGGGCAAAAATTTTCAATTGTTCCTGCAGGGGGTGTTTAGGAGCGTGTTTCAGGCCATTTGGAGCGTGCTGGCACCCCTTTGTATGGACACTTTTTCGGATCTGGGGTCAGGGTTTGGTTGGAGGCAGGTCTGCACAGTGAATGGGATGGATCAGAGGTGAAATTTGACTAAGTGTGAGGGGCAAAAATTTTCAATTGTTCCTCCAGGGGGTGTTTAAGAGCGTGTTTCAGGCCGTTTGGAGCGTGCTGGTACCCCTCTGTACGTACACTTTTTCGGATCTGGGGTCAGGGTTGGAGGCAGGTCTGCACAGTGAATGTGATGGATTAGAGGTGAAATTTGACTAAGTGTCAGGGGCAAAAATTTTCAATTGTTCCTCCAGGGGGTGTTTAGGAGCGTGTTTCAGGCCGTTTGGAGCGTGCTGGCACCCCTTTGTACAGACACTTTTTCGGATCTGGGGTCAGTGTTTGGTTGGAGGCAGGTCTGCACAGTGAATGGGATGGATCAGAGGTGAAATTTGACTAAGTGTGAGGGGCAAAAATTTTCAACTGTTCCTCCAGGGGGTGTTTAGGAGCGTGTTTCAGGCCATTTGGAGCGTGCTGGCACCCCTTTGTATGGACACTTTTTCGGATCTGGGGTCAGGGTTTGGTTGGAGGCAGGTCTGCACAGTGAATGGGATGGATCAGAGGTGAAATTTGACTAAGTGTGAGGGGCAAAAATTTTCAATTGTTCCTCCAGGGGGTGTTTAAGAGCGTGTTTCAGGCCGTTTGGAGCGTGCTGGTACCCCTCTGTACGTACACTTTTTCGGATCTGGGGTCAGGGTTGGAGGCAGGTCTGCACAGTGAATGTGATGGATTAGAGGTGAAATTTGACTGTCAGGGGCAAAAATTTTCAATTGTTCCTCCAGGGGGTGTTTAGGAGCGTGTTTCAGGCCGTTTGGAGCGTGCTGGCACCCCTTTTGTACGGACACTTTTTCGGATCTGGGGTCAGGGTTGGAGGTGGGTCTGCACAGTGAATGGGATGGATCAGAGGTGAAATTTGACTAAGTGTGAGGGGCAAAAATTTTCAACTGTTCCTCCAGGGGGTGTTTAGGAGCGTGTTTCAGGCCGTTTGGAGCGTGCTGGCACCCCTTTGTACGGACACTTTTTCGGATCTGGGGTCAGTGTTTGGTTGGAGGCAGGTCTGCACAGTGAATGGGATGGATCAGAGGTGAAATTTGACTAAGTGTGAGGGGCAAAAATTTTCAACTGTTCCTCCAGGGGGTGTTTAGGAGCGTGTTTCAGGCCATTTGGAGCGTGCTGGCACCCCTTTGTATGGACACTTTTTCGGATCTGGGGTCAGGGTTGGAGGTGGGTCAGGGTTGGAGGTGGGTCTGCACAGTGAATGGGATGGATTAGAGGTGAAATTTGACTAAGTGTCAGGGGCAAAAATTTTCAATTGTTCCTGCAGGGGGTGTTTAGGAGCGTGTTTCAGGCCATTTGGAGCGTGCTGGCACCCCTTTGTATGGACACTTTTTCGGATCTGGGGTCAGGGTTTGGTTGGAGGCAGGTCTGCACAGTGAATGGGATGGATCAGAGGTGAAATTTGACTAAGTGTGAGGGGCAAAAATTTTCAATTGTTCCTCCAGGGGGTGTTTAAGAGCGTGTTTCAGGCCGTTTGGAGCGTGCTGGTACCCCTCTGTACGTACACTTTTTCGGATCTGGGGTCAGGGTTGGAGGCAGGTCTGCACAGTGAATGTGATGGATTAGAGGTGAAATTTGACTAAGTGTCAGGGGCAAAAATTTTCAATTGTTCCTCCAGGGGGTGTTTAGGAGCGTGTTTCAGGCCGTTTGGAGCGTGCTGGCACCCCTTTGTACGGACACTTTTTCGGATCTGGGGTCAGTGTTTGGTTGGAGGCAGGTCTGCACAGTGAATGGGATGGATCAGAGGTGAAATTTGACTAAGTGTGAGGGGCAAAAATTTTCAACTGTTCCTCCAGGGGGTGTTTAGGAGCGTGTTTCAGGCCATTTGGAGCGTGCTGGCACCCCTTTGTATGGACACTTTTTCGGATCTGGGGTCAGTGTTTGGTTGGAGGCAGGTCTGCACAGTGAATGTGATGGATCAGAGGTGAAATTTGACTAAGTGTGAGGGGCAAAAATTTTCAACTGTTCCTCCACGGGGTGTTTAGGAGCGTGTTTCAGGCCGTTTGGAGCGTGCTGGCACCCCTCTGTACGGACACTTTTTCGGATCTGGGGTCAGGGTTGGAGGTGGGTCTGCACAGTGAATGGGATGGATTAGAGGTAAAATTTGACTGTGAGGGGCAAAAATTTTCAATTGTTCCTCCAGGGGGTGTTTAGGAGCGTGTTTCAGGCCGTTTGGAGCGTGCTGGCACCCCTTTGTACGGACACTTTTTCGGATCTGGGGTCAGGGTTTGGTTGGAGGCAGGTCTGCACAGTGAATGGGATGGATCAGAGGTGAAATTTGACTAAGTGTGAGGGGCAAAAATTTTCAATTGTTCCTCCAGGGGGTGTTTAAGAGCGTGTTTCAGGCCGTTTGGAGCGTGCTGGTACCCCTCTGTACGTACACTTTTTCGGATCTGGGGTCAGGGTTGGAGGCAGGTCTGCACAGTGAATGTGATGGATTAGAGGTGAAATTTGACTAAGTGTCAGGGGCAAAAATTTTCAATTGTTCCTGCAGGGGGTGTTTAGGAGCGTGTTTCAGGCCATTTGGAGCGTGCTGGCACCCCTTTGTATGGACACTTTTTCGGATCTGGGGTCAGGGTTTGGTTGGAGGCAGGTCTGCACAGTGAATGGGATGGATCAGAGGTGAAATTTGACTAAGTGTGAGGGGCAAAAATTTTCAATTGTTCCTCCAGGGGGTGTTTAAGAGCGTGTTTCAGGCCGTTTGGAGCGTGCTGGTACCCCTCTGTACGTACACTTTTTCGGATCTGGGGTCAGGGTTGGAGGCAGGTCTGCACAGTGAATGTGATGGATTAGAGGTGAAATTTGACTAAGTGTCAGGGGCAAAAATTTTCAATTGTTCCTCCAGGGGGTGTTTAGGAGCGTGTTTCAGGCCGTTTGGAGCGTGCTGGCACCCCTTTGTACGGACACTTTTTCGGATCTGGGGTCAGTGTTTGGTTGGAGGCAGGTCTGCACAGTGAATGGGATGGATCAGAGGTGAAATTTGACTAAGTGTGAGGGGCAAAAATTTTCAATTGTTCCTCCAGGGGGTGTTTAGGAGCGTGTTTCAGGCCGTTTGGAGCGTGCTGGCACCCCTTTGTACGGACACTTTTTCGGATCTGGGGTCAGGGTTTGGTTGGAGGCAGGTCTGCACAGTGAATGGGATGGATCAGAGGTGAAATTTGACTAAGTGTGAGGGGCAAAAATTTTCAATTGTTCCTCCAGGGGGTGTTTAAGAGCGTGTTTCAGGCCGTTTGGAGCGTGCTGGTACCCCTCTGTACGTACACTTTTTCGGATCTGGGGTCAGGGTTGGAGGCAGGTCTGCACAGTGAATGTGATGGATTAGAGGTGAAATTTGACTAAGTGTCAGGGGCAAAAATTTTCAATTGTTCCTCCAGGGGGTGTTTAGGAGCGTGTTTCAGGCCGTTTGGAGCGTGCTGGCACCCCTTTGTACGGACACTTTTTCGGATCTGGGGTCAGTGTTTGGTTGGAGGCAGGTCTGCACAGTGAATGGGATGGATCAGAGGTGAAATTTGACTAAGTGTGAGGGGCAAAAATTTTCAACTGTTCCTCCAGGGGGTGTTTAGGAGCGTGTTTCAGGCCATTTGGAGCGTGCTGGCACCCCTTTGTACGGACACTTTTTCGGATCTGGGGTCAGGGTTTGGTTGGAGGCAGGTCTGCACAGTGAATGGGATGGATCAGAGGTGAAATTTGACTAAGTGTGAGGGGCAAAAATTTTCAATTGTTCCTCCAGGGGGTGTTTAAGAGCGTGTTTCAGGCCGTTTGGAGCGTGCTGGCACCCCTTTGTACGGACACTTTTTCGGATCTGGGGTCAGGGTTTGGTTGGAGGCAGGTCTGCACAGTGAATGGCATGGATCAGAGGTGAAACTTGACTGTGAGGGGCAAAAATTTTCAATTGTTCCTCCAGGGGGTGTTTAGGAGCGTGTTTCAGGCCGTTTGGAGCGTGCTGTTACCTATTTGTATTGACACTTTTTTGGATCACATAGTTAGATCTAGGGTTAGTGTTAGGTTAGAGACAGGCTTTAAAATATTTTTAAAAAATAGAGATTCCAGCAAAATCGAATAAAAACAGTTGTGTCTCAATCAACCAGTATCAGAAGATGTTTTGGCATTGATTTTGAGTCGATGGCTCAAATGACCTAGACGCTATTTTAAAAAAATGTCTGGTGTATTCACTAAAAATGGTGATTTTTCTTTAAAATATTCATGAAAAATAGAGATTCCACTTAAATCCAATATGGCACTTTATGACTCCATAAACCTGGTCAATGAGTTGTCAGAGCGTCTTTTACCAAACACGACCTCCTGTTTGATCTGTAACGTCTGTTGCACAAACCTGCCAAACATTTACCACATCTGATATGTGTCTGGTTTATAAATAAATGATAATCTGTGTCCTTTCAGATTGTTGGAAGCCCTGAACACCAATAATGTCACAGTTGAGCGGGAAGGTCCAGACCGTCCTGGGTCTCGTGGATCCGGACCAGCTTGGTCGGACCATGACTCATGAGCACCTGACCATGAGCTTCGAGTGCTGCTATTTTCCTCCTCCCACGGGCGACGAGGCGGTGGCGGAGGACCCGTTCCACATGCAGCACATGCACTGGCTGAGACAGAACCCCTACGCCTGCCACGAGAACCTACTGCTGCAGCAGGAGACCGCCGCCGTGCGGGAAGAGCTGCTACTCTACAGGAAGGCGGGCGGGGGAACCATAGTGGAGAACACCACCAAAGGCATCGACCGGGACCTGCCCACCCTCAGGCAGATGGCCAAGGACACCGGGGTCCATATCGTGGCAGGAGCCGGGTACTATGTGGACTGCACCCACACTGAGGCCACCAAGAGGATGAGTGTGGAGAAGGTGTGGCCCAGTCTGAGAGCGAGTGTGGCCAGTTTGAGCTGAATCGGAAAGTTTTAAACAATAAATTGTAGATGTATCCAATTGTGTTTGGAATTGTACAACTCAGTCATAAGACAGGAAGAGCGTCCTGCATCAATTGGTTGTGCTGACGTGTTATTATCATCCATTCTCTCAGCATGTTCTTAGTTTATGTGTGAGGATTTCTTCTGTATCTTTAGATTGAGTTGAGAGGGTTTCTAGCTGCTCTGTCAAGTCCTTTAGCAGTGATGCACAGAGAATGTGCATGTAATCTTTAGATATTATCATCCAAATGTAGCATGCGCTTTAAAGTGACAGGACTAAGAAATCACTTTAATGCACTAATAAATCACTAACCCCTCATTTTGTGCCTCTCAGCTCACCGACATCATCGTCAGCGAGGTGCTTCACGGTGCCGACGGCACAGACATCCGCTGCGGCGTGATCGGAGAGATCGGCACCAGCTGGCCAATCACAGAGAGCGAGACAAAGGTGCTGAAGGCCACGGCTCACGCTCAGGCCCAGCTTGGCTGCCCCGTCATCATCCATCCCGGGAGGAACCCTGCCGCTCCGGCTGAAATCGTCCGGATTCTTCAGGAGGCCGGTGGTGACATCAGCAAAACTGTCATGTCACACCTGGACAGGTGAGAATTTCCTAGAAACAGTTTGTCGAAGGATTACAGAATTTCTTGACAGATTAGATAAAACCTCGCTACTTCCTGTCTCACATTCACTCCCTGACATTTATTTTTCTCTTTACTAAAAATAAATGCATAAAAAATGATTGTTGATTCATTTCACCATCCTCCACGCTTGATGAACAATACGCCTCTTCCTGTTTGGAGTCATGAGACGATCCAGCAGATTTCCTTGAATAGCACACAGTGTGAGATGAGATAATTTCATTGATGACTATAATTAGACTAATGTTTCACAGTTAATGTGTTATAATGTTATGATAAAATATTCTTCTACAGTCACAGTAACAGCAAAAATGAAGCTGGTGTTTCCTGCATGGTAGATGAATACCATTTATGACATAAACCATCATCGACGATATCAAAACTGCGGAGATGTGTCGTGAAATGTATATGTATCAGCGTGTAATCAGATTTATCAATAACTGTGAAAATTAGGGGCAAAAAAAAAAAATTATACAGAAGGTGGAAGTCTTATTTATATCATTTTGATTTTCTTTCTCTTTGGTGCATAATTAGATCATTTTCAATTCCTCTTCATTTGTCTCGTCACTTTCTCTTACTGGAGACTTTTTCCGAGCTGTGCTTGTTGCAAGGAAATCTTGTTTACTGTCAACAGCAGTGATCAGTGTTACCGAGCAGCAGGAAACATAATTTCATTGGACATAAAATCCGTGTGGAAATCTGTTTAAACTGATCGGCTCTCTGGAAAAAGATCTGTGGAAATAAATGAAAACTGAAAAGATTACTCTTATTTGTTGAGCAGTTTTATGAGTCAAATGTTTAAACGAGTGTAAAGGTTTATGATAAACATTCAGTGTGTGAAGGAAAAGCAAAACTGATTGGCCCAGTCACTTTGGGAATTGTTGTTGTTTTTATATGACTGCCAACAACATGAATCAATTTAAAAATGTTCTGCTTTGGCTCTGATGCAGTTGCCTCTCTCTGTAGTCCTGCCAGATGTCCCACCCACAACACTATCTGATTGGTTACACGTCACAAGAAATAGCCAATCAATAGTGAAAGCGACTGTGCCATAGACAGGCAGACTAGAACTGAGCTGTTTTTCCAATATAGGGCAGCAGAAATTGCTGAAGTTGCAGTAAACATCACAGTGTTAAGATCTATTTCTATGACGATGAGCATGCCCAGTCTCCCAGTCACACTAATGAAAATGACACAAAGTTGCAGCCGACGGGATTTTATGAGAATCAGAAACCGTCTCACAACCTGCTGCTGCTGAACTGGGACTAACTGAGGACAGGAAGTTTGAGAAAAGGACTCAAACTTGAATATAAATATAAGTTTTAGTTTTATTTACTTCACAAAACTATTTTGTTTGTTTCATTTTCAGTTAAAGATACAATATGTAAGATTTCTGGATTGAAATGTCTAAAAGTTGAATTGTGGACTTTCCATCAATGTAACCAAATGTTTTATTTGGTCGCCTGTCACTTTAACTTCCCGAAGAGAGTCAGCGAGTGAGGAAGGAAGTCGGCGAACATACTAAACGTAACATGAATAAAACTTAAAACATATCTGCCAGAGTCATGTCAGATAGATTTTTATCGACAATAGTGGCTGTGACAATGAAGACAATAACTCCCATAATCCCGCCTATGTACATCGTTTGTTTTGTTTTGAATGATAGACCTCTAGTGGCAGAAATATCATACTGTGCATTATAAGAAATGCTGCTGAGAGCTGCCTGCATGCACTTGTTTTTCACAATAATGTCAGAAAGGGTTTGTTTTTTTTGCAGCTTTTAACTAAACACATGCTTAAAGGTCCCAAAGGCCAAATTGAGCACCGCTAGTGGTCGCAGTTCAGCACCAGCATGTTAGACCAAAACTAACCGGCGTATCGACCACATCTCCCCTCGCTCCCCTACTGCCCCGCCCTCTGTGCCTCCGCCGCTCTCAACGGCACAGAGAAATCTTTTATTTTTATCTTTTATCTTTATCTTTATCTTTATCATTTATCTTCAGCAGACTCGACTACTGTGACGGTGTTTTTACAGGACAGCTGCAGCTGATTCAGAACGCTGCTGCTCGAGTCCCAACAAGACACTGGCTTCCTGTCAGTCAAAGATTAGATTTCAAAATCCTGCTGTTGGTTTATAAGGCACTGAATGGTTTCGGGCCAAAATACATTTCTGATCTGCTGCTACGTTATGAACCATCCAGACCTCTGAGGTCGTCAGGTACAGGTCTGCTTTCAGTCCCTAGAGTCAAAACTAAACATGGAGAAGCAGTGTTCAGTTATTATGCGCCACACATCTGGAACAAACTCCCAGAAAACTGCAGGTCCGCTCCAACTCTCACCTCTTTTAAATCAAGGCTGAAGACCTTTCTGTTTGCCACTGAAGCAATTTCAAGGCTTTGAACTGCACTGTGACTTTTATTTTCTAGTCTTGTCTATTTTAAACCTATTCTATTTTAGCTTATTTTCCTATTTCATAACTTGTTTTAATGTTTTGTTTCTTGATGTCTTCCTGCTTGTTTTTTTATGTATTTTAAATGCAATTTTGAATTTCTGTTAATGTAATTTTTATGCCCCTGTAAAGCACTTTGAGTTGCCTTGTGTCTGAATTGTGCTATACAAATAAACTTGCCTTGCCTTTGCCGCCGGCAGGCAGATTAAAAACACGTCAAGTGTGTGTTTTCCCGCTGAAGTCTGCAGTTTTTCCACGGTTCACATGCACTAACATCCACACGCGGCCAGACTGGCTCCAAAACAAAAAACACAGAAGCTCAATAATAATGATAATAATAATAACAACACAGACTTTATATTGGACCTTTTAAAGACATTAAAGCTAAGTTTTATATTCAAGTTTTATATTTTGACTCTCAAACTTTCAGTTTTACTGCAAATGCACTATATATAGGTTTCAAATATCGATTGTCGATCTCCTCGTTCACTAACAATCATTGTCGGCCCTGAAGAACCACATTACTCGATCCCTGTTAGTCGCTGCTATGTTGGTTTTCTCCACTCTTAGTGAAGCTACGCACATTTAAAAAATGTATTCCACTTTGTGAAAACATCTGGAAAATGGGATAAATGTTCTCTTTTAAAATGCAGTATGTTTCATGTTCATCCTGTTTTCTTCCTGCAGGACTATATTTGATGATGGCGAGCTGCTTGAGTTTGCAAAGCTGGGGAGTTACCTGGAGTACGATCTGTTTGGAACTGAAATGCTGAATTACCCATATAACCTGGAGGTGGACATGCCCAGTGACAGCCAGAGAGTGAAGGCGTGAGTAACTCTGCTCAGGGTTAAACTTGTCTTTTAAGAGCGTTTTTTGTGATTAGACGTGACAGGAGTGAAAACGTGTGTGACCACGTCGTCCACACTTGACATTTTAATATAACCTCAGTGTTCAAAGTTGAAATCAGATCCATCTGTGCTCTTCTTTGAGAGAACGCCTTCGTGTATTCATTCATGTTCACGTCTCAGGGGTGCATCATTTTGGCTGCTTTTTGTGTTTTCCTCCCCGCGGAGAGAAGAGCGTGTCCTCAGGTTTTTTCACAGAAAACTGTGAGACGCTAATCTCCCTCTGCAACAGGGGGAGGAGTGTGTGTCAACAGGAGGAGTGATGAGTGAGTGATGCCGCTCGCAGTATTCACAAAAGACAGGTTTAACAACACGTGAAGGCAGACTGACAATTACAGCATGTTCTCTAACTAAGCTTGTCAGTCAAAGTTTTCACGTTTCTCTCTCTTGGCACTCAGCTTGGCGTTCCTTGTGAAGGAGGGCTACGAGGACAAGATCGTGATCGCCCACGACATCCACACCAAGAACCGTCTCACCAAGTACGGCGGCCACGGCTACTCTCACATCCTGAAGAACATTGTGCCGAAGATGCTGATGCGAGGCTTCTCGCAGCACCAGGTGGACAAGATCCTCATCGACAACCCGAAACGCTGGCTGACCTTCAAGTAAAGCAAAAATAAAGAGAGAGACCCAGAGAAGGTGGTTTGATGTAGTGACTTTATCTTCAGAGTACGACTGAACACCCCTTTGCAATAATCGGTCTTAAGTCTTTTATTAAACCAATGATTTTTCAGCATCACCAAATGTTTTTCTAGAGGCCCTTGTTGATTAAATCTTGATTTTATATTTGTAATTACACGTCATTCACTTTGTTAGCAAATCATTTGAAGGATGATGCAGTGTCTCCTGATAGCAGTCTTGTTTTTGTCCAGTTTCTATCTGCAGAAATGCGAATCTGTGCTCTGTAATATGGTGCTAATTGATTTTTGTCACTGCCAATATGCATAAGTGATATCTCTGCAAACACGTTTCTATGGGATGAAAATAAGCAGCCTGTAAGTAATCAGTATGCTGCTCCGCTCTCGACACAATGCGGCTGTGTTAGATGAGTTGTCCTGTTGCCCCTCAGTGGGTGTCTGGGTGTCTATGGGAGGCTGACGATGAAGGACATGCTCTCCTCTCATCTGGGAACAGGTGGCCTCGCAGGGTGACTTCCCCCGCATGATCAATGGCATGATCGCCACAGCTGACTGTGCATCGCGAAACAACTCTATAACTTTGATTCATCTTTCCGAGAGGATTAGAGAGCGAAGGCTTTGGGGAGGATTTAATTGTACGTCGCAGTCGCTGACAGTCTGTCTGGACAGATCGATGGAGGAAACATTTGTGTCAGTGTGAATGTCCAGTTTTGTGACGGTGACTAACCAGCAGACCACCCTGCTACCCCCCCACCACCACCACCACCCCAAACCAGCTGTCATATTGAGACAAGAAAAATGAGTTACTCTGATCATTTTTGGTGACAGTGCTTCAATGTGAACATCAGAACGGCCCTTTACACATTCAGTGCCATTTTTTTTATAATCATACATGCATCACTACGGCTTTTACATTTCCACTCAAAAAATGCAACAAATGCCTGATATTCTTTTGAAAAATAAAGCACACACATGACCAACAACACTGTGAACAGAGTGGTGATTAGTGAGTATAACTTTAGCATCGATAATTGGGGGATGAAGGTCAATACATTGACTCACCGAGTATGTGTTTAACCACAGCAGCTACAGTATGTTTGACATGTCAGCAGACTTAATTTGTAAAGCTAAACAGTTCATTGAGGGTACAACAGCGACACTAATCAATCTGACAAGGGGACACTTGAGTGCTGTACACGTTAAAATTCATTATGAGCGTTATTACTCCGTAATTACACGGTAAGCTCTTCATTGCAAAGTGCAGTTTTTCGCATGACGTCCTCCACATCTCCCTGGACTCTTTTGCACAATGGGGGGGTGGTGGTGGTGGGGGGGGGGAATGGTGAGCTCTGTCTCTAATAATCCAACTGACATTGAATCGAGCATGAGCAGTGAAGCAAGCGGTATGTAGAGCGGATCCTGTGGTTCAATCAGCGTACAGCATGAAGCCGGAGAAGGTGCTGTACTTGTTGTTGTTGCCCCCGTGCGCCTTCCCGCCGTCAAGCTTGATGTAAATCTCGTCCCCGGGCTCGAGGTGGAGGACGACACTGTTGCTGGCATAGTCGTAGTTCTGGTCGGCGTCTTGGGCGATGGCGCTGGCTCTCACCTGGAAGGCA
Source organism: Pagrus major (assembly GCF_040436345.1). Taxonomy (NCBI): domain Eukaryota; kingdom Metazoa; phylum Chordata; class Actinopteri; order Spariformes; family Sparidae; genus Pagrus; species Pagrus major. Next base: position 19,368,279 of record NC_133235.1, on the reverse strand, counting down.
AGAGAGACATTTCTGCTCATGAAGCGTGTCTGCGACAGCTCCAGCGGTGATTGCACACATCTGTCAATTTCATTTCAAACTCAAAACAACCCTCACACAACTTCACTGTCAGCATTTTTTTTTTCATTATTCAAATTTAATGTAGCCTATTTGTAGTGTCTTTCAAGGTACAACTGTGCGTAAAAGTTGTGCGTAAAAATGCAAAAAAGTAAACATTTGCTCACCAAATGATGATTTTTCACTGTGTTTTGTAAAGAAATACTAAAGAGTAAAGCTGAGACATGTAATACATTAAAAGATTGTTACTTAATTATATCATGGAGCGTCATACCTGGTTGTTTTTACAGAGATCAGCCCACATGCTTGTTCCATCTCCGCCTCGCATCAGCACATGGTAAACAAAGAAGTAAATCCCGGGTATCGAGCAGGTGAATTTCCCTGTGGAGGGGTCATAGTGGTTACCAAGATTTGTGACCACGTCGTCGAATTTCAGCACTTCATATCCTTCGTGCTGCTTCTTCAGTCCTGCATAGAACGCAATCTTTGGCACGGTGTTGTAAGTGGCAGCGCTGATTGCACCGTTGGGCCCATTTACTCCGGGTGCTCCCGGGAGACCCGGAGGGCCCGGCGCCCCTCTCTCTCCGGGCGGGCCAGCAGGTCCAGGTGGCCCTGGCTCTCCACCTGGACCCCTCGGACCCATCCTCCCGACGCGCCCCGGCTCTCCCTGAGGACCTTGGATGAACGTCGGAAGCGACTGAACGAGGCGGTTGTCTTTGATCGGGTTGGTCACCTTGGCTGTGGCCGTGGCTGCCGTCCCGTGCGAGTCGCACACCATTTGACATGATCCGAGCATCTCATAACGCGCGGGTGTCCCGGCGGTGTTCACCATGACCGGGATCAGAACCACCAACACCAGCACCAGCGCAACGCCACAAACACCAGTTGCGATCATCTGCGCTCTGCGGAATCGCGGTGTTCTCCGGAGTTGATGGTCTTCCAGCCTGCTTGTGGGCGATATTTTTGCAGAGGGAAGAATTTCACCTTCTCTCGTGTTCTGCTGCAACTTTTGGAGACAAAATAGTCTTTCAAATGCTGATGCGCAAAAGTAAGCATCCACAACTTTTACGCGCTGCAGTATCCGTTCAACTGATTCATCTCCACCTTCTCACTGCGAGAAACGACGACAACAAAATACTTTCTGAGAGGAAAAAAAACAAACAAGCTGCGTTATGTGATTGTGAAGCACCGAGTCAGCAGCACAAGTTTCTGTCCACCACGGTGCCACAGGAGAGAGTGGGCTAGAAATGAACCGTTACCCGCTCCTCTGTTTGGAGAGTGAGGGGAGGGGTGGAGGTGATGGATGGGATAGAATCCATGCATTTCTTCAATCAAAAGAGAGAAAGTGGAAAACATACAAACACTGATGCAACTTTGAAGCCCTGAAACGTGACTATTATTCCATGCATTTGTTTTTACCACGTGACCAGCCTTTAAACACATCACTTTTTGTATTGATGGCTGTAACGTTACACCCCAAAACACCTAATCAGAACTTAACCAACAGCTCTAAAGGTCTTAAGCATAATTAGGCCCATTAAAGAAAAAAAAGCTATACTCCTTTGGCACCTGGTCACACCTCAGCGGCTCTCAGTGTCCAATTTATCATTTGGACAAAATCTATAGAGCCACTGAAAGAAAGGGGGGAGTCACTAGGAGCTGGCAGTGAAGGATGTCTTCACATAAATATACTGATGAAACGACAAATAGAATAAAGGGAGATCACTCAATTGATAACCAATGTGAGTTCACCATCAGCTGCTATTAGTTAAAATCAAAGTAGCTGGTTGTAATGATGTGATATTTGCCTAAACAAGTGATGAGTTTTTTTTTTTTATTGAATATAAAATGATCCAAACAGTCCCTATCGATTTTCAAGATTCAAAAACAAAATGTTCTGTCCAGAATAGAAAACTTTTCTAAGGTTTGAGTGATGAAGGGCTAATTCTTGGTGAGGAGGGCAGATGATGATCTTGCTCATGAATGCAGAGGCTATCGATGGCACCTCACTGCCAGGTGGAGAGACAGATGAAGAGGGAGGAAAAACACAGATAGCCTTGTTTGTATGGGAGGTGGGAGGCTTTTGATTGCAGCCCCAATGAGATTCTATGGAAGTCACAAATGCAAAAGTGTTTCTGGAGCTCAAAAAGTGCCAAGCAGAACCATTTGCACTTAAAAAAGATTAAGTTAAATGGGCTGTAAATATGATAAAAATGAACAAATAATGAGCTGTATTACTTTACAAATATTGAGGATATTATTCTGTCAGTACGGAAGCTTATCGCTGCCACGCTGGAAAAAGACAATTGGATTGGTAAGTTGTAACATGACAAGATTATTTTTTATAACAAGATGCTTCCAGGCTACAACAAAATACAAACTTTGTGTTATAACAAGAAAAGTTTCTTGTTATTACTCAAAGAAACTTTTCTTGTTATGACTAATATGTTATTTATCTTGTTATAACATAAAGTACTTAAAATAGGTTCACATTATATTGTCACGTAACATAACAAACATTTCATATTATAACACAATATATCTTAATATATATGTATTTATGTATATATATATACGTATATATATATATATATATATATATATATATATATATATATATATATATATATATATATATATATATATATATATAAAAATGTTATATTGTCACATTATTACATGAAACATTTCATGTTATAAATTTATAAAAATGTACAAAATCTTCTCACATTGTATTGTCAGGTTATAACAAAAACATTTCACGTTACAACAAAATATTTTCAGCTATATATATACATGTATATATGTGTGTATATATATATCTATTCACACACACATTATACAATATATGTTATGGGCATTTAAAGCAGAAAGAGGTGAAAATGTTTGCTCAGAGAGAACATTTGCAATCAAGTTGCTGGTTGGAAGAGCTTCTTCCAAATTATCAATGAAGAGACATTTTACATTTTTACATCATAAGCGATGTAAAATAGTTTGTCGGTTTGAGGACACATCATGGCCTTGTTAAAGCCCTGTGTAAAAGAGGAAGGACAGGCAGTCCTCCAAGCTAACAATGATGTTATTGTCATAACAGAAATCTGGGTACAAGTATTGACGTAAATGGATTTGGATCAATTTGCCGCCAATATTGACGTCCAGAAACTATTAAAAGAGATGTTTTAATCAATGGCATTATATTAATAATGTAATGTGAGAGTTGTTTATGATAAAGCTAACAACAATTATGAATAACTCCGCAGTGAATGTGGATTGTGATATTGAGTCATCGTATTTCTACAATTGTCTATGTTTTTGTCACAATTGAACTTGTGTCCACTGGATTTGAAGATGTATGGCATTTAGTCTGCCAAGTGTCTCACAATTTTGTGAAAGTGTAACATTTTTTGTCTGTCTGCCTCATGATTCAGATCCAAGTTTTAAGAAGAATCAGAGAAGTAGTTTTTCTCTGTAACCTGCTGAGAAACAAACAAACCCAAACGAAAAATATAGCCTCTTTGGCAGTGATGGAAAAGAAAATAGGACTTGAATTCAGCCGGTGGAGAGATGACTTCAAATGAATTCAGATGTCTTCTGGATGTGTAAATAAGCAAATGTCTGCTAACACATTCGCCATGTCCAGCCTCAGCTGTACTTTCTGTTTAGTGCAAATTAGCAAAATGTTAACATGCTAACACAGTAAACTAAGATGACGTACATGGCAGACTTTATACCTGCTAAACAGCTGCATGTCAGCATTGCCAAGCATTATTTTCTATTTAGTGCTAATTAGCAAAATGTTAACATGCGTGCATGCTGAACTAAGATGGTGAACATGGTAAACATTATACCTCTGAAACATCAGCATGTTAGCATTGCCATTAGCCTCAGCTGTACCTTCTGTAAAGTGCAAATTAGTAAATGCTGACAGGCAGATCAATATTAGGCTATACCTGCTAAATATTAGCATGTTATCATTGCCAAGCTGTACTTTCTGTTTAGTGCTAATCAGCAAACTGTTAACAAGCTAACACGCAAAACTAAGATGGTGTAGCCTACATTGTAGATATTGTACCTGCTCAACATCAACATGTTAGCATTGCCATAAGCCTCAGCTATACTTTCTGTTTAGTGCTAATCAGCAATTTGTTAAGATGCTAACATGCCAAATTAGGATGTGAACTTGGCAAACAATAAACCTGCTAAACATCAGGATACTAGCATCGCCATTGTGAGCATTTAGCATCATGGATGTTGGCGAGCATGAGAGCATTTAGCTGTTATATGTTGCTGTAATTAAAATTTCAGAATAATAGAGGGTAATTGCATGAGTCATCCAGAGCAAATAAATAGTGACTAGTCTTGCAATGATGAAATTTCAGAGTAAAATTCCTAAAATTATTATTTATTTAATTCATGCATGGTTGTTACAGCTGAGTTGGGAGGGCACTGCATGTGAGCTAAGATGCTTGATCATTTCTAAACGACCACACATTTTCTGTGGGAAGGGTGCAAAGTGAGAAATAGAATAGTATATAATTGAATAGTACATAAAGACACACATCCCTCCCTCACACACACACTCCCAGAAACACAGTGGGACATACTGTGGCGGCTATGAGTCAGTGAGCACTTGTTAGTGGTCAGGCTCTTTCCCTCCCGGTTGGCACGAGCCTCTGGTGACTCAGGGAGACTTGAAGACCAGGAGCCAGAGCGAACAGCAGTGTCAAAATCCACCAAAAGCTGTGGGAAGAGGACGCAACTTGTATTAGAAAGCTTTTCACAGCCATCACACCGACTGAATCAGACACAAAACGTGTGTCCAAAGTTGACTTTCATCACTCTTTTTCCATCTTGGCTACTCAGCTCACCTCCGCTGATGTACTGAAGCATTCCCCTGGTGGTGGAGAGCCCTGACAGGTTGTTTTGAGTCTCGACATCGGAGTTCATTTACAACCAGTCGGGCAGGAGTCCTGTGGGAGCCTGATGATTTTTGACATCCGGACAAGCAGATGTTCAGAGGACATGAATAAAACATACGGCCCATCTGACCACAGAGCGAAGGCTTTCTGAGTGTCTAATGAAATATGAGGCATGATTTCAATTCACAAAATGAAAAAAATCCCTTTGTCAGATGACTGCGATGCTGCATGAAATATGGATGCCGTTTATGTAGCCTGACCTGGGTGGCTAAGCAGGGTTCAATTGCGGTTATGACAATCAAAGCTGAGACAGGTTTGTCAAAATGTGGTGAATGGGAAGGAAAGTGAATGGACGTCTCATTACCAGCCAGGAATACAAACAGAAATATTATGTGACCATTGACACCCAAGTGTTTATCAACTGATGAAACACCATGTGTGCCAGGCAGCAATAAGATGCATGTCCCTCAGCGCGTTTCACACCTTCCGCTCTTTCAAAAAAATCTGAGTGTTTATTTTTCTTTTTCCTCAGAAAAGGCTGGGCTCAACAGTTCAGCTCGACGGGGGGGTGGGAGGGAGATAACAGAATGCGTTACCACACCACCCACTCAAAGCTGGTCCCTGTACTGTATTTAAGATGGAGAAGCAATCACAATCATACCAGGGTGTGACTGTAGTTTCATGCTGGAGAACAGGGCTTTTCATTCAAGTGAAAATCAAGGTGTGATTGGAGATTGTTTAGTTTGATTTCATTATTTGCTTCCAGCTGACAGGCAAACAATGACTTTAAAGCATTTACTTTGATTGGTGTGCATGTCTTTGTGTCAGGGTGGTGCTGTTCTTTTCATTCTTCTCACCGTGTGGGAGAGGGTGATCTCACTGTACTCCTTCCCTGTATGAACTGATGGAACACTTCACTTAATCCTGATTCAGTAAGGAGTAAAAGCGCTGAGGGTGAACTCAGTGTGCATTTTTAGTTCATGCTTTCCACACAAGGGAGACAGAAGACGGGTAAAGACTCAAATACAACACAGATAAACTTCAGGTGATTTGTAAAGACAAAAAAATCAAAGAGCTCCTGGATGAGAATTACAAAATTGCATTTCAGGAATTATAACAGTAATTTCATTCATTCTTTTGAACATGATATCACAAGAATGCTTTATGAGAATTTCTTCAAATTTGGCACAAATGTCCACTTGGACTGATCAGATTTTAGAGGTCAAAGGTCACTGTGACCTCACAGAACACGTTTTTGGCCGTTACTCAACAATTCATATGATAATTATGCCAAAATGACAATTTATATTATAGTTTTCTGCAAAAAATGTTCCGGCCATTATCCAACACCATATCTCAGGATTAGTATCCTGACTGGTGCAGGGAGGAATTAAAACCACAAGGCAGTAATTGTTGTTTTCATGTTTTCCTTTCATTTGTCCGTCATGTAAGCAGGTAAAAATCTTGTTTTTCAAGAGAGAGACCTGGAGAAGGCAGCATTAAAAACATTGCTACAAATAAAAAAATACAAAATACAAACTTATGTCTGGCTTAGAAAACTGAAGATAAGCCAAAACACAAACAAAACTGAAAAGAAGGAAAAAGGAAGAAATAACTTAAAAAAACAGAAAAACAAAAAAAGATGAACAAACAAACGAAGAAAAAAAAACATTAAGAAAACTACAAAAGAATACAGACGATATCTAGTTTTGACGCATCAACACAAAGCCTCTGACCTGCTCTTATCGCTCACACTGCAAAATGTAATTTTTGCCTGCAGTCAGGGTATTTAAATTGTTTTCAGTGCAAATCACCTTGTTTCATTTCCTCCTTATTTTAAAATATTATTTATTTTTTAGAACAGAGCTGATAACAAAGGTGAAACTGTTGTTTTCCAGTAAAGTCACCAGCCCTTCTCATGCCTCCTGTGAGTGACCGTGTTATGTACACTTGTTCTATGACCAACTAAAATAAAATAAATAGAAATGAACAATGGTGCTGATTGCTGTTCTTCACATATCAGCATGTAAAACCACATCATGTTACTGGTTCTACTTTAAATATCATGTTTTCCTCTCTGTAGCGTCCTCTCGTCCTCCAGCAGGAGCTCAAAGCCAAACACGTCATCGCTCACATGCAGTCTGTGAATAAGATGTTGAATCATGAGTTGCATCCTGTGAGCGGCTCAGGGACAATATAGAAAGTCACCGCAAACTATGAGAAGGAGATCACTGTGATGCAATGAAAGGAGCTGCACAGGAAATGATTGTACAGCTTAATAAACCAATAAATAGGTCAATCAAATCCAAATACACTTGGGGAATGTTTTATTCGAAACATTACTTAATACTGTTCATTAACTAGTCAAAGTGTTTTGCTTTCCATCAGCGGCTGCAGTTGAAACTGGTCGCTGCTGATTCTGATGTGAAATTATGAAAAAAATGTAACAATATGCATGCTCCTAAGGAACTAGTTAATAGTTTATATGTGTTCCCTGATGTAAACTTCAACATGCAATATTAATTAATACATTAGATGAATACATTGGATCTCTTTTGGTTTATGATGGTGGGCTGTAACGGAGTGCATTTGCTTTGCATTTTTGAAGTACTTCTACTTTAGTTAAGCATTTGTACCAATATGCTACTTTTATATGTGCGAATACTCCACAATGTTTCAGAGCAAAAAACTGCACTTTTTAGTCACTGCGTTTGTTTAACAGCTTCAGTTACGAGTTACAGTTTAAGATGTTACATTAAAAAAATATGACTGTCATAAAATATGGAACAGTATATACAAAATGCTGTAAATAATATTAATATAACACACCAAAGCTTTTACCTTGTATCTTTTGCCTTTAAAACTTGATATCCTTCTTATAATACTTGTGTACGTCTTTTGGACGCAGGAGAGTAAATTTTACATCGTCGGGCCACTACTTTTCATTTACGAGAAGGATCTAAATACTTCTTTTAGTGCTGGTTGAGGAAGCAATCTTGATAAACCATAATGTATTTAAAGGGTCAGTGTCACTGGTTATACTGCAAGTTATAAAAAGTGACTGAATTGTTGCTGTCATGGCTCTGTATGTGTGTGTGTGTGTGTAATTGTCTCTGAGGAAATGTTCACTCCTTCATTCCAGGACTCTTTTGATTGCCCCCGATAAAACTTTACGTATTGCAACCTGGAATACAGGATTACAACAAAGGATTATAACGAAGCCAAATCCCCCGTGCAAAAAAAAAAAAAAAAAAAATTAAGTAGATTGATTTTCATCGAGATGTCAATCGATGCACCGTGGCATCAGAGGGTGGAGTGTCACATTTTCTGCCGATGAGATTGAGCGGCAGCGAGAGGCTTAGTGGCAAATACAATCGAGGAGTGTAAACATACCGAGGGCCGCAAGAGGCCGATCAATGCCTCCAGTCTGGGCTTGATTAATTACCTCAAGAAAGAGACTGAGGTGTGAGGGCACCAGAGAAACCTGATCAGAACAAGATTTATCACCCAATCTCTGTATCATCACTCCCTCCCTCTCTGTGTTTTCTCCATTTACTGACCCGAGTGTGTCATGTGAAGGAGTGAGTGACCTCTTAGCATGTTGTAGAGGTTAAAAAAACAAATTGAAGTAATGGTAACCTTCACCTACCGTTCAGAAGGACAAAGGTAGCAGATATCATATAAAAACCCCAATGAATGATGAACTTCTGTCTACCAGCAAGTCTAAAGCTTTCTGATTAACACGTTTTACTTTGTTTTGTTGCAGTGGGGCTAAGTGGTAGGGTGGGGTTGGGTGCAGGTAGGATCATTTTGTTAACTTTGGACAGAGCCAGGCTTGTTGTTTCCTGCTGTTTACAGTCTTTATGCTAAATTAGGCTAGGATAACCGGCTTTTGGCAGTATAGCCCTATATTTACCAGACAGATATGACGAAAGGTAAGAAAAAAGTCAAACTGTACCTCTTCATGATTCTGCAGAGGAGAGTTTATTTGTACTACCTCTCCTCACTTCCTCCTTTGCAGCTGTAATAATAGATGCAGCCACTAGAGGTTGCCACCTAACAACAAACTTAAATATGGGTCGTTAAAAAAGCGGCTTTCTTTTTAGACCTTTATGGACGTTTTTGCAGGCTCCAGCATGATTTTTTATAAAAACAGAGCTTCCATTTAATAGTAATGTGGCTTCTTTCTGCTGCATGAATAAATAGGTAACTGTTTGCTAACATATTTGCCATATCAGCTGTATAAGATAATCACATTTCAAGATTTTTTTTACAGCTTGTTGAGCTCACCCGAAATGGACTAAACCAGAAGGACATCTCTAAGGCACAATTGGGGAAGTTGGACTGGTTAGCTTAGTATTTCTATAAATCAACTGTTACACACACTTACTGCTCTCTATAGGTTTATCAAATATCTGTTTATATTGTCTAATCACTGCATGATAGGTACAGGAGGGGAAAATGTGCTGAAAACCTCCATGTTAAATTGCATTTAGTTATCAATTTTTAATGATACGCTCCTTTTGAACAGTTTAAGTGAACGGCATTAATGAAGAGATAAAATATCGAATACCTTTGGTGCGATTCCTTTGTGACATTTTCTGTGGAATCACCTTTCATTCCCGAGCTAAATGCCAGCCAAATTTAAAAAACCTGGACCAACTAGAGGATTCTTATGGTCATCACTGTCCACGCACACAGAATAATGAACACAATAAAATAGTAGATTCCCAAACATTAGTGAGTCTCAATAAGCTGTTCCAGCCGGTCAGATGAATCTCCTCATATGAGACTGTACGCTGTGAATAAAGACCGGTCACTGTCACAACCAGGACAGCCACATGACATCCCCGCTGTCTGATGCACGACTGTCTCTCTGTCACCCTACATCCTCACCCGAACTAATGATAACCTTTGACTCCCAAAAGATGTCAGGAGATGAGAGAAAAAACCCAATTAATTTAGGGTGAAGAGGACTGGAACGTGTGAGCACGTCATGCTGGTGGAGTGAATGGTGAGGAGCTCCAGGAAAGACAAGGCTCCGCATAATTAGGATTCAGGAGGCTCATTGTCGAAGATAATTAAAGCTGACAGCCACTGTGGAGTCGAGAGGAGGAGAGCGGAAAACACCTTCAAACTACATGCTTCACTTTAACACACTTCATACATAGTCTTTCAATCTCTGCAGCTGACACAAACCTGCAGCACCATCCATCATAACAGCTTGCCTGGAAACTGCATATGAGGCAATAAAATAGATGACAGATTAACAGAGAGAGTAATGACAGTTCCGGTGTGAACCTGTACAGCCTTTTTAACCCAAAATCAAGCTGAACAAAGCTGTTATAATAAGTGACAGTTTCAGCTGTGTCACGGATGTGTGTTTAATATTTGAGCAGCAACCTCACTCTTTCTTTAAAGCTTTTGTTGAAAGTGTCTTTATTCCTTTGCAAGTTATGAGTTCAGTCTCTCCCAATGAGAATTCATTATATTTTAAATTGGTTTAGCAAATAATCTTGAACTAGATTATTCTTTTTGTACAAACAGCAATATCTTGCTTGTTAAAATATTACTTATTTAAGTACAATGTGACAACCAGTAAGTCATTTTTGCTGAGCAGCGGCAACTGAGGTCACAAGTGGCCTTTCAGGATAATAGGACAATCAATTTCAACGATTTTCCTTTTTACATTAGTTAAGTTAAATGTCCAGTATGTACAATTTAAGGAAACCGACTAACTTGGGAATAAAATGATTTAATGGTGCTGCTCTTCTAGACTTAACAAATATTATCTGACCAAATTGCTCATTTTATGATAGTGAAACCAGTCATTTCTCCTGGGTTGTGAGGCGAAAAAAAAATCAGTTTCTTTCACAATGTAAGCTTATGGGGGAAAATCTATTGGGCCCCAGGGCATCACTTGACGTTTTAATTACTCGTTTAGCCACTACGAAAAATTGTCTTCAAAGCCTGGCGCTCTTCCCGGGGACTTGCTTCAAGCATCATGTGATGCACTGCGGCCCAAAAGTACTTTTTCCCATAAGCTTACATTGTGAAAGAAGCTTTTGTTAAATGGTGGATATATTTCTTTGAGTGTCACAACCCCTGTGAAATGACTCGTTTCACTGTCGTGACTGGAGCCACTCAGTCCAATAAAATCTGGAGAGTCTAGAAGAGCCGCACGATTAAATGATTTTATCCCCATTCAAGTTAGCTGGGAGCTAAACCTGAAGTTAGTTGGCTCGGTCGGCGGTAGTCTTTAGTGAGCACACTCTATGGGCCGCACAACATTGAAGATCCGGGTATGAAAATACCTGGGAAGTCGAGCGTTTTTGGCTTTAAAACGCCACTGAGCAGCTTTTATTGTGATAATGTTTTCTGGTTTTCCCTTCCAATGTCCTCTGGCTGCTCTGCCTCAACTCTTGGTGAGTTTCCCAATGGACAGATATGCGCCAAATCACACAACACCAATTCCTACCTAATGTTACTTTAATGTTTAGGTTCAGTCATTGCTCTCATCATCCTTGTAACCCAAACCCTAACCTAAAAAACTCACCATATGCCATATGCGCAGCACCAAACAGCAGACAGCGAACTAGCTGGTGAACAAAGTGGAGCAGCTAAAGAGCATGCTGGAGTCTTTAACTGCTGAAGAGACAGATGTTTCCCTCAGTTGGAGGAGACCAAATCAGAAATAAAAGAAAAATGTTGTTCCATATCTACTTGATGTGTAAACATGTTATACAAGTGTTTAAAGTGATAACATGCAATGCTTAATTTTCAGCTTGTTCAGCCCTGAGTGCTTCAATCAAGATAAAAAAAAAAGTGGGATGGGCGCAGTGTGTTAATTTCTTCTACTTACTTTTGTAATAAACCACTTAAACTTTTCCATTTAATATGAGACATGCGGAAATGTAGTGTAACAGCAGCAGAAGTGCACACACTTCAGTATGACAGAAGAGTCGTAAAGTCAGTAAAGTGACTCACTTATGTAAGATATCAATTAAAAGTTATCTAAAGAAATACATTAAACTACTGGTCAAACCAGACCAAACAAGGCTGCAGCAGCAAAATCCCTGAGTGTCATGAATCGAGCAAGGGCGCGTTTAATTGCTTATAATTTATCTTTTGCTCTGGTGTAAAGCACCACGAAATGCTTTTGTACAGTATGTTGGTATGTGTGTATGCCTTTGTTTTTAAAAAGGTGCCATTTGTAAGAAAAATTTATTTTTGAATCTTAGCCCCAGCTAGTCACAAACTGTCACTTTGGGATGGCAGCCGACCCAATCCCAAAGTGACGAGTTGGGAATGAGACTCAAAAATCAACTTCTCTTACAAATGGCACCTTTAAGCACTTTTTCGCTGTTTTGTTTTTATATAAAGCCCTTTGAGCTGCTTTTGTGAGAACTTGTGCCACACAAATAAAATCTGAATATGGATCTTCAATGAGCGACATTTTGTGAGTGAAATATTCCTTTGGTCCTAAACAGTAAAGTGAGCACAGTGATAGAAAATGACCAACTGCTGTAAGTTTATGTTGCACTTCAGAATAAAAAAGAGCTTAAAAGGGGACTAATTACCTCTATATAATAGTTTTAGACAGTTTTTTCCCCCAATGTCAGACGAACCCTCACTTAATGAAAGTGTAATATTAATTATTGACAAAAAAAACAAACAAACAGAGCCAGTGCACACAAGAACCACAGTTTTCCATAAATGTTCACGGTCAAAAGAAAGTGACCCATTTATCTTAATATAAAGTCAAATCACATGTGACAGCTCTTCCCAAATTAATGAGACTTTACAAAGACAGTTCCATTTTTTAATCTACAAAATCATCTCTGAATCATCATGCAAATGAAACATTTCTGCGTATTCTCCCTGTCGAGCACTGCCTGTAGGAATGGAACAGTTTAACCAGTTGTGCTCAAGGTTTTAAGCAGCATCACTTTTCCTTACTACCGCTTTTCTAGCTTGGTGTTCACATTCGCAGTCTCTCATATACAAATACACTGACTGTACATACTGTACATCCTTCAAAGCTGAAACCACACACACACACACACACACACACACACACACACACACACACACACACACACACACACACACACACACACACACACACACACACACACACACACCAGATTTCTTTTACCAAGCTGACACACGTCTGAGTTAATTTCTTCATCTCCAGTTTTGTTTTCTAACATAACGGCGTCTTGTTTTCCGCCTTGTGAATGTCCAAATGAGATAGCTGTAGAGGCTGAAGTGTGTCATCACAGAGACCACCAGAGCCGTTGAAGGAAAGGCACTTATCAGTGACAGATAATTATGATTGGCTGAGTTCTTTGTTGCTGTTGATTCTGCTGGTTAGCTCCTCCCTTTGTGAATGGAAGGAGACGTGGAAATTTAAGAATACTGCTGAGTGAATTTCTGGTGGAACTCCTTGACTTTGCTGAGCAGGATCTTCAGCTTGTCTGTCGGTGGCAAGATGGTCATTCTGGGAGAGAGAAGGCAAAAAAAAGAAAGAAATTAACTGTCTTTTCAGACATGGAATACGCTACATTTCTAGATTTGTCTGTTAAAGTGAAAACTGACATTCAGACATAGGTGATTTTTAAAAGGTAACACTTCAGACACGATAGGACGTTTATGGAAAGAGCCACAATGCTCGATGTTTGAGAGGAGGAGGGAGGAGAGAGAGAGACAGAGAGGGAGAGCGCCTGAATAAATGACCACCATGAGCACAAGGGACCCTCGCATCTCACAATGAATCCATAAACACTGACTCCATATCGCAATCCATCTTCACGATAACCAGGTATCCTCTGGGGCGGCCTGCACATGTAAGTAGTTGCTCAAACTCCATACAGAAAGCAGCTGTTACAGAGCACTCAGGGGTTTCATAGAAGAACCGGTACAATTGTAACGCTTTTTTTTAAACTACGGTTACAAAATTGCATATAAATACAAAAATATTTAACTTTCCATACTCTTACTCAAATCCAAATATGATTTGTCTGCAATAAACTCTACCAGAGATATTAAGGAACAATGTTTGAATGTTTGGCCTTGGTGGAGGTCTGTGCACTTCCAGTACCCTACAAGTTATCAGAGGTTTTTGCACAGCGAGGGGTAACATAGTTTTCTATAGCCTGATCTGATGTGCGTGAAATCTCCCTAACTACTAAAACTATTTTGCAGTGTTTCATACTTTATTGAACTGATTTTTTTTCCTGGGTCCATGAGAAATGGAGACTGAGTTAATACATTTATTGCAGTGATCCCCAAAGGTGGTAACGCTACAAGGCAGCTCTCTCTGGTCTCTCTCTGCATGTTTAACCCTGCAGCCTTTGACCACATTCAAGTCAGACCTGTGCTGCGTTTAAAAGAGATACGGAAATGTTACCAGGTCCAACCTAATAAGATTGCTGTCCTGACTTTTATGTAAACGCGACTCAGACATGAGACCATATTAGCTTGCCATGTCTAAAAGGGGCTTTAATGTTAAATTGACCTATATTTTACAACAAAGGAATAAGCGCAGACACTGGCCTACAACAATAACTGAAACGATTCGTAAGAAATCAATTAGTTAAATGTGACAAAATTAATTAGAAAAAATATTCATAATCAAGTAACATTTAAAAGATCCCATGCATTAAGGCATACATAAAAATTCTTTACCATTTGTCTGACATGGGTTTTCAAAAAGAAAAAGATAATTATATCCTTAAAATCCTTGAAATGACATATACTCCTTCTCCCTCATTAAAAACTCCAGAGTATATGAATATAAAAATATTTTTCATTTCACTAGTTTAACTGCTGGACACAAGATGTCTCTTACTTCACTGTAAAGTCCATTCTCAGTGTATATGCACTGGAGGAAGTTTCCACATCACACTTGTGTATGTTGAATATTGGACCAGGATTGGTTTCCAAACTATTTGTGATGTCACAAATCATACTTGTAGATTAAATAAGATTTTCAATGGGCACAGAGATAATTTACACTTTTAGCATTTTAGTGTGAAACTCTGCAAACTCTTGTTTTTTAAGTAAAAATGACTAAATTCTACTAATAACTTAATTGGTTTTGGGTTGTTGCCATTTTAAGATGTCAACTTTGGCATTTGGGCCATTGTTCACGATCTTCAAACAATTAATTGTTTTTATCAAGAACATAATCGGCAGATTTATCAGTAATGAAAATAACTAATAGCTGTAGCCCTGGAAGTATTCAAGTGCTCTGCACCTGAAGTGGTAGGTTCCATCCTTCTGTCCGAAGCCGCTCCCAGGTACGAGGCAGATCCCAGTCTCCTCCAGCATCTTCATGCAGTAAAACATATCAGGTTGCTGACCCTTGTCCTAACAGAGAGGAAAAGAAACATTCTAAATTTGGTAAGAGGCTGAATGTTTAGGAATTGGAGCACTTAAAGTAGGAGAAAATTGAATTAATCTACTTTTTCCTTGGTAATTGCAGGTTTGCTGTGAACACAACCTTTACTTATAACTGAACACTGTGACTCACAGTACAGCCTTCATACTAAAAGCATTCCCACTGAGCTGCTCTTTAGAATTTGCAGTTTGTAGAGAATCAAATCAACTTAAAGCAGAACAGGAACAATTTAAGAGAGAAATTTAGAAACAGCTCAATCGAGCATTTCTTTGTAACCAATAGTAATTTCCTGTTTTTTTCAACAATAAAATGGGTAATCATGATTAATGATACAGTGCTACACATCTGGAAAAACTGCAAAAGCTCTCCAGGTTCACTTATTTGTACTGCAATGATTGTATCCTTCAGTTTCATGGCAACGTTTTTCCCCTTTTCGTTTATGTGCTCGGAGTTGTTTTATCACAGTCATTAGTCAGTTAAACATGGCTTCAGTGAGGACAGCAGCATAAAAATAAATCAATTTCATGTAATTAAGAGAAAAGAGATGAGTAATGATTTGAGGTCAAATTGAACTTCAAGTATATTGCATTTCCTCTGGATCAAAAGCTTTATGAAAACCTTTTAAAACCCTTTTTGTAAAGTGCCTCAGCCTTAGAATTAGCCGAGTATTGAGATCAGGAATGAGCTCAATGGACCGCACGGCAGCTCCATTTATATTCTGCCAATGCTAACGTTGGCGAAAGCATTGCTAAAGACACGGAAATCAAAGCAAAAAGAAAAACAAAGCAATGCTGCAACCGTGTGATCACGATAGTGAGCAGAGTCACCGGGATTGATGACGTGTCAGTAGGTCAGCTTTACTCTGACCTTATCCTCCATACAGCTAATCAGATTCTCAGCTTGGCTCTCCATGAAATTCCTCCTGAGCAGTCAACCTCGGGACAGAATTGAATCCACAAGCTATTGGAAATCATTTGTTCCCTTGAGCAAACAGGGAGGTGGAGGCACAGTGCACTGAACCTGGTTGAGCAGTTATTTAATCCAGCATTGTGTGGAGAATGTGATGTGTATTTAATGCCAGTTAGCAAAGCATGAGTATTAGTAGAGTGAAAAAATAACAAGTAGTACAGGAGCGAAAGTAATAATCCTTTCATAGCTGTATCATCCACTTTATTCCTCTCATTTTGTTGCTTTTCATCAACGTTATCTCCTTGAGGCAATAATACACTCACACTTGAATCACTGAAGCATCTGTAAGAGTGTGTAAAGAACTGACCATTGCCTCTTTTACAGCCTTTTCAGGGATGGTTATGCAAGGGAAGGAGTACATGGCACCCTGCACGGGATTGCAACTGATGCCCTGCACAGTATTGAGAACCTGCTCTGTCAGCTTGGCCTTGTCTGCTAAGGCACCTAAGGTTGCTGTGCGCTCCTGGATGAAGGAAATACAAAACAGAGAGAACAGAGAGCATTATTTCATTAATTGGAAGCGAAACGTTGGCTAACTTTTATAACAAAGTTTTCTACTTGAATTTCTCCAGACGTCTGTGAGACAGACGGACATCGATGACAGATATTATACAGTAAGTACTAAACAGAGAACAGATGAATAGTATGAGGTACACAGAGAATCTTTTTACACGCAAGATCATTTGGGGAAAAAGTTGGGAACCTCTGATTTAAGAGAAACTTAAAATAGCACTGAGTACTAGGATACAATCTGTACTCAATGACATGCTAGCATTTTGCAAAGAGAATGTATAATAATACTGCTGTCAGTGTACTGGTAATGTGCAACAAGAGATCATGTTGCGGAATATTGATGTATTGATCAATTAGTTCCTTCTAGAAATAAATGGCTTGTGGGTAGCAGACTGTGTACCTTGATGAACTTTTCATGTGAGGGTTCCCCAGGCTGTGGCGGGTTGACCACCAGGTCCATTAGAGCCTGACCAGGAACGGGAGGACACAGACGGACAGACACCAGCTTGGTCAGCTGGGCCTTCACCTCACTGTCCATGTTGATGATCTCCATGTAGCCTCCACGGAAGCCACACCTATAAGTGAGAGACAATATTACGCTGTGACACACAGCACGCGAAGCACACAAGACAGAAAAGACAACAAACACAAAGAACTAGTGGATTTATCCCAACATGAAGGTAAACTGACTTACTCTCCCATGTAACATTTGGAGGTGGAGTGGAAGGATACCAGCTCCACTGTATTTGAGTACTCTGGCCCCATTTCAAACAGGACCTTCTTAAAAGAGTGGAACTGGCAACCATCAGCGTACACATTATCCTGGTACACCTGACAGATGAAGACAGAGTGACAGGTGTCACAGGTGTGCAGAGAACAAGGAAGCAGGTGGATGTTAAGAAAGATGCAGAGACGGTACCTCGTCAGCCATGAGGAAGAGACGTTCCTTTGCTGCAAATCGGATTACATCCTCGATGCACTGTCTGCTCTGAACCTGACCTGTGAATGAGAAGGAGGCTCATTATGGCGAAAGGATTGAAACAGTGATTAGGCAGGTAGCTGTGTCTCTTTGCTGCCATCTAGTGGCTCTTCTATGAGCAGTGCATGAAATGTGTGGTTGATACAAAAGATGAGCACCAAACAGAAACAATTTCATTTTAAGTAACTTGTTTCCTGGGCGTCTTTGTGGACCTGTGGTGGTTTACTATGTGGCAGCAACTTCCCCAGTCCAACTATGGCCAATGATTATGTTAGCTTTTTGTTTCCATCACTCCTTTCCCCTCATGTTTACTGTCTCTAAAATGGCCCCCAAATTACCTATTAAAATATGTGAATCCTTAAAATTAAGGCAAAATCATCTGAGACTAAATTAGAGATTCACACAAAAAAAGTTCCATAAACTAGCCTTTTCTGGGGCTACATCTTGTAGTCTTCCTCAGCTTGTGGAGTTTGCTCAGTTGACAATGGACACTTTTAATGTCCTTTGATGACAACTGAGCTTCCTCAATAAAAATGTTCAAACTGTATCACTTAGGAAGGCCACAAGATGAAGCTGAAAGCCCACATAAAGCTATTAGGTGAAACCCGAGTTAAGATGAAGGTCACAAATTAAAAGTTCACGCTAAACTAGTAAATCATTTGAGATATCCAAAGGACAGATATTGAAAATCAACAATATATGCCAAACATAAATTGGACTGACAAAAAAGAGCACAAACACAAAGCCCCCTCCTGAATACTCAGTCTGCTCTGATTGGTCAGCTCACCCATGCCTGAGCCAGCACTGCTAATAACAACAGAGCAGCTGTGCTAAATCAAATCTTAAGTTATAAACTAGCCACTCCTCATAAATGATGCAAATGTTTGACACGGTGATGCGATGTGATGTCACAAAGTCACGGAATTAAAGGCGGGATTACTGGCGAGGCGTTTCAGGAGCATTGTTTTCTGTGGAAGAGAGGAGCTCCTGTTGGTGCCGACTTTGACCTTTTTAACTTTCAAGATCTTTTACATGCACAAGAATCTCTACAACATACTGAAACACAAAAAAGCATAATGGGTGTACCGTGCAACTTTTGAGACATGTTTTAACGAGTGGGTCCTTTTTGGTTTTGTTTCAGGAATTATACTTTCCTGCCACTGGTTTTGTGTTATTTCGCTAAACAACAGCTGGTGGTGGGAACACGCCAAGAAACATGGCGATGCACCAGCAAAGGCAGTTGAAAAACAAGATTGTTAGCAAGCAAACAAGGATGTAAAGGATTTAGAATATTAGAAATTATTTTTGCAAATGTTTGATGTGGAAGGAAAAGCACTCAATATACCCTTGTTATACGTCGAAGACACCCAAAATGAATTTTGTGGAGAAACACTGGGCATAAACATAACTTACCTTTAATGTGTAAAAATGCTGACAAATACAAACAGTCTGAAAGTCACTTTAATGGGGAAAAAAGGAGGAATCTTTACCGGTGGGGTTCCCAGGGTTGATGATGCACAGGGCTCGGGGGTTGCAGTGTTGCCGGGCCTCGTCCAGAGAGCGCTGCAGCTCGCTGATGTCCATACTCCAGCACTTTTGCTCATTAAGGTAATAGTTGATCTGCACGGCGCTCAGTTCTGCCAGTGCAGCAGAGTACAAGGGATACTGAGGAATGGAGATCATGACGCCGGTACGGGTTGCACCTTCACCACACACCAGCAGCTTCAGCATGGTCTAAAAGTGCAGGACAGGAAGGTCAAGAAAAATCTGTCAGCTCAACAGTTTAATCTACAGATGAGTTATCACATTTTTGGATTATATATAGAAACAGCTTTGTCCATGTGACACTTTATAGAGTTAAAGACTGAAAGAGGAAGTAGACAAGCTCTCAATTTCAGTTTGATGATCTGCCTCTGTGTTTTGGCACGAAGCCGTCATAACAACCTACAGTGAGTTCTCTTTAAAGAAAACACATAATGCAATCAGTGTGTTGAGGCCTTATGACGCAATTCACAAGGTTGTCAACAAAATATAAAAGAAAAAAATGTGACAGCTGTGCAAAATCTTGCTCAGCTTTTCTCAAATCTTTGCTTTTTTCTTGGACAGCTGTGACTTGTCAGGACTCTAGAGACATCTGTTTTAAACTCATAGACACCCTATGACAAAGGGTTCAAAAGGGTCACATGCCAACATATTTGGGGATGAGTGATCAAATTTCAGCAATTTTTTTTATCCTGAACAGATGCTACATTTATTCTCAAAGGCATTTATTTTCTTGCTACAGTAGTTGCAACTTTTATGATACATCCTTTAAAAGGAGACTCACTGATTCATGTGTTTTGCCAGTTTATGTTGTGAATGAATTCACCACATTGAACTCATTACTACTTGAGTGCAACATTTCATTCCTTCTTTCTCTGGGGAGAAACTAACATACGTGCTTAAAAAGGTACAATAGGGACAGGGTCAGTTTAACAGATGAGAGGTGATTTGTACCACAATGCCGTCGCTGGCCCCTGTGGTGAGGTAAATGTTGTCTGGGTCGCAGGGCACACCGCCATCCCTTCGCTCAATGTACCGGGCCACATCCTGACGCACAGAGTCTATGCCCTGACTGGCGCTGTAGGAACCTGAGGGAGAGTCATGTGGAGACGATAAGCTTTGATACAACAAAGCATCACAATAAAGCAAAGACCAACACGCGCATACGCACCCATACTGTTCCCTCCGCAGGACTGCAGAATGCGGCGCGCTCTACTTTTAGCATCCTCTGGGAATGTGCTGTCATTCAGCAGTTCAGGGTAGGAGCAGAGCGCCAGGACCTTGCAACAAAGAGAGGTGTGAGTATAAAGGGTGCAGGGGACATTGTGCAAAATCCTGCTCGGATTACTGCGCACGACAGGGGAAAACAATGATTGATGTCATCTCAGCTACAAAGGAGGAAATCAGTTTCACAGACAGTGAGATGTCCGAGAGGAAGTGCTATATTTAGATGGGAGATTGGAGGAAGGGTTTAGGAGCAGACCTGTCGGAAGAAAGTGATTGGCTGCTGGCCCATAGCGTGTGCATCACCAATGTTGGCCTTGATGACCTCAGCGAAGGGTTTCTTCATTCCCTGCAAAGCGTAAACACAACACACAGAAATGAATATGTGCAAACAAAGGGAGCATTCATTCACTTAATGATATGTCATCATCTTTTCGGAGATTAACACTGACTGCCTATTAACAAACCTGACTCGAACGGTCCGAGAAAACATAGCTGGCTGAGAACTCCCCACTGCACCCAAACAAGCTTGACACTGTGCCTGCACATAGGCTTCAACACATACATAACTTTTCCATAAACATTTCACCACAAGAGACTGAGAGAGCAGCAGCTGCAGAGCGCACAGCAGGTTTGTGCTTTATTCACAACCACTTCCACAGAAGAAGTATTGGCTGCACACACACACACACACACACACACTATGGAGTGTATAAAGAAATGGTAGAAGTTAAAAGATAAAATGTTTCCACTTCCAAATGTTGACCTTTCTGGACTAAATTTTGGCAGAAAAAATGAAGGGGTACAATAAACTCTGCTACTGCAGGGCCACATGCAGATTAAAGTAAAGGGCCTTAAATCTAAGGACAAACAGGCAGGGTTGCCCTTGGATTTTGCTAGCATACACAACCTATAAAGGTACATAACAGCTTAATCATAATATATATCACAAACATATCAGTCAACAATTCATCTCTAATAACAGCACATTTTAAATGTAAACTTTTCTAATTTGAGGTAAAATTAAAGTGATTTAGTCAGTCAGTATAAAACTTATTTATGTTTTTATTTCCAGTTTCAGCAGTAGAGCACCTGTTAATGTACCCTGTAGAGTTATTGACTACTAGTAGCAATATGGAGCAATGTTTTTGAAAGTGATACCTTGTTTAGCTTGTATTTTGGGCACAAGGACACACATGGCAAGACTGCTGGCTAACAACCGTGTGTTTTATGAGGAAAGGAATGTATTTAACAAGTCTACCAGGCCTCAAGAACACAAAGTTTTAATGAAAAACAAGAAAGTAGACAACTCTGTTAGCAAAAAAAAAAACATTATTCTTAGTGCTAACTTTGTTATTCCTATCACACACACTTACTCACTGACCAAATAAAGTTAAGTGCAATTCTTCATTGAGAGACATTTCATGCTTAAGTACATTTAATCAGACAATTTGATTAGTAAGGAAGGTCATACTGTAGCACAGTAGCAGCCTTGATGCAGATAGTAAATGTAAACATGGGAACAAAGTTTCAACCTGTGCAAACCATCTTATCGTGCTGATACCATTCACCTCCTGACACATTAACACAGAGACATACATTACAGAGGCTTTTAACCTCCTGACTGGAGATTGACAAAGAACAGGATGTACGACAGCAAAGCTGAGATAATAATTAGGATCTATTCCATGAGTAAAAGTATTTATGTACTCTCTTCCAGGCCAATGATATAACATCTCTGTAAGATGATCTCTTGAGCAGCTGAGCCCACTGACAGAGGATAAACAGCAATGCAGGCTGACAGACACTTGCACACACACATGCTGTTAAGACCAGATGTTTGGGACAGCATGACACTGCAGAGGAGCCACAAGTGGAACCTCACACTGACACGGAAATCAAAAGAGGCTGTTTGTTTGATTTGTCCAAACCAGTGCATTTTGTAAAAAGCCCTCCCGGGCTCTCTCATTGGTCACATATTAGAGGCGGCTCTCGGTCTGGACCAATACTATTGTGCCTAGTGAGTCTCACCCCCTTGGTCAAAAGAACCGCCCACACTGACCTCTGCTCCCAAGAACCAACTGGATAGGCGTTTTGTCCTCCATCGCTGATAAAAACAGCCCAGTGAACAATGCTGAAGGTGAAACTGAGCTTCACTTTGATGCCTTTTTAAGTCTTTGTATCAAAATGTATCTTTGGTTTCTTCTTCAGTACTATTTTATCTTATATTCTGCACTGTGCTGCTCAGGTAGCCGATTGGCTGTTTCATCGTTCTTGAATCTAAAAATAAATAAAAAGAAAACAATGAAAGCTATTAAATAAGATTGTGAGTTAAGCAGTTAACAGCACACTATAAAGTTCAGATTAAAGACGAGGATAAGTAAATTCACATCGCAAGTTTTTTTTGGTTTTCAGCGAGTTGTTGCCAAATATATTCAATATTCAGATGAAAGCATTTAAACCTGAAACTAAAAGATTCTGCAATGGAAAATCATTTTTAAAAGGTTTGCATTAGAGCTGCATAATTAATTAAAATATTTTTTCATATCTCAATATGGCAGAGCGCAAAATCCAAATCGCATGAGCTGCATTTGATAAGGATAAAATGTGTGACAAAAGAGCATCATAATGAAGTACTGTAGTGTTGCAGACATGCTCTGGCCCACAAATCGTGGGCCAGACTACAGCTAGCTGCTCATTAAGACAAACAAAGACCGCAATGTAATAATTGCATGTGAAGCCTTTATCAGTGCACTTGTTCACAGTAATTTGGCTCAAAGTCAAACAAAACAACTAACACAGCTTTAGTATTGGGGGAAAACTCAAAAAACAAGGCTGGACTTGAAGAGAAAAGATCTGAGTTCTAAAAAAAAAAAAAGGTGCGTAGGAAACTGGAGTCAAGGATCACGTGTGGATGTTTAATTCACAGACAAAAGTGGGAACAATACTTTGACCTGTTTCCCAAAGTAATCCGACCCCATCCAAACCTCCGTTTGGAATGAAGGTTGGGGTTATAAAGAGGAATGTGTTTTGACAAAATGACAATGGTTTAAAGTTTTAAAAAGTGCAGTTCAGCGCTTTTGAAAACTTTGGAATAAGATTAGAGGACTGTAAACGATTACTTGTGCTACATTTTTGTCTTCAGGCTGAGTGCTGTACTATTGAAAAGACTGGCACCGGGACAGTCAGCAGTCAGTGAACAATGATTTGCAGTGCTCTTGCCCTCGATGGAAATGTGATGAATAAAAAGTTCATTAGCAGCTGTAAAAAGTGTGGTTAGTATCTTATTTCACCTGGGAAAAATGCTTCTCTCCTTCAATATCTCGACTGGGTCTTACCAGCTGAATCCACCTGCAATTTCTTCAGTTGTTTGAACATCTAAATATCAATTCAATATCGCCCGATCAAACTCTTGTCCGGTCAAGAAGAAAATAAATATCCCAAAAAGAGTGGCGGTCAACTGTGGATAAGCACTGGCCAAAGCAAACAGAACATGAATTCTATGATGCCGTGAACCATCTGGTTAAAAAGGTCAGCACTGTCATTAAAGTCCCTTCTAGACGATGTTGCTGAGCTTTTCACCTGTGCAAGAACCTGTTTGCAAACTCATCCCTTCCTGAACAAAGCACTCAGGAGAGGACAGTTTTCACACCAGACTGCACTAACAGCTGGTTGCCACATCACCATAAACAGTCCAAGAGGAAGGGATCGAGCAGAGAAAAGCACAAGTGTCTGTATTTAACAAAAAAAAGAAAAGAAAAGATGATGATGGATTAAAAGAGCTGACATTAAAAGCTGAACACAAGAGATGAGAGATATCCATATTAATTTCTGGACAACCAGTCACTACAAAACAGGACTGCAACTACTGATTATTTTCATTGTTGATTCATCAGTCGATTATTCTTTTGATTAATCAGTCAGTTGTTTGGTCTTTCAAATGTCATAAAAATGGTGAAAAATGTTTTATTGTTTCTGAAAGCCTCCGATGACGTTCTCAATTTTTAGCCCAAACCCCAAGATATTTAGGGGCGTACCTTAGACATTTCTAAAAAACGTGTCATATCACCTTCACATGTTTATTACCTGACTTTCATGTCAGGAGGTGGAGGGGAAGGTGGTGGAGTTACAAGCAAATATCTCGGGACAGTTTCTAGCCATGTTTGTGGTGCCAAAAGGAAATATTTTTAGCCAAAAGCACGGCCTTTTCCTAACTCTAACCAAGTGTTTGTTGTGCCTTAACCTAACCAGAGCATAAGCACAGTGTTGTCATGCGATATGAATCGAAAAGGTTACAACATAAAGGAATGTAAACTTTTAATGCATCTGTGGTTTTGCAGAAACGTTTGCCAACATTTGGGTTGTCCAAATAGTTGGAGATTAATCTAAAAGTAGATAACAGAACGATTAATCGTTGCAGTTCTACTAAAAAGACAAACGTCTATTCTTGGCTGTTGAAATGAAAGGTACAATAAAAGACAGATCAGCCAAGCATGCACATGTTTTGGAAACCAGGAGGTAAAGTGAGGCAACAGACTTGTGCATCACTAGTAGGTCATACAGATAGAGAGACGTAGACATAAAGAGGACAGAAAAACACGTTCGTCTCTGGCTTAGACTCTGGACTTTCACCTCTCTCTAAGGAACAACTGATGAACAACAACAATGCCTTACAATCAGGTTAGAAATGTACATTACGCAACAAAGAGATCTGGATCTCACCAGCCTATTCAGTTACTGACAAGATAAAATTCCCCAGGAATGATCGACTAGCTAATGGACTTTGATAAGAGGGTGTGTAAGTGGCACAAGCAAGTGAGAACAGACTTTCTATTGGGTTGGCCATTGTGAAAACACAACCAGGAATGGAAACCTGCTGATCTGCAATGAAAGACACTGACTGGACTCATACTCACACCACAAGCAATCATCAGCAAAAAATAAGCACAGGGAGGCCCCCTTTTAACTCAATAAAGTAATGTGTTGAAGGGATTCTTGTTTCAATCACAGTAAAAGGGGAAAAAAAGACTGGTTCAACCTGTTAGGTGGAGAGTACTAGGCTGCATTTCTTCTGATAAAACATGCAGGGGAAACAGGTTTTTGCCATTCTGACCAGTACAAAAAGTAACATATTGATGAAATGAAAGACAAACACAGATGAGCAGTATGGTGAATAGCTGGCACAGGTTGTATGAATGAACCCTGAGTTGTACAGACCTCAGAGAGCTCCTTCTCCAGCTCCACAGCCCGCTGCACGATGGGCCCCCGCACCGCGTACTCCACCTTCTTCACCGTGGGGTTCATGGTGTCGATGGTCAACACCTTGGCCCGGGACGACACACCATTCTCGGTCATCTTCTCTTTGGGGAGCCCGCGCCGCGTCGCACTCACACTCGATAAAGCTCTGCCGGGAGAG
Organism: Pagrus major; assembly: GCF_040436345.1. Taxonomy (NCBI): domain Eukaryota; kingdom Metazoa; phylum Chordata; class Actinopteri; order Spariformes; family Sparidae; genus Pagrus; species Pagrus major. The sequence goes on along the minus strand of NC_133235.1, from coordinate 19,342,255 downwards.
GAGGAGGACAGAGGGGGAGAGGTCAGTGAGAGGACCCTGGGGCCACCACCACCACCGCTACCACCGGGCCGCTGCGCTCCGCTGCAGCCGGCGAACAACCCGCTTCGCCCGCGGCTCAAAAGCCGGACGTTTCTGGGTGAGAGCAGCTGCATCCTCGTAGCTGACATGTTTAACACGGTGAGCTGAGCGACTTTTAAAAGCCTCCGCGGTGCACAGCGAACACACCACACACCGGTTGCTTCACCCGAGAGGAGTGGAAGTGAAGTTGTGCAAGTGAAGGCACCACGCTCCTAAAAATACTGACTAAGCGCTCGGACCTTCGGACCGCTCAGAGGGGGGAAGAGCTAAAGCTGTGACAAAATCTCACACCGTCTCTTCAGACCCTGCTCGCATCCACACACACATGAATTTGCACTCTGAAAATGTTTGGGGGCTTGCTCCCTGCACACATGGCAACGATACAACTATCCCTCCCCCTTTGTGTGGCTTCATGTCGACCGTTATCCAACCCCCCTCTCCCCCGTTACCCTACGCACCGTGAGGCCGTCTCTCGGGTTCGGTTCTCCGGTTACCGAGCCGAAGGCAGCTTTGGACGACTGACGTGGCTCAGAGAGATCTAACCAGCGAACCGGGGGCTGCTCCCAAACTTTGTGCCGAGCTCACCTCACTTCACCCCACCGCTTTGTGCTCTCCATGCGGTTTGGGAGGAGACTTTTCAATTGTACTTAGTGAACCAAAAACTTAAGACTGCCCCTCCTAAAGCTTCACTGCAGCCCACTTAATTTTTCTTCATTAATTCAATGCAAATTCCTCCGACAAACTATGTATTCACATATTTAATTTGTGCAATTAGAATAAGTTGAAATGCTACAAATAGTAGAAAAAATAATATTTCTAATAGCACATGTAGTTAAATGTGACTTTGTTGCCCAGCAGGTTGGGTCAGACCTGAATCGATGCATTAAATTTACCATAACAAGGTTGAACTAGGGTGATCCTGTGCAGAATATCAACAAATGTCCTCCCATTTGAAAGACTTTTCTCCCTCACAGGAACTTTTATACACTAAAGCCCAAAGTGGGTCTTGCATGCCAAAGCTGGCTCGCCATAATGTTCACTTTGACCTGCCTTATGTTTCAAAGAAAGTTTTAAACAATCATAATATAAATCCTCAATTTTCCTGAGTTAAAATATGCATATTTATCAAACATATAGGATCCATAGTTGTTAATCATTTTTGTAATCTAACAGCGGACACTTTGCACAAGGAACTTGGGATCAAAGGACCACTTTGCATCTTGGGACTGGCCCTGGGATTGCAAGCAAACTTCTGTACAGTCTAACTTGAAAAAATACATGCATTTGCAACATTTTAATATGAGACCTTCATCAAGCAAACCTGATTTTTGCCTCTTGCCTGACAAAGGTCTAGTATTAAAACGTTGCAAATAAATGTATCTTTTCAAGTTAGATAGTGTGCGAGAGTTTGCTTGCAACGGTCTATTCATCCCTCTCTTACGCACCTGGCTCATGAAATAGATGTGCAAAGTATTTTTCTGTTTTGGCCCTCTAAAAGGAAAGAAGTTTTGGCCCCCGGTGTACTAAAGGATAATGAAGAGAACAGCATCTGTGATTAGAAACTACATACTAGGATGTTACCGGGACTTTCAGTAAAGTGTGACTTCTTGAAACAATCAGTGCAGTTAAAACAACACAAAGCACTGCAATTATCATTCCACAAAGTATTCATTCAGTAATGGTGTGTGTATTTTGTCAATAGTTGCTGCCACTATTATTATAGCATTACATGTGGTGTGGATAATAAAGTTTTCAGCAATCATTGTTTTTGTCAGATATATAACAAAATTCCTAACAGATGCTTTCAGTTTGTGTTTTCTGGAAGTTGAATACACTTATATACTCCATAGTGTCCACTGTTTGCCTCATAGCTGGCAAGAAAATGTCTAAAATATGAATGGGCGAGCAGCAATTTAAATTCAAACAGTACAACCACTTTGCAGTTGCAAAGCTCAGTCAACAGAGTGCAAAACACTATCATTATCAAATTAGCAGAGGGAAAAATGTGACGAAAAAAACACTCAGCAATCGAAAAATCCACATAAAGTAACAAACTATATTTAGGAGTAAAACGAGCACAAACAAATATATTATTTCAACATTACTGTATAGACAGGAGGCACTTATTTATCCCAGTGTTACATTTTCACATCATTCTCTGATACATTTTGGAAATACAGTGCAATCCCAGTGATAATGTTAGTATTCAGTAAGTGTAATCAACCTTCCTGACTATAACAGGGACAGCCTTGAAGCTAGTGAAGTTTGACACAATAGACCAACAGTCTCTTCTCTCTTGAATGCAAAACAAAGCTCAAAGCAGCTACCTTTGATGGGATATTTTCAATAGTATTACATTCTTGATCAGTAGTAGTGTATAAATACCTGATGAGACCAGTAGCGGTGATTATCCTTTTCTAATCTACTTAACAGTGGTCGGTTTGTAAACATGTATTTAAATGCGTTTGCAGTCATCAATAAAGATATGAGAATAATCACAATATCAGTGGCCAATTCACTTTACAGGTGAATAGCAGTTCATCTGTAAGTTTATACATTATGAGGTCAAAGATGGTGGGTTTACCAAAAATTAAGAAGTTTTAACAAAGTCAATTGTTCAGTTAAAACCCAGTGGCTGTAACTACATCAGAGAGAGTCTGTGTGGCCACCGTACGCAGGGCAAAGGTGGGCACTGACAGTGGGGTAAGCAGGAAGAGCTGGTGTTGTTGTGTCTGAAGTCCAAAGCTTTTGCATTCTTCTGTAACTAGATAGCACTGCAGCGGCTGGTGGGAGAATCCAAGGACGAAGTCTTCGGTGTTGCCTCCCTGAGCCCTCTCCTCTGGGGTGAGACACAAACTCTCCTCCTGGGAGAAGTAGCGTGTCGTGCTGAAGATGTAGAAGAGCTTCATCAGCTCCCAGCAGCGTGCCTTAGAGGGTAATGGAGGGTCACCGGGTGGGTGATAAGTGGGAGACCGCACACAGGAGACTGAGCGACGTGTTTCACGGTTGATGAGAAGAAGTGCCAGCACATCAGGGCGCAGGGATACAGATCCTGGTAGGCAGCGCTCTCCAACAGCCAGGCAGTCTCTCAGGGTCTCCACCAGGGGTGTCCAGAACCGAACCACCAGCCCACTCTCGGCTCTGTGCAGGGAAGGTGTCGGGCCGCACAGCACGCACACATCCGCCCCTGGGAGCAGCTGGAAGCGGAGCAGGCGGTGGGCCACAGTGGGGCTGCCCTGAGGAAGGAAAACTGGGTAATCACAAGAGGCTGACCCAGAGGCTGAGAGGGAGCGCATCAGAGCAGACAGCAGTACAACTTCCTGCGGTGCAAGACGCCACCATTTCTCAGTCGCAGCAGCTATCCTCCCATGAACCAAGAGGCAGCCAAATTCACTATCTGCTGACTGAGCAAAGCCATCCACGGCCTGCTGAAGAAGAGAGGGGTTAGGGGGCAGCAGTGAATCAGCGCAGTGTGTCAGGTTACCCAGGATGCCCTCTTGCCTCTCCTCCAGCAGCTGATCAATGAGGCTGAAGCAGGACCGTAAATCCCTCTTCAGCCTCTCCACATTCCTGACATTGGCCAGCTCATCCTGCCCCAACACCAGCACCATGCAGTTCCACACATTCTCCAGGAGGCGCTGTAAACGCACCTCCTCACCTTTGCTGCTGCCTGCACCTCCATGTCCACCTCCAGTCACAGCGATGAGCATCACGCTGTCCTTAAAGACTCTCCACACCACCTTACCCCCGCCTTCAGTCTCACAGGAGGACAGCGCGACTCCCTGACCACCACCGAACATGTGAACACCATTGAGGGAGCCGATGACAGAGAAGGGCAGCTGTTTGGAGGCTCCTCTTGTGAAAAGAGGGACCCCACTGCTGGCTGTGAGGCAGAGCAGCTGCGTTGATCCATCCTGGAGCATCATCGTGAGGTTAAGCTAGCTGTTGCTCGTTGTTCAGCTAAAGCGTCAACTAACGTAATCGGTCTTCATTGTGAAAAGCCGATAAATCAGTCAAAAAAAACAACCAGCTAACAGTTAAACTGCTTCTAGCGTTACAGCAGCGATGGTGAGCCGTAAACATTAACCGTTTTCCTACAAATGGCGGACTACAAAAACAACAAGACAAAAGAAAATCACGCAGCAAACATATATGTCATGAAGGGGCTTATGGCTCGCGCTTTTGTTAGCTACCTGTGTTGAACATGCTAGGTTAACAAAAGAAGTTACCGTCGTTTCCACAGTAACGATCTCCCATGATTCATTCTTCACACTGGCGGAGGAGGTTTCATCCGGCTGGTCGAGCTGCAGTTGTGATGTACGAGCTCCCGTTATAAAACCGCTGAAGGAGCGAGACAAGACCGACCTGGGTTCAGTCCCCGGAGCTCATGGGAGCGCTGTTCACATCGCGCTCACCAGCCAGCTCTCTTCTCGCGAGAACTTAACTAATCACGTTCACGGGTAGCTAGAGTCCTTCTTTCTCATGATACTTCCAGTCATACATCCTCTTTACACAGCTCAATCTATAACCTTTAAGTAAATTAATTGCTTTTGTTTTTCTTAATTACAGTTAATGGTGGGAAATATGAAGTACATTTACTTCAACAAACACGATTCTACTTCATAATTTTGAGATACATGTGCCAAATTTATGCTGCATACATATTTACACTATTCAAAATTAGTAAAGGATATTGTGATATTTTAGTGGTTCAATGAATATTTTTGGTCCCCAAAAGTAAATGCGTCACATTTCATTTGACTTTTATTGCATATCCATGCACATGCATATATGCACCAATAGCCCAATATCCATTCATTTTGATTTTCATAATGCCAGAAGTCTTTATTCAAGTCAATTTCCAATGGGATTTTCCAATGGCACCTTCATTTCATGTCACATAGTATCACTAATAGGGCAGCTGTAGCTCAGGAGGTAGAGCGGGTCGTCCAGTAATTGGAAGGTTGCTGATTCCCCAGCTCCATGTTGAAGTATACTTGAGCAAGATACTGAACCCAAGATGAGCAGGTTGGCACCTTGCATAGCAGCATCTGCCATCAGTGTGTGAATGTGTGTGTGTGAATGGGACAAGTGTTGTGAGAGAGAAATTCTTTAGCTTATAAACCTGTCCGAGGAGATCCAGGATGCAAACTTAGTCTCATCTTTTAAATCACTTTTGAAAACCCACTTGTTTATTTAAAATTGTTACAAGCAGTTATGTCCATTATGTAATGCTTTCAAATAAATCAAACTGAAAATGTCAGTCAATGACACATTTGAGTAGTAAAGAATGTTTTTTTTATTCATTAAATACAAAAAAGTCCAGAACAGTGATGACTAATATAGAACAATAGAAAAAGGCACAATAATTTATTCGAAAATCATACTGTGCCATGAAAAATAAACCTGTCTCCTTTCTTCTACTGTGGCTGAAAATAGATGGTCATCTTCCTGACATGATTCCAATGTGTTCTACTCTCCAGAGATCCCGTGGCAGTATAATGGCTTGGCATGAGGAGCAGTGTTGAGGTCAACTTTTCCCTGTAGCATCAAAATGAAGGCCTGCAGAAGGCGACAATAAAACCAGAGACACAAACAGAAAATAGATGAGGCTGAGGATTTGATTTGAATTGACTGAAGTGGGTTTGTTTTTGTAGAGAACTTTTATAGGTTTGAACTGAGAAGTTTCTATAAGTCTTTCAATGTTTTTTCCCTGCGGTGAAATATTAACATTGCGATATTCAAGCTGACCACAGTCGCTGATTTATAGTAGAAGAAACCACCAACATTATATGGAAAACTTTCAGTGTAAAAGGCTTTCATTATATCGAATGAGATTCCTTTCAATGAAAACACTAATTTTAAAGGGTGCACAGAAGGGAACATTTGTCTCACTCAAAATGCATTAAAGAGAATCTAACCAGTAGTTCAGCTACTCTGCAGACTTTTACATTAAAGCTTTTCAGAAATCCCACCAGTTGCTTGTGCTGTATGTACAGTATAAAGGCCTATTAGTGTGTGGCTGAATGTGTCCACAGGGTGGCGGACTGACCAATGAATACAGTGGTTTCACAAGAAGGAGCAGACTTTCTGCGGCCTGAAGGGGTTGGTGCTGGAGGACACACCGGTGAGCAGAGGGTCCTGCAAGGCGTTCTGCATGCAAAACTGTTGAAGGTCTGCCGCCGCCTGGGAGACCTGGTGACAAAGAGGAAACGATGTAAACCGTGGCTTGGGGTTATCAGACAGGTTAAAGGGGCACTCTACTGATTTTACACTACTGTACATTGTCATATATGTGAAAGTTAGAAAAACAAACAAACATTGTACTGAATTACATTTAGGATTGCAACAGTTTGAGTCTCTAACAGTACGATAATCACCTGGAAAAACAAAAAACTCAGGGTTTCATGGTATACGGTATGACACAATAATTATTATCATCATCAGCTACAATGACCCTTAAAGGAATGGTACAGACGGGTCTTTTTGAATGAACACACACTTCATGTTCTGACAGACATGAAACTTGATATGAGCTTGAATATTTTATCAATACCGATATGATTGTTGGAAATCACGGAGACTGAAAACTGATTTGCAGTAAATGAAAAGTAAAAGTCTTTCTGTCAAAATTTCAAACAACCTGTGATGAAATAAACCTAAGTACAATTTCCTCAAGTACTGTTCTTAAGTACAATTTTAAGGTACTTGAGTATTTCCTTTTTCTGCTACTTTATACTTCCTCTACACGACATTTGATACATTTAGTTACTAGTCACTTTGCAGTTTCAGATTATTCAGTGTTTTATATGTTATTAATTGTCAAGTGTTATCAATCATGTATTGTTGTGCGAGAGGATTTTGCATCAGAGCCAAAGTGGCACATTTTTAAAATCAGCTTATTGTATTGATGGCAATCTGACAGAAAAATCATCAATACCGATAATGGGATGATGCTGAATATCTGCCAGATAATCAGGCAAGGCCTATAATCGGTCTACCCCTCCTTGTGAGTCCCCCAATTTTAATGGAAATGTTGATTCTACCTCACTGGAATCTCTTAAACAGGCTGTTGTCTTAATTTACCAGGAATCTGAACCATGAGTTAATATGTATGTTAATAGGATGTATTGTATGTTTGGCCTCCAAATGTTGTGTACAGCAGTAGTAGTTCAGTACTGCTGAACTCCATTATGAGGTACCTACATTTCTTGAGTACACCCACATTTTTTAGTCCATTTTATCTTAATAGTCGATTAGTTTTTAGAAGTTGTTTTGTCAGTTTGCTTCATAACTTTCTGATTGTTAGCAGCAGTAGCATTAGCTGTTTTGCTAACAAAAAGCATTCCACTTCAAGGTACTTAAGTATACTTTAACTTTTAAGCAAGTTAGGTTACAACCTCCGTTTGGTAATCTTCATTTAGTCGAAAAGATGCTAGCTTGAAATAACTAAAAGGCGTCGACATTATCACCTCTATGTTAGACGCTGGCATATTAGTGTAGCAGACCGACCTGAATACTTCCCCTCCGGTTCAAACAACGCCCTGCTCTGCCTGTTGACTAGCGGCTAGCACCGCTGCTAGCCTCTGGCACCAGCTAGCGTCGTTAGCGGCTCGGGGTAGCGGTCGAGCTTTCCCCCCCAGATATTTGACAGAAGAACAATAAGCACGTAAATTACCTTCACTCTGTTTATGCTCGCCTCGAAACGGAGCTGCTGGACCACCTTTTTCATGGCTACAAGATTAGAAGAACCCGACATTTTCGATGTGTTTTTGAGTGGAAAAAAAAAATATAGACGCCGAGTGGTGTGGGTGGGATTCAGGGCTGGATGCTGAGACAAAAGCACAGATGATGACATCCGGATTCCGGTTGTTCACACTTGTGACTGCAACTCACATGTAAACGCACTAGTGGGCGCCATATTAAAGACAGAAAAGAACATTTTAATTAAAAATATCTTTATTGATCATTATTTAATGTCAATATATGCCTCCATTAAAATTAGACTCATAATTTATACATCTAGAATATTTAAAAATGTAAAACTTGAACTGAAATTTAAGCATTCAATGTAAACAAAAAATGGAAAATGTTCAAATCACTACTTGATCCCCCTCCCTTGAATGTAGCTTAAAATCTGATTCGTCAGTGTTGATTTGTTTGTAAAGAAATTAACAATGGCAGAATCATTAAAGTGCTTTCTTGTCTAGCTTTGGTGAATGATCTGTGCGTAAAGCAACACATCAATCAAGATTTAGTGTTCCTCTGTAGTGATGGTATTTATTCATGATTTGATATTCAAGTCCACTGCCCAATCACACTAAAAAAAAAGAAAAGAAAAATAAAGGCACTGGAAGTTGTTCAAGTGAGGCTGTTCTCATCTTCACCCAAAGAGAAGATGCTCAAGTCTCCACATCGAACTCTGCTTTTTGACTTGAACCGGACGTCTCCATCTTCAAAGGTGCTCGACTCTTGCCAGCATCCTCGATTTGAATGTCTGGAGGAACTGAAATGAAAAAAGAAAAAAAAAAAATACAAAAAATACAAAAAAGGATTAATGGATATGACATGGCACCAACACCATCTGCAAGTTAAAATAAATTCATGGTACTTTGAAGGTTAAAATGTCTCATCTCTCATTGGCTTGAAGCAAACAACACTGCACAAATTAAACCCCAGCACTGCAAACGTCTCACTAAATGCTGACAATAGTAATTAAGTCGCTGAATTAATACCTGCTGTCTGGTATGAGGCGGAGTGTCCGGTAAAGTTCGGTTGTGGATGGCACAGTAGCACTTTGTGTAGGTTTAGGAGTGGAGAATGTGGCGTAGGTTGATGATTTGGCATGCTGAGCGTTCGTGGAAGATATCCTCATCTCTGGCTCACTTCCTGAGGATATTCAAATCAAAGTCAATTAAAACACTTTTTATCATCACCGGTATCCGCACACAGTATTAACTTGCTCTGTATTCTTGAAGAGAACTCTTCATTCATGTGCAACTGTTGAGATACACCTCATTCTTAACATTTAAGCATCATAAGTCACAAGGGAAGTTTATTTATAAAAGCACCAATCAGGCACAAGGCAATTCAAAGAGACATGGAGATAACACCAAAATCATACCAAATCAGACTGTAACATATTCTGTTGAGTCTAAGATGCATCGCAATGTGGACATGAAAGATTCATAACATAATAAGCAGTTTACAGCCTACAAAAAAAATATAGCCTACTATTATTGGTTTTCTGGCCTTGGTTATCCAGTTAAAATTAGGATGAGTGACATTTCTGTTTTGGAGGATATGTTGGAAGAAGGCAGATATCAGCAATGAGTGATGAACCAAGTTAGCAATATTCAACCTTTACTAGCGTCTACAGCCATACAGAATACAGTGAGCTCAGCTGTCAGCCAAGGATTGAGAAGGCGTTGTCAGCTTTGAGGACGTGTGTGCAGCAGAGTCATGTGTGTGATGTTAACCTCATTCAGGAAATGGCCCGTCTTCGTGTCACAATGTGAAAAACATTATTTTTGTAGATTACCAGCAGATTTATCTGACTGCTGGGGTTGTTTAATGAAAAAGTAGCCATGTGAGGCCAATTAAAGATTCACAGCTTTAACTGTTATTTGTAGTGTTCTGAGAAATTCTGAAATACGTTATCATTTCAGCTCTATTGGCAATTAGTGCCATAGATCATGTTCTCTGCTTGTTACAAGTGAGAAAGTCCTGTTTGTGAGTAAAAAGGTTCAGCCATTTATAGTCTTCCCCTTCTTAAATTACACAGACTTACTGATTGAAAGGGCACTGTGACCGTCAGACGAGGAACATCTCCTACGGTCTGTGAAGGGAGTCATGTTCAAAAATTGATTCTTGAGCCAAGTAGCACGGTCCTCTTGAAAGGCCTTTTTCTGTAGAGTTAAAAAAAAAAGAAGATTGAAAGCGTTGCAGTTACAACACCCACAATACATGATGAATACAACTGTGGTGCCTCATCAGAAACTCAGTACCTCTCGCCCCAAGCGAATAGCAGCCTCTGTGAAGTTCTTTCTCTCCCTCTCAAAGTTTCTCTTCTGTTCCTCAAAGAGCCTCCACTCCTCTTTGAGACGCTCCTTCTCCTCCAGTGTGTAGCAGTCATTCAGAAGCGCTGCCGTCTCATCATCAAACGATGTGTTGAGTTGTTGCTGTGTATGCATAAAACAGACATGTTCATCATTTCAGCCCAGATTATTCTTTAGAAATTCCAAATAACATTCATTATGCAAGGGCTCATTCATCAGGATGGCAATTTTACCCATTCATTTGCACTTGTAATGAGAAGCCTCTAAAATTTGGTATCTGTGCTCTGATAAACAAGCAGAAACTGACCTGGAGGAGCTGTTGCTGTGCGTGAATGAACTCTTTGCACTGCTGCACTTCACGCCTCATCCGCTCCATCTCTTCATCGTGGGTCTCCCTTGGTATCACCTCCTTATTAGACTCCAGTTGATTCTGAACTTGTGAGGCTTAGCAAATAAATACAGTAACAGCTGATAATCTAAATGTGCTTCCAGGCATACTGTATGTCCGAAAAATACTTGTGGGAACAGGTACATATTTTCACAGAATCTAGATTTCTAAGAACCTCACATGTCAAAGAAAACATCGTAGGACAAGAACAATTCATCTTTAAAACCTGCACCACATGAGCTTCAGCTACTTTTGCAGTATTTCAGAATATAAAAAAACAGTGCTACGTGTACCTTGGCTGTCTAGCTTCTCCATATGGTTCCTCAGTTTCCTCCACTGCTGGCGGATGCTGTTGGTGAGCTGCTCTCTTGCATGTTCACATGATTGGTCCAGAGTTTCCCTGCTGGAGTCACCCGCCTTTTCCTCCCCATCTGAATCAGCCTGAGCAAAGCAACAGAAGCGAACATGGTAGCTTGTCAACATGAAAGCATCTCTTTACAACATCCTCACATTGATGCATAAACACTGCTTCACATTCTCATCAATTCCCTGGCCTGACAAAACAGGCAAGACTCCAAGGTCTAAAAAACCTCTTAACATAAATACAAATACCTGCTCCTGACTGTCATCAGCTGTGGCTCTTCTGCTCGAGGGCTGGCGTGGACTAAGGATGTGTATCATCTCCTTCTTCATCTGCTGGAGGACTTTCTTAAGCTCAGCGTTCTCCAGCATCAAGGACCTCTGACTTGCCTCATAGTCACTGAGCAAGGACTTGTACATCTCACCCTCATGGCTGCATAGAGCAATTTACACATACAGTTATCTGACTGATGATTGCACAGTCTACACATATGATCAACAAGTAACGGGATGACTGTCATGATACCTGGCTGTCGCTTTTGCCGTCTTCCAGTGGCTCCTTCTACCATCTGACCGTCCCAAGCAATTCAGCACATCAATAGCTGGATAAGAAAAAACAGCAGAACAATATTTTTTTTACTTTGTTCTGAAATTCCCAGAATAAAGAGCAATGTTTATTTAACTTTCCGTAAGACTAGTATATTTACCTAGTTTCTTATCCTTTCTGTCAACCAGTAGCTGACTGAGGCGCTCCTTGAGCTTTGCAGCTTCTCTTTCTTTCCTCTTGGCATCATGACTGTACTGAGAGGCACGGCTGGCGATGATATTCTGGAGCTTCTGAACCTGTCCACAACAACTGAATCATGACCTTTGCAGGCTCATGCATACTGTGTAACACTTGCACATTTTGTACAATCAAAAACATTAGATTTAAATGTTCATTAAATTTTACCTCATCTTTTTCTGTTTTCAAGCAGCTCTGCAAAGTCTTGATTTTGAGTTGTAGCTGCCTCTGTCTCATGGAGACCAGATTTCTCCCTTATGGACAGTTCCAACTGATCCTGGAAGGAAATACACAACTCTGATGAGCACAGTGAGAGCAATCAGTTCAGGGTTAAAGCTACAAGAGTGGATTCCTGAGCCAAATCCCTTCCTAAAATTGGTTATGTGCCATTTTAGGATTTAATAAAGACAGGATGAAAATATGTAAACAATTTATGGTTTCCATTTTGTTTTTTATGAAGAAGTTGAAATTATTTAGGAAACTAAAGTGCCTTCAGCTGCACTTCTTTCCAGGTCGCTATACCAAGGTAAGAGTGGAACAACTGTAATAACTGTGGATCTCTACAATGCAAAATAAAAGGAATCCCACTGATTGAGGAGGCAAAGAAGGCGAAGAGGGAGAGAGATAGAAACCAAGGTAAAACAAGAGTGAACAGACGGGCATTCACTCGATGAAGAGCGCTGGTGTTGCAGCAAAGTGTGTTACCCCGATGATATGCGTTTCCCTTATGACAGGGACTTGAAACCTTTCAAAACCAGCATTCTTTCCACAAGTAAGTAGTAACAAAAGCTGCCTACTTATTACAACTGAGTGTTTAACTCTGCCTTTTCATAGCACTGAGATCAGGGTTTCTAGGTCAAATTGGGTAATTATAGGAAAGGGGGAAATTTTCTGTATACAGAATGTTATGTTTCTTATCTGCCCTCTAGTGGTCAACAATCCACTACCGCACCTTACAGACACACACAGATCATACTCTATGGGTCATGCATACCTTGAGTCTAGAATTGTTCATCTGCATGTGGTCCAAGGAACTGGTTTTCTTTAGTTGTTCTTTCTCGAGCTCCTCCAAAGTGCACATGTTGCGCCGGTGAATCTGGAGCAGCTCGTACATGGCATTCAGAGCTGGCACTGCGCTCAGGCCGGCTCCCCCGGGTGAGCTGGCCTCGATACATATGGAGGAGAGGCCGAGTGAGTCAAGCTCCTGTGAAAGAAGGAGGACTTGCGTCACTGTTGTGGTGAATGATCTATACAGTCATTAAAAGTGCAACTAGTATATTGGAATAATGAGCATTTGGCAAGGACACACTAACTAAACAGGGACACTTTCGTACCTGATTGATGTATGAAATGCACTGAGAAATATTATCCTCAGTGCAAAAGGCACTTATGACACTGTAGGAGCTTTTGGACAGGGGCAAACTGTACATTGACACATAGTTGTTCTGTCTTGAGGGGGACATTGTCACATGTGATATGCGGGATGCCTCATAGTTTCCTAAAAAACAGAACAGAGAGGAGAGGGAAATTATAGTTGGTACATCACATCGACATCACTTTCTACTACTGAGAGCCTGGAATCAGGTTGCTGCTCTAAAATGAGAACAAAAATATGGGTCACCTCTAGCAGCTCCCAAAAAAAGCATAGCTGATGAGTTCTATTCTTAAATCGACCCTCCATTAGCAGAGAAATTTACCCATAGATGTCCCTATTGGCACAGTTGTCCACCACTCTCCCATATCACCGACACATCAGGAAACGAGGGTGCAGGGACATGAGTTATCAAGCCAGGAGGCGGATTAGCCGTCAGGCGGTGGATCGGAAGCTCCCACTGGAGATGAGCCCTGCAATGGAGCATCAAGCCATGAGATACACCAGCAATAATAATCTGTGCTGCTGCCTCACCCACACAGGATTAACTGTGCCATGTGTGCCAGCAGGGGTTAGATTGGGGTTTAAGAGTGCCCTCCTATTGGTCGTTGGCAACTAAATCGCAGGGTAGTAAGATGATCTCACTCTGTAGCCAAAAGATTTAAGCAGATAAAATGAGAGAAAGCCATTACAGTGGGGCTTTAAATCCAAGTGTATATTTAACTTTCATGCTCTTGGGAATATATTACTATCATCCAAACATGTTCTGGTGAAACAAGATGAACGAGATATGTTTCACTTGACACTCCCACCACCTTTACAATAAAATGAAATGTTCTAACTTGTGTTCAGGGGCTGTCAGGGACATTATGGTGACGAACAAACGAGAAAACGCTGCAGTCTTGTCAAGCAATGCAAAAACAAAAGCGTGAGAGCAACATGTTTATGAGGAGAGGGCACAGTGTGTCTGCTATGTCAATGTGCAACCCAGCAGACACTCAAATGTTCTTATCTAACAAACCAGAAGACATACACAAGTGTTATCTAAAAAGTTAGAGAGGCGGAGGCAAAGTGGGCTTCGTTTTAAAGAAGTAATTTGCCTTCAGGATATATCATTTTAAATAAAGATGCCATAGAAATTAAGAGTAAGCTAACTTCTAGGTTAGTTGGCTTGACGTAGCTACGTCACGTTACCAGGTAACGTTTGCAAAGTTAGCTAACGTTAGCTAGTTTGCTAAACCCTCGACAGCCACAACTGTGTTTTTAATTTTTATTTAACTACAGGGTTAAAGTGAAAAGATTTTCCAACTTTAGCGTTAAGTAGATGGCTTGAAATGCTTCACCTTAGCTGGGTAACTTCGCCTAATATTTCTTATTTGTAAGATGAACTTGAGGTAAGCTATCGGAATTTATAAACGCGTATAAACTGCTGTCCTCATGACGTTAGTTCGCACTGTTTTGCTAACATGGGTGTTAGCTGCATGCTAACTGAAGTCAAACATACTCACGGGTACGGTGTGAAACGGGTCAACTCACTCCGATAGAAGTCAAGTTTGGTGCTGCTGGACAAAACTAACCAAAAGCTCCTTCACTGAAAACACCAGCGACTGCCGTGTCTTGGTCCAGTCGTCACCTTGTCGGCAGCAGAAACAAGCAGAAACCTCACCTACTCCTGGTGTGGACGCAGTCAAGCAGCAGAGATGTCCCGGCAGTAATGAGGTAGGCTCGCTCAGGCTGCTGCTGCTGCAGCTGATTGTGTGTGTTTTTTTAAGTGTGTCCCTCCGTCAGCTTCAGACCAAACGTCATTTTTATTGGAGGCAGCGTTGTTAAGCAACCAGTATGTGAGCCGTGCATTGGATGAGAACATGTGTGGATTATGCAAATGAGAAAAGCTGTCAGGTGTCATGAAGCACTGCAGCGACAGCGAGAGGCCAGAGTCACATACACACCTACACAGCCACACAGCTGCGAGATCTACCGCACTGTGTTATCTGTCCACAGTTTACAGGTATTTTCAATATATACCACATGCAATTTACTGCAGCAGGCTACATGTCCAATACATACTTCTTTCATAGTGAAAATATGTTGAGGATAAATTAGAATGGGATATAACCAGACTGAGTCAGAAACATAAGGAAGCCCATTTTCACCAGATAAAGAGAAAAATAAATAAGATGAAAACTATTCCCATAGTCGAAATGATTAAAAACAAGTCATAATTAAAAAATATGAGATAAAAAAATCATGATTATGAGATTAAAAGTCAAATTTAAGAAATAAAAAGTCAATCTTATGAGATAAAAAGTCAAATGTATGAGATAAAAAGGCAAATTTAATGAGATTAAAAATCAAATTTAGGAGATAAGAAGTCAGAATTATGTGATAAAAAACAGAACTGTGAGATAAAAAGTCAAATTTAGGAGATATAAAGTCAGAATTATAAGATTAAATCGAAATCATGACAATAGAATTATGACATAAAATTGAAATTATGAGATATAAAGTTAACATTTACACATAATTATGACTGTCTATGTCAGTTTTCATCAATTTTTATTTTCTGTAACTGGTGTAAACGGACTTCAAAAGTACAACTTCGTCAGCAAAAAAGAAAATTCACTTTGTCAAAAGTGCTAAACTTACAAAAAATACAGCACAAAAATACATAAAGTGAAACCATGGAGGCAATCCATTTAGTTCATATATCAATATATTTACATAGCCCATAGAAATCATGTACAGTACAACAAGATACAATAAAGCAATACATTATAATGAAATTTACACTTACAAAGAAGCTTTTTTCATTATAAAGTACATTAAGGGTGAGTTAGATCTTAAAATCCATAAATCTATTTTCACATTTTAATTCTTTAATTGGTTTTATACTCTAGTGCCTTTTAGTTTAGCATTTTACAACAGTAGTGCTCATCAAGTCAAGTAAAAAAAACAGGAGTTAAAGAAGTTCTACTTGAGGAAGAATATATTCTTGCATTCCTGTCACGCGTCAGTATAATCAGATGCTCCATGCAGACAGTCAGGACTCTCTGCGGCAGCTCCTAATCCACATGTGGAAAAAGAAAAACCCACATTTCCTCAGTTCATCGAAAGCAGCAGCACGGAGAGAGGCAGCAGGAAGCTGAGTCCTCATCAGTCTGGTATCTTCCAGAGTCGGGCTGGTCCCTGCACTCTGCTATGAAGGCCTGAAGCTGGGACACTGGTACCTTCTCCTGCTGGTGGTGCTGGGAAAGAACCATTGAAGAGTATTAGAGTACTAAAGGATACATTAAAAAAAAACTTCTACTTACAGTAACATCTAGGAATATTTCTCAGTCTGTGAATGCACAGCACTCGGACTGACCTTGATGGTCTCATAGGTGTCAGTAATGAGAGCGATGAACAGGCTGAGCACCATGTAGATGAAGAGGGAGATGAAGGAGTAGAGGTAGAGTCTGCTGAAGAGCCACACCATGTAGCTCTTGTCTCTCATCTTCAGGAAGGTGGCGTACATGTCGTCCCCGTTGATGAGAGAGAAGAGGCACTCTGTCACCTTGTCGAGAGTTCGGAACTGGAGAAAGAAATGATTTGATAATGAAGTTAATTAACTTAAGGGGGATTTATTGGGCCACGCTGACACTTGAAACAGAATGATTATCATTTTCATACTTTGTCATGATAAGGCCCGAGGACGATCCAACCGCAGAAACAGTAGCCAAGGTAGATCATGGCGGCACAGCAGCAGAATCGGATCACATTTGGGAATGCCGCCCTCAGAGTTAAGATTAATATCTAGAAAGGAATAAAGATTTTCAGGATATGCTTTTATCTACTTTAAACAGGTTGGCTGATGCATAAAAACAATAAGCAACGTCAGTAAAGCTCTTACATTGTATTTCTTGAAGAAACCAAGGTAACGAATCACACCAACCCAGACGAGCATCGTGGCCGTTCCCAGCAAGATACTGCAGACGTCATAGTTTGTCAGGTACTGCAAGAGGAAAAGTACACTTCCATGTTCATATAACATGCTGCAAAGGTCCCTCAGCCCCACAGTGAATAATCTAATTAAGAATATAAACAATAAGGCTCAGTGATAACAAACCTTTGTTTGTATTCCAATTTTGAGCGCTGACCCAGCGATGGTCAACGTGTCACTCACGATGATGAGGATGTACCAGCCGTTCACAAACTCCATTCGGTCCGACCAAGACACAATTTTATTGTAGTTGGCGTGGAAGAACGTGTTGAACTCCTGCATGAGAGAAACCCAGATATCATAAAACACAATTAATAAGATACCCAACAAACCAGGAGTCATTTCTGACCACCAGACTAGTTTTTCACACTGGTTGCACAAAAACTAAGTTTTTTCAATTTAGAGACGCTTCATTTGCTATCATCAATGACAAAGAAAAGTTGCAAATCTCACATCTAAGAAGCTGGAACCAGCAAATGTTAAATTTCTTTCCATTGACTTATTGATTAATCGACTAATTGTTGCAGCTCGACTTAAAAGTAGTGAAATTTAAATACTTAAAGCCCCACAAACCCCATAAAAACACAGAGGAGCTCAGTGTCCTGTATTTACAGTCCTTCATCTGATGCTGGTTAAATGTTTAATTTATTACTGGATTAATGTCCTGATGACTCAACTGTAATTGTGGCTGAATTTACCAAAATCCTGTACATTCATCAGTGGTGATTTCTCATGACTCACAAACTGGAGTTGGATGCCATTGATGACAGATCTTGTGCAGAGGATGAGCGAGGTGAAGCAGGCGAGGATGACCACAGAATCAAAGGACAAGAGGAGGTAATCGTTTTTATCAGCTGGAAAAACAGAAAGACAGATTTCAGGCCAGTTTACAAGCTGCAGAGTAAAATCACGGTGCCCCCTGCTGGCCTTCAAAGCCAAAACCATTATGAGTCATTTCATATTTAGCTGGGTCAAAACTTACAAGTGCCCTCCACGTTCCAGTCTCTGCATTCATAGATTCGTACTTCATTTTCAATATCAACCTTTATCTTTCCACTGTGTGCACGGTTGTCAAATGTGATCTGTTATAAAACAAAGACAAATTATGTCTGAGCATGTGTGTTTTCATCTGTTAAAATACCAGCTCAGACGTGCGTCGTCACCAACCATTATATGGAAGTCATAGCAGTCTGGTAGCTCGTGGTGGCGCACAGTCTGCAGATTGATGGTTTTCAGAGTCAGGTTGATTCTCACTGATAGCAGCCTGCATCGACACACAAACACACATTAGCAGGCAGCACTCTTATCGGCCGGCACGTAACCAGTGTTTTCACTTCAGGTCACCTTTTGAAATCTAAGCTGAAGTTGATGTGTGTCAGCAAAGTGCTGCTGTTGTCAAACGACTGCATGGGATATATGGAAACGCAATCTGTGAGGAGGAAATACAGCAAGTTCAGTTAGATCAGTTAGTCAAACACTACACAATACAGTACAGGCTTCCTCTTTTCAAGGAGTCACATGTGAATCCACATTATGATTATTTTCCATTCATGCCATGATTCACCTTCCATAAATACATCTTCCGTCTTACTGATACATCTTACACCAGTCTTTTTAGAGCAATTTTGTGCTTTTATACCTTTTTCAATATATGGATCAATGTCAAAGGTCTCATTTCCTGGGTCGATGCTGCTGTTTCTGTAAAACTCCTGACACACAGACAGGGCGGTGTACTCCCCATCAACCATCTCGTATGCGAGGTTACCTACTGTCAGGTTTTGGAGATTGGTGTACTGAAAAGTAAATATGAAAAGAGGAGGGAAAAAACATTAGAGATTAAACATCTTTTACCATTAAAGGGGCACTACGTAGTTTTGGAGAAGAACTTAAAACTCAGAATATTATTATTTACAATATTAATGAGGTAATATTTTAATATTTTTTTCCATAACTGAATAAACAAGTTGTTCTAAGAGGAAAATAAGGTCCCCAGAACACTGTCTGAAGCTAGAAAGGTGGCAGGGTGATAATAAACTGTTGTCTTCAATCTAAAGTTACCCTGTTGATAACGTAGTAGATGTGATCGTACACATCATCTTTCGTGTACAGTGCGTAGCTTCCCAGTCGGTGATCCTTGTATCCTTTTAGAAACAGGTGTCTGAACGTCACCAGGTTCTCGTCTTTGAAGGTGACCATCATTTCGTTGCTGAGGCCAAAAGAGACTAACTAAAAGAAGAAAACATAGATCTGAGACAAAGAGACATATAGCCAACACTAACTAAAGAGTTCTGTGTCCTACCTGGACTGTGATGATTGCAATTTTTAGTATTTGTAACATCAGTTTCCATGGTTTTCGACCCCTGGCTCTGTATTTCTCGCAGGGGTTCATGAAGAAATACTTGAGCCTCCGTCTGAAGTCCTCCACCACCTTCGACTGCAGGCTGCGAGTGTGAGTGCTCCACCTGCAGTGGCCGTTCAGACTCCTCTCCTCTGACCTCGGGGTCAACAGCTGCTCACGGTCCTCCATTATTTGACTATTTATGACAAGACAGTTTTGTGTTTTTCTTCTTATTGTTAAAGACTGAATCAGATTACACGTATAAGATGTATGTTGAAGGTAAAAGTTCAACCATTCCTGTCATTCTGATGTTTATCAAACTGGTTCTCCTGCATGTTCTCACTGCTGTCACTCTCTCAACTCTCTCAAATGTTAGTCTGGAGTGCATGATAATTACGCTAATATTAGGTTTAATGCTCTTTAAAGTAGAAAAAAGGTGTTTTGCAGCATCGCTCATCCATTTTTAGCTCAACAAAAGCTTACTGTGGCAGACCTGCCTGCAACAGCAGAGAGCAAAAGCACATTTAAACTACTTATGAAGCAAATTACTTCACATATGAAAGTATTACATTTCAAAAGCATTTTAACGAAATCACAGACATGATAGAAAGTTAAATGCACTCACATTGTAGATATTAGTCATGTAATTATATCATATTTTCTACAACCCCTGCCTGGAAAATATCTATATATTTTTAATATAAAGAGTAAAAGCTCCAGCTTGTGAGAGAAAGCCAACATATATGTAATAAGTAACATTAAAATGAAATACCTGCTGTGCACCAGCGAGCCACAGAGCGTCTACACTGACACTCTCTGCTGTCTGTGAAGATCAGATGCAGTCACCACACCAGCCTCCACCACAATGACTGTCACTCCTCTGCGTCATTCAAAGCTTTTCCAGTTTTTCCAAAACTAAAATAGAGCGCCTCCGTTACAGAATCCTCGCACGCACACACAAAAATATCATTTGCATTTGTTGTGAGCAGTTTCATTTAGGAACAATTTCTCTCTGCGGAGCTACACCTGCCAACGTCCGCGAGTTATGTGTTATAATTCAGTCCATAAAAACTGTTTTATTTCCTGCGCCCTCAGTTTGGATTGAGTGAGTATGTTTGCTGAAAACATGCTCTGTGCTTTGTCTAGTAGTGGTGCTTCACATAGTCGCTTTAAATAATCTCCACACCACAGATTCAGATACGAGTCAGACTAATTATGATTTTTGATTAAAACCTGTTTCCTGTATTTTCTCTCAACTGTTGTCTTTTTTCTGTGTGTCTCTGTCTGATTTGAATCAAAATGCTTGATGATTTGAGTGGCCGAGTAGCGTCACGTGAGTGATTTACAACACATGCAATTGGTCTGCGATTTTCCTGAGCCACGTGTTAAATTCATACTCAATACAAATACGGGGCAGCATATTGCCAGAGTAACCGCTAACTGCTGCCAACTGTAGCTGATGTTAGCCAGTTAGCTATCGAGGAGCTTCAAACCCGGCACAGGCACTACAGGTAAGAGGATGTGTGAAAAAGAGTGCTTTTGATTTTTGGGGTGAACTTTCCCTTTAATAACAGTTTGTCCTCCCTCTCTGATAATAAACTGCATCGTTAATTTCCAATGAAGAACAAAGACATGAGTCGAATTCACACAGAAAACCTTTAGTATGCAACAGATGATTGTACAGTTTGACCAGTGAGTGGAGTAACAAGCAGGACACGGTTTGTATTCCACGATGTGCTTTGTGATACAAGACTTGTGTAGTGACAAAAATGTGAAAAACTTCTCTTGGCCTAATGCTACACACAGTGAACTGGAAATTACTCGGAGCTACATCGCTCTGGTCAAAGGCAGCGTCAGACTTGCACACATACAGGCTCAAGCAGTCATTCCAGTGTATAGACGTTGTCACTGCATCTAAACTGTAGCTGCCGTGATTAAACACTAAACAGTTTCTCAGGGATTCACACCTTTGGTAAAAGAAGAGGAGTGGGTAGGAGTGGATGAGTCAGATTTTCTTAGCTCATGACATGGGTACCAAACCTCAATACACAGAAAGGAGTTTGAAGGAAAGTTATTATGAATCAAATGGTTTCAGACCTTTTTCTTTTAAAGGCAAAGTTCTTGTACGCCTGCTTATATTTAGACTACATGCAGGGTTCCTATGGCTTTTTAAGAGTGAAATTTAAGTTATTTCAAGGTACCTTAACCAACGACTTCCAGCCTTTATCATCATATCTAAATTGTTACTATAAACGCAACTACAAAAAATACAAGTTTTTACCCACAGCCATCAATAAATATTGTCACTTTGGTTATTATTTAATTCTTGTGAAATACGACGCCATAAAAACAACAAATAAATATGTTGACGAGATGGTTTCATTTGAAATATTATACAATTTTTGGTTAACATGAGTGATTGTGCAAATGAAACACTGCATTTTGTTGAAAATTAAGCGTATATGAAGGATTATAAGGTTGTCACAATACCAGAATTTCAAACATTTTTCTTTTATCTGAAACGCTACTAGTGGGAAAACAAACAAAAACAAAAACGATACTCAATACCTCTTTTGATAGCATGACAAAAAGAAAACAAGTCCAAGGCACACAAAATATAAATTCTCCGTTTCTTTTTTAAATTAACAACCTGCACACAGTGTTGGGACTGAAATAGTCACTGAACAGATACCAACACATTTGTAACAATGTTAATATCTGGGTTAAAAATCTGATTGTAGATCTGTTTTTTTTAAATAGTTGTAATATTTTGGAAATCAAATCGATTTAAAGACGTAGTTTGGCAAAGTATCAAAGCATCCATAGTTTTAACAACTTTAAAGCTACAATACGTAAGAATTGGCCACCTGTTGAATTCATTCTCCAAACAAATAGGGGCAGCATATCCCCAGAGTAGGCTAACAGTTAACTGCTACTAGTTTTATTCTGTTTATCCATGACTGTAGCTACTGTTAGCTTGTTAGCTCAGTTAGCCATGCAGCTAGCCGGACCAACTACCAGGGGAGTGCTGGTGTTTACCACGCTAGTGCAGGAGCTTTGGACAGCTGGTAGAAAGAGGTTTTCAGGCTAACTTACTTAGACTGACGTCAAAACTGTTATTTCTCAAGATTCTGTTGATAATTTTAGTTGAAGACTAAATTTGATCAAGCGTATTCCTAACCTTGAAAACATCCAAATCAAGCGCTTTCCAAACTTTCGAGACTTTATACAAACCCTGAACATCTAACATTTGAGATGTGGCTTCTTTTGTTCAATAAAAAAGGGTTTAAAAAAAATCTATCACTTCTTAAAACTAAGGCAATATTTTGGCCTCATTTAGAATTGGCACCATTATCAAGAACTTTAAACTTAACAGCCCTAGTGACAAATTTCCCACATTTTCTCCTGTAACAAGCTGATTGGTATTGTAATAATATATCCCATATTATTTTCTCACTAACTGCCTAATCAAAGACAAGAGCAACACCCAGAACAGAGAGTGAGAGAGTGTTCCTATATGAGTTGACTGGCCCAGGTTGGTTTGTCCATGAACTGCATGAGAACCGTCTCTTGAGGTGTGAAGTTAAAAGATGCTCCTATGTGACGTCGGGTCGAGCGAGCGCGACCGTAGCGGCTGGAAGTTTGAGTCTCCTCCGCTGCTGGTGCACCCCTGCGCTCCGGCATCTATGTTGGACGGGGATTCGACCATTACCTCGTCCGGTAGCGGAGGAGCTCCCGGGTCTCCGGGCCTCAGGAGGCTGGAGGAGGTTGTTGATGAAACTACGCCGATGCTAGCACCAGCCCCAGAGGGCGAGCTTCCACCTCTCTGTATGGATGGCAGGGTGAGCGAGCCCGTCACATCTGAAGTGGAAGGGCTCCGCTCTCCATCTGGGTGGAAGAGCACTGTGGAGTTGTTTGAAAACATGGTGGTGAGGTCGCTGGTTGTGCTCGGAGTGCTGAGTTTGCTGTCAGACGAGGAACTGGAGGCCCCGGCTGTGGAGTTACAGATGAAAAAAAAGCTGCATTCAGAAGCAGAAAAAACACATGACGGAAACAAACTGATTTCATTGCGATTTACTCACCTCTGAGAGACTCGATCTTCTCATTTTTGGCCTTTTGCACCTCATCAGTGATTTTGGTGATGATGAAGTTTTGCGAGCGCATCTCCCTTATGGAGTCACACAAGGCGTCCAGGCCCAGGGGGTTCTCGGCCAGAATGTCCAACAACATGGCCGTCCTCTTTGTCTGCGTGGTCCTGCAGCTGATTTCCTCTGCGTCGTCCCGCGTCAGGATCCTGCGAGCGCGCAGGTAGTCGAGGTGGCGTTCGGCTCTAATCTTGTCGCAGAGGTAGTGCCGCAGTCTTGTCAGCACCTGGGAATCCAGAGCAGGTGGAAAAAGGAGAGCGTTGTGAGGAGTTACTCTTTGCAAAGGGCCTGAGGAGGTTATGGAAGCCTGAAGAGGCAAAACGGTCAAAGCTTTCACAAATAATAATAAAAGAAAATAGAAAAATTATCATGGCAAACCCTTTTTTTCACCCACCAATAGGTCTTTATATGAGACTATATTTTGATTCAGATTTTGGATATTGTTATAGAGGGCTGAATTCATGTCCCTTCCGCGGTGGAGCCCATCATATGTGTAGTTCATGGCAGAATTCAAGCAGGATCCAAAAATTATTTGTCTCTCTCCGTTCAGTACCATACAAAGTTTTTCTGAAATAAGGTCCCATGGGGCAAACCGGAAGGGGCGTGACTTTAGCTCTCTATATCGTGATATGACAATTGTTGTCTTTTCTTAGTTTTAAAGGCAGCATCACAGTAAATCGATGTAATATTTTTATTTTTTAATACTTTCCTTAGTCATTACATCCACATTACTGATGATTATTAATCAAAAATCCCATTTTAATTATATTTTTTGAGGGACAGTCATCCCTACGATATTGTCGCATTGTCAATTTTGAGGTATTTGGTCAAAAATATCTAAAATATCACAGTGTGGTTTCAAGGCTTTTAAGTTTGATGCCCCTTCACTCTGATGTTTTCTTTTTTACTGCTAATTATCTTGTGTGGCCTGCCCTTTTCCACCACCACTTGGCGATGCCTCTGCCTGCTCAGTCGTCTCCTGGATCCACACACTTCACATATATTACATAAATTGTATCAGTATCATTCTGTCAATGCAATTTGTGAATTGTGATTTTGTCGTTCTGTTCTGTACATGCGACATCTACGGCATGTCTGTCCATCCTGGGAGAGGGATCCCTCCTCTGTGGCTCTTCCTGAGGTTTCTTCCATCTTTCCCCTGTCAAAAGGTTGCTTTTTTCTCAATATGGCAAGTTTTTCCTCACTCGAATCAAGGGTCTAAGGACAAAGGATGTTGTTCACTGTACAGATTGTAAAGCCCACTGAGGTGATGTGATTGTGATTTTGGACTCTATAAATAAAATTGATCTGATTTGATTTGAGGTCATACTGACACACCCTGACCTCATTTTTTTCCACCAACTTAAAATCAACTTAAAATAAAAGTTGAGGTTCACCTGATTTTTTCTTTTTCCACTTACCCCTCAGGGCTTCCGTAGATCTGCGGGTTTTCACTAAACCAAAGGCTACAACAGGTAATAATAAATACAGCCTGAGGCAGGTGGTCTGAAATCACTTGTATACCCTGGTGTCCATGTTACAGAGCTGTCTGTCCCTGCTTTAGCTTCTGCTAGTGTTTTAATAAGACAGACTGAGCAACACTGTGTTAAATCCTCCAAAGCTCTGAGTGTTGATGTGGGCACAGGGAAGGTGTGGTGGGCTGTTTCCTCCTTTTACAGGCCTTTAACGCCAAATAGGCTCCACACAAAGCCCAAGCAGAGCAACAAACCTGTGTATATTTCACACAAACCTCACCTGATCACGATTATTTGTAAGGGAGCAGGATTTTTTTGTCAGAAATATCGTACTCACGTCTTTTTTAATCTCTGCCATTTCTTCTTCGGTGAGATGAGGCACATCCATCACTCTCACCCGCAACGTGAAAATCCAGGTGTAACAAACGACGACTAAGATAAGTTAGTGAGATAGTTATAACGACATTAACTACATTAATTGATTATTTACAAGCGTTAACAAGCGTGAGTCGTCATTATTTGTCGATAAAAGGAGCCGTATCGACTGTCCATTCAAGTTTTCTGCCTCAAAAATGCCCGGACTTCCTGATTCTGTCGAGGTTTACGTCGACACGAGCAGAGAAGAAGAGCCGGAGACAGAAGAGTCGTCGCTTTGACTCTCAGAGCCGATTTATGAGGTTAAAAACGCTACAATTTAGACTAAACAGCTCCCACAAAGGCAGGCTAGCACACACTTGTTCCACTTTCATCGTTTTGATCCGTGTTAATTGTTTAACAAGTGTCGTTCAATGGCTCTGATACAGGTGAAGTGCGGTACCGGTCCAGCCCACTGGGCGGCGCTGGTGGATCTCCTCACAGTTATCACACGTTTACACACAGTAGAGTGGGAAGGACATTTACTCTGCTGGACATGCTGAGAACATGCTTTTCTGGAGTATTTCCAATAAAATATTAAGTTATACTAAGTATAAAGTATCATTCAACATTTTATTGGAAATAAACTACTTCATTACATTGTTTTTTTCATTGTTTTTTCATGTACTTCATGGTTTTACAGACAAACAGAGGTGGAAAAACAACTCAAATCTTTTACATAAGTTGTAAAAAGTACCCAAAAGCCAAGTGGAAGTCACCCACACAAATAGTAGCATACTTAAGTGAGGGTGTGCTATGTAGTTTTGAGGAAGATATTTTAATCAGATGAGAAAGATCTTCACTGATTATACTTTTTAAGGCTTAAACAAACTAAAATAACAAACTTTGTCATCGTGTCTGAATAAACTGAATAAACAAACTAACCTTAAAAGACAACCCAATTTCACACTGCTTTACTTTGTTTATATTTGGCGGACCCTGCCACCTTTCTAGCTTCAAACAGTGTTTTCTGAGGACCTTATTTTCCTCTAGGAGCAGCTTGTTTATTCAGTTATGGAAAAAATAAACAAGTTTGTATAATTACCTCAAAAGAACAAGTAAAAGTAAAATAATGCATTTATCTACATTTATCCGATTCCGATTCTTCTTGAGTATAAACCAGAATCAGAAGTGCTTTATTGATTCCAGAGGGGAAGTTGGTGCATTACAGTAGCTCCTTCTTGAATAGAAATATCACACTATAGAGAGATTGAATAAAATATATAGAAGACAATAAGAAATAAGTAAAAATGGAATTTATAAGAAGTATAATATAAAATAGCTAAAAAAAAACCCTAGTGCATTAAACTGTATGTGTCAAATATTTACATTTACAAAATAGAAGAAACAGGGATGAAAGATATTATTGCAGCATGTAATAGTTGACAGTAGTTAACAATAAAAGACTTTGTTACAAAGTATGAGTTTTGCATTGAAAATCTTTGGCTACGTAAGTGAATCTACAAGAAGTATTAACATTAACATTTTCTTAAAGTGGCAAGAGCCAAAGTGTTATACTGAATGGAGGAAGGAAGGAGGCATTTTAATGTTGTAGCTGGTCGAGGTGGATCTGATTTTAAATACGTATAAGCTGATCATGTGTTTTGTTTGTAAAATCTTAATCTATAAAGTAACTAAACCTGTAACCTGGGCTGGATATACAGTACATACACAGGCATTCAAGGCATATGCCTCGTGCCTCCTTGCCACTAGGGGGCTCAGAGGGGAAAAGAACATCAACTGCCTAAATTAAACTTTTACATAGAATAGTATTTTTTAATGTAAAAATCATTTAAAAAAAGAAAAAAAAGGATCTGATTATATATTTATTAATTTTTTTTATTAATTAATTTTTTTAAACATACACAACAAAAGTGTTTTAGTGGTTTCTCGTCATTGAAAGTCAGGAGAAACAGGTTAATGTACGTTTTCCATTTAAATATGTAAATCCACCGATTTTTATTCCTTTTACTGCGTTAGTCTATTTATCTGTTTTTAATTCCTCTGATGTGATATCTTTTATTACCGTCCTTTACTGCTTTTATTTGTTCACATTAATCTATTTATTATCCTTTATTATTTTTACTGCTTTTAATCTTTTTATCTGTTCAAAATTCCTCTGATGTGATGCTGTGTTCCTATCATAGTTTATTGATTTATTCTTTTATTTATCTCTATCTCTATTTCTCTCTGTTTCATCGCTTTTATTCCTTTTACTTGTAATTACTCATATTGACTTTTTGTGTTTTTACATTTTCTGTACTGCTTTATTGTTTTAACTCACCTTAGACGAGGCTTCCTTGTGTTTGGCTT
The DNA here is from genome assembly GCF_040436345.1 of Pagrus major. NCBI lineage: Eukaryota > Metazoa > Chordata > Actinopteri > Spariformes > Sparidae > Pagrus > Pagrus major. The sequence goes on along the minus strand of NC_133235.1, from coordinate 19,314,551 downwards.
GACTGTTGAGTGTTTATTCTGTAACATTTTCTTCTTGAGCTTCTTGCTTTTGCTTGTTTGCCAAAGCACTTTGTAAACTCTGTTTTTAAAGGTGCTATATAAATGAAGTTTATTATAATTGTATTGTTATTTGTAATGCATTGTAATTTGTCACACTTAATCATCCCAAACATGGTTTTAAAGTTTTAAAGGCAGTAATAAAATTGGTGGTAACTGTTATAGGGGATTAGTAGAGAAAGTGTGAATCAAAGCATGGAGAACAAAATGTCCTCATAACTTCACAGTGAACTGCAGTGCATGAGAAGAACCAAAGTAACGCTCCAGTAAACATGAAATAAATTGCAAAATGGCAAAACACATTCAGGATTTTCTCTCCCCTCTAATCACGATATGCCACGAAGTGTTTGAGGACGGCTGCTCCCCGAGGAGATTGTTGTCAGGCTTGTTTTGTCATGTCCTGCACTGTAATATGTACTGTGTGGCTGGAAAACACCATACCCAAGCAGTAAGCTATGCTAACTGTAAATCAGGCCACGGCCTTCTGTTGCTCACTTGAGGGTTTTTGCATGCAATGATAATGATTTGAAATAGAGGGGAAATACAGGCTCCAAGAGCTACGTGGCTGCTGTTGCATCCCAACAATTTCTGGGGGAGAGCTTCAACAGAAAGATGCCCTTTAGATGTCTGGTGATAAAAGGTCAAACGGTGTGCAGACCAGCGTCTTTACACAAGGAAAATGTTCAAATCAACAAAGCATTCACAGAAACTGACAAAACGCGCCCACTTTCCTCCAGAAAAGTGTCATGATGATTCAGATTATTCCTGTTAAACAGCATGATGATTCAAATTAGTCCTGTTAAACAGCAAAGAGCAGCAGAATCAGCTGTGAGAGAGCGTACAGACACGAAGAAAAGGAGTCATTTATAGAAATGATGTAATGAACTGGATTTGTAATCATGTCTGCGCAGCACTTTCAGACGTTACTGTCTGCTGTACAGTGTGTGACCCGCTCTCAAATAACAGCCAAAACAAGCTTGTCTCAGACCCATTGTGGTTTGACGACACTGGAAAGGTATTTCCATTCTCTGTTGCCAATCTTGATGCCACACAGAAGGTGAATCCCATATTGTGTCTATTTCTGTTAACAGTATCACAACATTACTTTTACACTCAGTTTGTTTCTGCCCACCCAGCTTACCCGTTTGACTGCCCTCCAATTCTCATAAATATCATCCTAAATGACGCATTAATGAACCAAACCTCAGTTTTATGCTGCGCAGTATCAAGTGTCATATAAATAAGGTGGTCAACAAAGGTAAAAGCCTTGTCTCCCTGACAGGATAATCTCTCGGATGGGCATGTTACATAACATCTCTTTTTAAATGAGGTAAATCCGGTTTAATACCTGCTATGGTTGAACACAGGAACTTGACAGCAAGATGAAAGAAAACACTCCAAATATGGATATAGATTTTAGATGTAAGATGTTTAATCCATATGGCTAATTTTACATTTTGGGAAATACACATATCTATTTGCTTTCTGGCTAAGAGTCAGAAGAGCAGATTGCCACCGGTCTCTATGATCAGTATTTGAATCAGTGAACCTGACTTAAGTTTAAAAATATGCCTGCCAACACCTTTAAAGCCTCTGAATTAATGAGCTGTAGCTACGTTTAATGTTTAAAGATGCTCTGGGAGCTATTGTGACTCACTAGCACTAGCATGTTTCTGCACTGGCTGGCATGTTAGCAGTTAGCTCTGCAGCCATGTAGTTTAGGCCTACCAATTAATCCCCATCACCAATCCTCCAGAGCCACATGTGCCAGCTGTTTCCCTCTGCTTCCAGTCTTTGAGCTAAGCTAAGCTAACATCTTTCTGGACTTTCTCTGCATTTATGTCATAACGCAGTTATCATAGCTATGACTTATGGGTTGTAATCACAACTGGAATTTTTTTCTGAAGCTCCCTCATATCAAATTGACTGAATACCAAACAAAGCTAACAAATATGGATGCTTTAAACCAGCCAAACACCATTGTTCCATGCTTTAAAATTTTCAATTTCAGAGAGATTTTTGAGTTTAAACCCCCATATAAGCAAATTGACAATCTGACTTTAAAGGTGCTACTTGTTTACTTTGACCGTTTCATTACCAGATCAAAGTTTCTTGTAGTACCTTGAAGAAAAATGAGAATTTCCCTTATGAAATCATTTAAAAAGTATTAAACTGACATTAATATCAAAGTTTATACATTTTAAGATACATTCACATGTTGCTCTGTGTGAATGGGACGTGATTGTTGCAGGAACAGAAAGGGTAGATTTGGTGTAACATCCACAAACTGGTCAGTTTTACATGCAACTGTACTCCTTTCCAAGTTCTCCAGCTGCCTGTTATAAATCCGATATCCCTCTTACCTAACATGGTTCTGCAAATTCTTTATATTACAGCTTCGGAGGGGAAAGTTTCCACTCCAAACCACAACAGTCAGCAATTTCCAGGCATCTGTGAATGCACCGAGCTCACGCTTGTTTGCCCTTCATCTGCCGGAGCTGGCACCGACTCAAACTGGCCCTTGTAACCTCAGTTAGATAAGAAGGAGGCTGTGCCAGTCTGGTCTCTTGTTCTCACAGGTTATAATTAAAGGAAAGGCATTTTTTTCCCTGATAACTTCCATTGTTCTTTGATGTGGATATAAGAGGATGCTTTTTATCCTGGCAGCTATTTCAAAGAAACCTTCAGTGTTCATCCTGAGAGGAATGTTGCTTCAGGCATCGCTCAAGTTTTCTTCTTTCTTTCTTCTTTATTTCGTGTGTGTGTTTCTCATTCTGGACGCTCTCATTCAGACCGAACAAAGGATTCCAAGGGTTCAAGCATTCCAGGAGGCTCTCGTCTCCTTTTTGAAAATATTGAAGTCAAACAAACTCCTAATCTATCCACACCCTTGTAGGTGACTGACGGGAATTTTCGTCTGTGACTTTTACGTAAGAAAGGTTAGAAAATACAAACGCCGATCACAGACAAGGTGCAGCAGTCTAAACACGGCTTCATCCGAGATAGAAATTCAGTTGCTCATAGAAATATGTGGCTTTTCTTCAATATTTATGTCAGAACTTGTGGTGCCCCGATGTTGAATCCCTCGTGGGGCTGCTCTCACATGCGTGCGGCTGATGATGAAATATTTGAGGTATCAGGTATGAAGGTGCCCCATTTTTTTTTTTGCCCTTTACGTAACCACATTTCACCAGCAGTTTTCTTTTTTCCTTTATTTAACCAGGTTAAGTCTCACTGAGATTAAGAAATATTCGCTAACAATAAGTATAATTCAAAAAACTTAAACAGAATAAGCAAACTTTTGCAAACCACAAAAAAGAGGTGTAAAGTTTTAAAAGTATGCTAATAAATGTAAAATTTAAGACAGGGTTCGCCAACGCTTTTAGCTTAGCAGCTACAGCGAAGATTTCAGCTTAAAAATGGGTGTAAATAATGTATCTTCAAATGAATTTGGGATCTCTAGCAGCTGATGGAAAGTTGGTCAAAGTTTCTTGGTCCACAAAACATTTCTGGAGCAGGAGACTTGTAGCTGGAGACTTGTTTTAAGACGTTAAAAAACAACCGAAATAAACACAAGATGGCTCCTTGTAGCTTGTCCAGCATACACCAAGTCCTCTGGAAGCCCTGAGATCACAAATTAATTTGAAAAAACATCTTTTACACCCTTTTTCTTCACTGTAGCCGCTAAGCTAAATGCGTTAGTGTGCAGCCATCAGAAGTGGGTGCTCGAGCTTGATCACAATTCTTTTAAAAACCATTTGGGATCTCGGGTACACTGGTAACTTGGATAACGCTGGACAAGCTGTATGGAGTCATTTATGTTTTCTTTTTTCTTCCCCATCTACAGTCCCCATCTACTTCAGTTCAATCCTGCAACGCTGTTTTGCTGTGAAGCTCCAGAAATATTTTGTGGACTACAAAACTTCACCAGACTTTCCATCCACATGAGGGTGAGTAGATAAAGACTGAATTTTCATTTTTGGGTGAACTCTTCCTTTAATGCATAATATATTTAGCAGCCAAATATGTAATGCATTGCTTGAATAGAAAATGTCATTATGCCATCATTCACTTCATAGAAATAGTAACTGCAGGGACTGGTTTACCTCATGACTGAGGAATTACTTGTGGTTTTACTTAATGATCACAGAACAGATATAAAAATGATATTTAAATCGGAAAGAAAGTCCTGAAAGACTGGAAGTCAGACTGGGTGGTTCTTGGCTCGCTGAGTGAGACAAAAAGAAAGGAGGTGAGGGGGGGGGGGGCAGCTTCTTATGGGCTTATGGGAGGACGCGTGGAGGAGCATTCCTCTCATAGTTTCAGGACACCTCTTCAGCCTGCGCATACGTCAGATCAGCCTGAGTGTATAAAAGGAGATGGGGACTCCAAAAGAGGGAGAGCAAGCAGTCGCCAACTCACTGCCAGGTCTGGTGTTTGACAGAGAGAAGAGATTTCTACTCAGGACAGAAAACTTGTGAAGATGTGGAAGGTTTTTGCCGTTGTGAGCCTCTGCGTCACAGTGGTGAGGAATAACTGTTCATTCGTAAGTTGATTGTTCATGTTTGGAAGATAACTTTTGATGAGAAATATCTGATGTCTTGTTTTACCTCAGGTGTCAGCCTCATGCCCGAAGGACTGTCGGTGTCCCCCTGACACCCCCAGATGTGCAGCAGGAGTCAGTCTCATGCTGGATGGCTGTGGATGCTGTAAAGTTTGTGCACGGCAGCTCTTTGAGGACTGCAGCAAGGCACAGCCATGTGACCACACAAAGGGACTGGAGTGCAACTTTGGAGGGGTATATGGCTCTGCTAAGGGCATCTGTCGAGGTACAGTGACTCTTTTTTCAGTTTTTTTTAATGAATCATATCACTTTTCTCTTCTTATTTCAAACCTCACAACTTTCTGTTTCTCTAACAGCCAAATCAGATGGAAGAACGTGTGAGTACAACAACAAGATTTACCAGAACGGGGAAATCTTCCGTCCAAACTGCAAACACCAGTGCACTTGCATGGACGGTGCTGTTGGATGCGTCTCCCTCTGCCCACATGAGCTCATGCTGCCCAAACTGGGCTGCGCCAAGCCCAGGCGGGTCAAGGTACCGGGACTGTGCTGTGAGCAGCTTGTCTGCCCCGAGGGAACAAAGACAGAGAGCTCTGCGATGAAGAAACACAGGAAAAAGCACAGCAAAGACAACAAGCCGTCTGAAGACGACCTCACCAACAGGAATGAGTTGGCGCCTGTGTGGAGAGGAGAGTCTTTACCTGGTGAGCCGTTTGAAACAATGCATCAAATATCTGGAGTTTTTCTTGTTGCACATCTGTCTTCTTTCCTTTAAAGTGTTCTAAACCTTATATTTGTTCTCTGTGCAGCTTTCAAGAGCCACCCAGTGGGCCACATGATGGTCAGAGGAGTCGAGTGCGTGTCTCAAACCACAGATTGGTCCCCCTGCTCTAAATCCTGCGGCACTGGAGTGTCCACCAGGGTGACCAACAGCAACAACCAGTGCAAACTGGTGAAGGAGACTCGGATCTGTGAAGTCCGCCCATGCAACCACATGACCTTTAAAAGAATGAAGGTACATTCCTTTTTAATTTCCTATTACAGCACGTTTTAACAAAGATACATTCAAATAATATATTTCTATATTGGTCTGTAATGTGAGCATTATTTGTCGAATAAGATCATAAAGGTGCAATATGTAAGAATTTTAGTTCTAAAAACTTCCGTAAGGTTGTGATGTCACAACTATACAGTCACAGTGGCCGGTGCTTAGGCCTGTGAGAGCTGACCAATCAGAGCAGGCTTTTGGGGAGGTGGCTTTCTTAAAGAGACAGATACTTAAATAGAGCGTTCAGTCACCCAAAATAAAAGTATGACAACAACGAGCACAATATGGCATCTTTAACACATGCTCTTCATGTCTTCTCTCTAACAGAAAGGTCAGAAGTGTACACACACAGAAAAGGCGAGCCGTCCACTTAAACTGTCCCACGCAGGCTGCCGTAGCCTGGAAAAGTTCCAGCCGAGGTACTGCGGGTCCTGCTCAGACGGGCGATGCTGCAGGCCTCACCGAACCCAGACGTCACCCGTCCACTTCCGATGCAGGAACGGCGAGATCATCAGCAGGATGGTGATGTTGATTGAGTCTTGCAAGTGTGACCTGAACTGCTCTGAAAAGACGGCTTCTCGTCACAGACTTTTTAATGATATCCACAAACTGAAAAAGTTCTGAATTCAAGAGGAAAAGAAAAATGTGCACTTTGAGGTTACGGACATCTGTAGGATGAATTTCTTGAACTTTATTGTTCATGGTTTTGCTTCATAACATTGGAGCTTCGTGGTTTGCTTCATTTTGAAGCAGTTTTTTTTAATATTGTGAAAATTCTTATTTTTCTAGTTAAACAAAATCTGTTTTATACACACACTTCACATAACCTATTTAAGCCTCTCATGACAAGACATGTCACATGACTCAAGGAAATTATCTAAAAACTATGGCAGCTACTTTATCAGTCATTACACACATGTCGCCATGTTTCTGTTGATTTTCTGTACTTATTCATTTTATTTATAAGGATTTATATTTCACACTTCACTTAAAGGTCCAGTGTGTAGGATTTAGGGGCGGAAATTGATTACAATTAATAAAATAATTGGTGTATAATCACCTGAAACTAAAAATCGTTGTGTTTTCGCTACATTTGAATATGCCTTTTATAACTACAAAGAAAACGGGTCCTCTTCCACGGGGTCCGCCATGTTTCTACGGTAGCCCAGAACAGACAAACCAAACACCGACTCTAAAGAGAGCCCTTTCATATTTTTTGTGTCTTAACCGATCATCGTAAGAGAGGTTGAGGTGATTTTGTTTTGTTTGTTGTCATCTGCTACCTCACAGCTATGCCACTTAATCCTACACACTGGTCCTTTAATGGATTGTTAGATTTATTCATGAGTTATCGTCACGATAATATTGGTATGACATCCTGTTATATGACTGAATGCAGAAAATATGCAATACTGTATATAAGGTGGCCAGTTAACTGCCAAACTGTCAATTTTATGTTTTAAGTTTTCACAAATAAACTCATAAAACTGCACTTTTCCAATTATTTTATTCTTTAAGAAAGAACCAAAGATTTTCAGGTTCAGGGCCTGCAATAGTCTGAAAAAAGGGAAGTTCTCAGGGGGTCTGTTGTAACAGTTTTCGGTAGGAAATGAGCTATACTGTTTCAACTGCATCTGGCTGACCCACTTCTGGGAGGACCTACATGTCACTGCATAGTTTTGGGAATTAGTGTAACGTAAACCTCAGAGTGGTTTTCCTGCTGTTGGACAGATGCTGGGCACACGCCACAGAGTTTTGTTTTATGAAGGAGTTACAGGGTGTATAGAGAATGATCTAAACTTTCCACAGAGAGATTGTACCGTCGAATACCTCATTCACCAGCCTGAATGTGAGATTTGACTAGAATGACTGTGTGTGAACACAAATATTCAAGGATTATTTTCCATCTGATGAACTTTATACATCAGTTAGCCGACTGTATGTGTCCTTCACACAATCTTTACAAAGTATGCATCAGTAAAGCCTCGTGTTTGTTTAAGATAACTGGCTCAACAAATTCAAAAAGGGTCATCCAACTTATTTGCATTAAATATGAACACGAGCTCAGGGATTGTCCATCATGGTGCTGACTCATAGTATCAGCCAAACTGCCAGAAGTCAAATGTCAGCTTTTTTTCCACCAAACAGCAAAGAAAAGCAAATTCCCAAAGTGTGCATAGAATTACGTAAACGGGCAAGACCAAGAGGGCAAGAACAAGGGCGAAGGAAAAACAGGGGTACTGACGCACGCAGAGATGAAATGGTTCCATCCCCTGACGGAGAGCACAATAGAGCTTTGTCTGTGAGAACCTGAGAGCAGCGCTGCTCACTCGGAGGGAATACGTCCACAGCAAGGTCACATCAGAGTTTGGACGCAGGTCTGGACTCATTTATTACCATAGATACAACAGCAGAACAAGAACAGGACAAAACAAACTGTTTTTTAGGTAAACTGTGATTGAGAGTTTAAAGTGGTTTGGAAAAGTCCCAGTGTTGCATGTATCTCAGTAATTGTGTTGGCAACCCTCAAGGCACGAGCTTCACAGCTGACAGCCAAACAATCGATTTTCAGCTGAGGATCAGAACATAAACACATTCAATATTCAGCACGTCACACATTTTGTTTTATGATCATGACAAGAACAGACACAAGGTTGTTTTCAGCATCAGCAGGTTAACAGAAGTGTTTCATGTTCACATGTAGCACCATGGAAAAAAATAAAAACCTTGCAGGTAAACTTGGAGGGGTCATGTGTGAATCCACATAATATTTGGTTTTTAAGCACGACTTGTATTGATTAATAATTGCTTTCATAATTGGGTGTATAAACAGTTTGTGCAGCTTCAAAACATGGCAAAAAAGTTTGATATAGAGCCAGTTGCACAAAGACAGACCCAGTCTTACTTTGACTAAGGTAGATTGATGACTAAATGCACAATGCATTGTATGTAAATGAGTCACCTTACAAAAACATGACTAGCAAAACAGTTCCACCTAGTGGCATGTCACTTTTTCCTATCTGGCAAGTTTTGGTGTCTTGATTAATCATTTTAGTAGAAAATAGATCCCGATTTGCCATTTTCAGATTGTTTGTTTTATCTGACCAACAGTCCAAAACCCAAAGGTATTTAATTTAAAGTGATGAAACAGAAAAGCCCAGTAAATGTAATCTTAACATTGAAATGGATAACAAAAGCCCAGCCACATTGTTTTAGGTGTTGAAGAGATAACCAAGTGTTAAATCGAACTTCGAAGACTCTAAAAGTTGATCAGTAATGTTTAAGCAAGAGAAAAGTCCTACTCAACTATCTAAAATCATTCTGAAATCAAGACTAGAAATTATGCAACTGACTCTTTATCATATAGGAATAAGACGAAGTAGCACCAAGACTTAACAGTACAAACTTTGCATATACATATGAAAATATGTAATATGTAATGTCTATTGGGACTTCAGCTAAAAATCTGTATCAAACATGACAACAGCAGATTTCTACCTTTAAAAAACAAAACTCCCTGATTCACATCTAAATATTGACAAACTCATAACCCTCAAACATAAGCTCTTGCTTACTAGTTTCATTCTCATCGTTAAATAAATTATAAATATTACACAAATAATGCAAAAAGATTAATCCTGTATCATTTTAGAAAATATGATGATCCAAAAGTCGATGTTTGCAGTCCCTCATCAAACATGGTCTTATAAGAGTTTTTGAGAAAATCCACGTAGTTCTGAATGCTTTGCTTGTGGCTCTCTGATTGGTCCAGGCTGAGCTGCAGGTCCTTCAGGCGCACCTCGAACTGTTTCTCTGCCTGCAGATTAAGATATGGACACATCTCAAGTTGCATCAGGGATGAATTCAGTACAATCTGAGCATGCGCCTTCACATTTATTTGCTTTACATGGTTGAGAAAAGCGTGATACTTACAGTGAGCTTGCTCTGGCGGAGAAGCCTCAGCTCATTGTCCCTTCTGCTCCTCTCAGCTTCCAGCTCCAGGATTTTCGTCTGAAGGGCCTCTTCTCTGGAAACAGCCTTGTCCTTTACCTTGTTGACCTGGACGAGTAAAAAAACGCTGAACAATGAAACAAACACCTAGAGTACGAAAGACTGGGTGTTTATAACAGGGGGCACAGAAAATATAAACATGTTTCAACAGGTTTGATTGTGCTGTGTCACATCAGTCAGAGACAAAATGGTGATGCCTTTATATGTCAGAAATGATTACTTTAAAGTAATATCACAAACACTTCATATATATTTTTCTGTCATCATATGAGGTTAGACAGTGGGGACTGAACCTATGGTCCACTGATGAAAGCCATTGCATTTGCAGTATTATGAATTGGATGTCTGTGGTGACATTGCTGGCAAAAACCACAATTGGAGCACAGTTAGTGATGCTTTTTCCATCAGCAGGGAGTGTTTGGTCTGCCAGGGAGTGTAGGCAGACCCAATGCAACAGACTCACTCTTCAACTCACTTGTGAGTGAAGCAGCCAAACAAACAAAGAAAAGACTTTTGACTACAGACAAAGTAAAACATGTATGAATCCTGAGAGAAAGACTTTTTTAAAAGTCAGTGTGTTCAGCTCTCAGTACTTTTGTAGCTTTCTGGCTTCTGATCCCTTTAGTTTCTCTCATCCTGTTTGTACTTTCAAACATCTGCTGTGTTTTACTGTTTCATTGTGTTCACTTTCAGCTGTTTCAGGAGTCATATCGAGTGACTGCTGGTGAAAACACAACGTTTACTGTAATGCTGCTTCATGATAAAAGCTTTTAAATGACTAAATAACTGGGGCTTTTATTGTGAAGAAGTTATAATAAAGAAAACGTGTTCGTCACGGAATTAAGGGAGCCACTTTGTTAGCGGTGATCCTCCGATAGTATTGCAGGGATCGAGACAAGTAAGTCATTGGTTTAAGAAACACCTTCATGCAGGTATCCCAGTTGTGGTGGAAATGCAAAATCCCGGCCGCGCCAAGTCAAACTGATTAGAGCCAGGCCGGCAGATGTAATGGAAAAACGGCATTGAAGCGAAGGTACAAAAACACACCTGCAATTACAGCTCATCGCCACAGGTGCCGCCAGAGTGAACAAAACAGATGTCCGAGATTGTTACTTTAAAGCTTAAAACTGAGGTAGAACAGAATGAAACACTAAAATGTGAACATTTGCATTAATGTTTAAACTCTTTACAATCCAAATAAAAAACGCTGAATTTATTGTTTGGTTAACCTAACATTTAGCAATCTGCTAGACAGAAGCATAACACCAAATACAAAAATAAATGTTTTGTCATAGTTGTTTGTTGGTGGCATCATGTGGATTTAAGCTTTAACTACAACTCAAATCTCTTTCATTATCACTTCATACTCAGACATCCCTGTCTCTGATCTGTACCTGCTGTTTGACGTCTGATAAAGCCGCCTCCAGCTGCCGGCTGAGGGCCTGACACTCTGAGGAGCGCTGATCCAGCTGCCGGTTACTGTAGCTCAGAGCTTCCTCCTGAGCGGCGAGCCTCCGTACCAGCTCCAGGTTCTCCTGCTGCAGCACGTCCATTTGCCTTCAAATGCATGTTAAACAATTTCTGCTTTTGAATCTGTAAAAGGAGACCGAAACATCTGACATCTAGACAACAGAGACAAGAGGATGTCTTACTTGTGGAGAGAAACCACTTTCTCTTGTAGTTGTAAATTGGCCTCATGAATCGACTCTTTCATGTCCACAGAGGATCTCAGCTGCTTCGTCTGACTCTCCATCTGTATTTGTAAAATGTTAAATTCAGAATCACCTGTATTGGTCACAAGTGACTGGAGGTGATATTTAACATCACATGCAAAATTGGATACACCAACAGCCCATTTAATGCTTTTTGCCACAATCACGCAAACACAATATGGGCAGTTTTCAGGATAGAGGACAGAAACACGTGGGTGATTGAAAAGGACTCACACAGCAGAAAAAAACTCACAAATGCGTACGTAGGTAAGGATGGTTGCAACCTAATTAATTCCACTGCAATGAGAGTCTTTAAATCACAAACATCAAAACGAACTCACAGCAGGACCAGAACACAAGATGCACATGGGGTTGTACTACCGCCTAGTGGTCAGATGAAGGAAAATGACTGCATTTCATTCTCTAACCACCGCAGCTCACGTTTCACACCTGAACCTGCAGTTGCTTAATGGACTCTGACTTTTCTGAGCACTTCCTCTCTGAGCGTCGCAGGTTCTCCTGGCACTCGAAGAGACTCTGCTCAGCAGCGCTCAGTAACTCGGGGTAAGACTCCAGTTCGTTGACGCGCCCCTGCAGCTTCTGCCTCACCTGGGCTCCAGAGGATGGCAGAATAAGTGTTGGGATTAGACAAATTATTAGCCTGAAGTTTCATCACACCCCTCGAAGAGATGCTCACAGATGCGTGTAATCCTTTAAGCGTGCAGAATGAGCAAAGATTCATCTTTAGACAGAGCTTTGCGTTGTTAGTCGAAGTGTTTTGCTGCCCAGAATAGTTTGGTAGAAAGCAGGTCCACGTGCAACAAATGTTACGCAGCTGAAAAAGTAGAAGTTAGATCTAACATCTCATGAATAACTGGCCATTCAACAGCAGGAGAAACAATGCTGTGGAGCTGAACATGCTACAAAAAGCACAACATTTCTGTTACGATTTGTTATTAAAAATAACTAAAAACAAAGAAATTAGTCACATTGTTAAACATCTTATCGAACTCAAAACTTTATACGGAGAGGCGGGAGGTTACCTTCTCAACTTCTGTATCTTTTCCATCTCGCGTCGTCTCTGCCTCTCTTAAAACAATTGCATACTTTATCCTCAGATCGTCTATCTCAGCTTGAAGCTCTGCAACCTAGAAAAAAATAGAGAACAGTGTTATTGTGGTCGCCTTTTATCTTTGAAATACTTAAAAGGCGAGTTGGAATAAGATGATATAATCACTATGATAATCCTTTTATCCTCTTTTTGCAACGCTAAGGCTCAAACAAAAGCACAAAACATGACTTATTTATAGCAAAAGAAGAAAGGATAAAAGGATTAACAGTTGCCTTGAAATAAAGCACAAGTGCTTCATGTTCCCTGACCAGATGTCCAATGCTTTTTCCCCCACAGTTCTGATAATGAATTCAAATAAATACAATCATATACACCTAAAAACGCCTTATGCTTCCTTTCACATACATCACAGCAATTAATATGCCATACCATCTGCCGAGGAAACACTATTTTTTCTAAAAATGAATCAAATAAGAAGGTAATGAGTAAAATTAATGAGCACATGTTGACCTGATATTGGTGCTGATCGGTTTGATGTTTCCTCTCCTGAGCCGTGACCTTCTCCTCCACCAGCGCAGACTCACAATCAGCCAGCTGCTGCTCCAACTCGGCAACATATGTCTGCGATCACACGAACATCAAATTACTTTTAGTCAGAAGCAATAACAGAGTACAGCTTTTGCACACCTGTGGATCGACAGGTGCGTAGTAGAAGACCAAGGGCCAACAAAATCAGGAAAAAACTCCCAAACGCTGTTCACTTCACTTGCAATTAAGTTTAATAACTGTTATTAAACTTAAATGCAAGTGAAGTGAACAGTGTCAAAATCAGAGAGAGAATGTGACAGGATATAACAGACGTTCACAAAAGTGTTTTCTACTTTTACTGTAATGACTCTCGCATGCAAACTGTTTGGCACCTTGTACCTTGAGTTTTGCATTATTGACGCTGAGGTCTCCATTTTCAGCAATGAGTTTTTCCACACGTTGCATCACAGTTTCGTTGGCTGCTGTGAGCTCATCCTTCTCTTTCTGCAGCCTCGCTGTCAAATCTGCAACCTGACTACATTGAAGATGCACATTTAAAATTCATAAGTGAAAATAGCCGTTTGTCATATTGATCTGTGGCATCTGGCATGTGGAAAAGAAAGAAAAAAGACAAACCTTTTCAAAAATTCTATATGACCAACAAGTTTGTCTGTCTCATCTGTGATCTGCTCCTTCTGTCGTCTCCTGGAGTCTTTCTCTAAACGTGCTTTGATCAGCTCAGCATCCTGTTCTCCAACCAAGAACACAAAGTCAAAGAAAGATCTTGAACAAAGCGACTGCACATTGAAAACACACAATCTTAAAAACAAAAAGAAATCACAGCTTTTTTTCATACCTTTTCCTTTAATTGTGCATAACATTTCTCGATTGCTGCTTCAAATCTCTCAGCTCTTAGTTTCTGTGCTCGAGTGGCTTTCTTGAGAGACTCTTTGTCCTGTGCTGCCTTCTCAGTTAAAGATGTGATCGAGCCTTTCAGATCATCAATCTCCATCTTCTGCTCGACCAGAGTCCTCTCCAGAGTCTGGAAAAGACATGCACACCCATTAAGATGAGTTATGATATGACACATTTTCTTTAAGGGTTAGGCTGATAGAGGCCTTTGTACCCGCATCTGAACAGTCAGGCGATTGTTTTCGGCCTCCTTGTGGCGCAGTTGCCCCTGCAGGTGAGCACGAGTCGCCTCCACAGACTTGGTCATGTGAACTGCACTCTTCATGTTCTCCTGTGAAGAACAATATAGACAGATGCTTTAAAACGCACTTTGCAAGAACATCTATGTGAAAACGTCTGCTGTGCTCACCTGCTCTTCTCTCCGCAGATCCATCAGTTCTTCAACTCTTCTTTCTGCCTGACACAAATCTTTTTTTAGATGCTGTAGGAGAAAAATGACAGCGATCAGTACATGATTTAAGACTGCAGCTTGCGTAATTTTACAGTTTTTATGCCTTATTATGTTTAAAGGTGCATTCAGTTTAACACAGAAGATACTTTAGAGCTGCAACAATTAGTCAACCAATTGATTAGTCGATAGACAGAAATTAGTTGCCTGCGTTTTTGATTATCAGTTAATCGTTTCAGTCGTTTTTCAAGCAAAAATATCAAACATTTGCTGGTTCCAGTTTCTTAAGTATAAAGAATTGCTGCTTTTCTTTGACATTTCTGATTGTAAATGAAGAGTTTTGAACTGTTGGTTGGACAAGAGAAGCAATTTAAGAAACGTCTCTTCTGGCCTCGGGGAATTATAATGGCCAATTTTCACAATTTTTTGACATTTTACAGGCTAAACAATCAATCGTGGAAATAATCAGCTGATTAATCGATAATGAGAATAATTGTTAGTTGCAGCCCTACTGCATTTATGTCATATCTTTCAATCTATACATTTATTTTGTATGAAACTGTGGCTATGTTGGGAGACACAGCCTTGACATTCAGAGATCACAGACTACATTTTCAGCTAGTTTGCCACTAAAGCACAAAGCTTATATCATTTACACTTAAATTAGGTTCTTTTCTTTGAGTCATTGCAGAAACGTAATGAAACACTCACCTCATTTTCACTCTCAGCCTGTGTGATCTTCTTCAATAAGATGTCAATTTGGTGGTTGGCATTAGTTCGATCAGCCTATGTGGAAAGACATCAGCTTTTTAAAACAGTTTTTTCAAGAAGCCTTTACGACAGTCTTTCATTTGCTGTTATCGCCTACAGTACCACTGCTAACATAGATCCATGACTAACTATCCCGAGCAACATACAAGGTAGACATTTTGTCACCGACCTCTGAATCTTGGAGCTGTTTGAGTTTCTGTCGAACAGACTTATTTATTCGTCTAAAGTCCTCCAACTTCTCCAGCAAAAGTCCTCTCTGCCTTGAAATCCGGCGCTTATCAGTGACAGACTGTCTTGAATCCTTAGATGCAAGAAAAAAAAGTTACAATCATGGGTCATTTAAAGGGGCACTATGTAGTTTTGAAGAAGAAATTCAAACACAAAGTTTTCATATTTACAATATTAATGAGGTTAACACAAGCTCAGAAATATTTATACAATTTATTTATTCATTCTATTTATAGAAATACTTTTCCATAATTGAATAAACAAGCTGTTGTCAGAGGAAAATAAGGTCCCCAGAACACTGTTTAAACCAAGAAAGGTGGCAGGGTCCGCCAAATATAAACAAGGTCAATTTGTTTATTCAGTTTATTCAACCATCAAAACAAAGAGAGTTTGTTTATTTAGTTTGTTTAGGCATAAAAAATAATCAGTCAATGAAGCTCTTTCTCTTCTGATTAAAATGTCTTCGCCAAAACTACATACAGTTTTGCACCCTTAATGTCAAAATGATGTTTAACGTAGGATTTTTTTTTTTCTGGGTTTGTGTTTGCACCCAACTTGATACATACAGCAAATTCATCTTCCATGGCATCTTTAAAAGACACAAGTTGTATGGCAGCAGAGTTGGCAGCCGCTTCTGCATCCGTCAGTATTTTCAGGAAAGGGCTTTTTCCATCTGCGTAATCTCCACGACTAAATGAAAAACAGGAAGTAGATGCTTTAAATCAGATATGCTGTGACTGCTGTATGTTTAGCCTCACATGTTCATGCATCACAGGACCTCTCACCCATTAATATCAGCCTCTGGGGTCCTCGTGTGGAGACTGCTGCGTGCTCTGTTCCTTCTCCCCAGTTCATGAGAGCTAGCTAGGTCACCACAGCTCAGAGTGACATCCTCCCTGGTAGAGCTGAAACCAAGGGAGGGACTCTGGAGTTCATCCTCTGGAGACATGCCTCTTACTACTGACAAAACAACACATAGTAAAAGTCAGTGTTGACATACAGAGAGGGACAGGAAGTTAGCTGAAGACATGACTTTTAAAATTAGCTCAGTTACACTACATAACCTTGCACATTAGGACAGTAACAGTGGGTTGTCAAGCAAGCTACTGAGCTTACTCCATAGCAGCAGACAGTCAACAGTACAAGGTTAAGTGACTGCTAAGCTTCACGCTACACCAAAGACAGCACAAATTCTGTTAATTCTACCAAGTAAAAAACACTTTTATCAACATTATGGCTGTTAGACGAACGTATAATAATCAGTGACAAAACAAAGCCACTGAAAATGTAAATATTACTTACGCTTTCGCCTTGTGTCGGTTGTGAGCGACGCTACTCCAAACCGAAGAGCCCCCCTCTTAAAGATCGAAGCGGATTGGTTAGCTCTGGGGCAACGTGATGACATCAGCACATTTGCTCGCTGCTGATTTGTTCCCCAAGGGCAAAGTGGGCGGGACTAAGTTTGATTAAAGTTGAGAACAGCCAATGAACAAGACAAATCGAGGAGACTCGCTGAAACCATAGAAACGAACAGGAAGTTTACTGCCACGGTATCTCAAACTATTGCGAAGATTGTAAACATTTTGTACATTTCTTTGCGTGAAACTCCAAACTCAGCACAGCATTGGGAAGATATATTCTCAGATTGAAACTGAGTGTTATTTAACGTGTTTTGGTGGCGTAGTTTAGCGTTGCCAGAGCGTCTTTAGTCAAAGTTAGCTGGGCAGCTAATGCTGGGCAGCTAATGCTCGGCTGCTCTTGAGTGGACATGTTCAAAGCAAAAATACTCTTTATTGGACCCAATGAGGTATGTAAATTCCTTTAACCCACTGCAACGTAGCCTGTTTTTACTGTCAGATGTCGTCAGGTAACTACATAATGTCAAAACCGACAAATACACAAACATCAGAAGTGTATGCTTGCATCCAAAAGGTTTTCAGTGTTGACTAGCTTTAGATACCTTACAGTTTTGAGGAAATGCTACTTTTAGGCTACTTCATAGTTACCTTAATCATGTGTTTCCATGTTATGCTACTTCATAATTTTACTCAGCTACATTTCAGAGGAAAGTACTGTGCTGTGCTACTGTGCTAGTAACTACTAGTGACTTTCCAGGTTAATATTTTACTTAAAAAATGTGAATACCTTTATAAGACATTGTTATAGATTAAACTATCTACTGTAACAGTATATAAATATGGTGAAATTAGCGCCACCTCGACCAGCTACAACATTGATATGCTGTTACACATTAAAGCAACAATATGTAACTTTTTAACCTTACAATAACGGCTTCAAAATCATTTTGATGGTACAGTGTCTTGTAATAGTATGAATGGTGTCTCTGTCTCAGCCATTTGATCTTTTAGGGGTCATCTGATTTTTCCTTAAAAATATTAATAAAACTTGAAAAAAAAAACCCACAAAAATCCAATATAAAGAAGTGTGTCTCATTCAACCAGTATAGGAAGACGTCGTGTTGTTATGATGTAATGAGTGTGTAGTTTGCACCTACATTACGTTTGACAAATTGTTACAGACCTGGGGTTTATTTTTACAAGTGAAACTTTACTTTTAATACTTTTTCCTGCATTAGGATTTTACTTTTGATACTTGAAGTACCTTTTGGTAACATAATTTCCATTCTTTTACTTATGGTTAGTAAACTTGTGCTTGTTTTTGTGTCTTGCTTGGCTTTAAGGTGTTCAGCATTCTGACAATCAACTGTTGAACACAGTAACACTAAAGTAGAAGGTGAAACTAATTACATTAATGATGGCTCAGAACCCTTTGGGTGATCCACGAAGCCATATGGCAGTCTTAACAGTCTTAATGAAGATTATTTATTTGCATTTGAGTTTCCTGCTGTGTTGTTAAAGTGGCTGACACGAAAGATTAATGCCAGTGTCACACTACTCCACTTCACAGCAGGATGAAACACAGGTGACTGATGACTACTTATCACTAAGTGTCTGAGTAAGCTGTGTCAGTATATCAGAGCCCTGCAACTAGAACATGTAAATAGAATGTTTATTTATGTTTTATGTTTATTTATTAGTGTGTGTTTATCCTTCTAGTACTGTGACTGATATGATTATTTTAAATTCATTCATCTGTTTTCTAGAGTGGGAAAACGGCTCTTGCAAATTTCCTCTCAGGCACAACAGAGAATGTGGGAGGTGAATACAGACCTACTCAAGGAGTAAGGTACAAACCATAAGTCAACCAAAGTCTTTAAAACCATGTGAAGATTGAAATAACATGATCTCACAGATTGTTTGGTGCCTTATTTTAAAGTTTATGTAAAATCAGTTACACTCATTATTGGATTACTACATTTTGCCTTGGGAGGTATGAGAAAAAATAAATGAAGCCTTTTCTAATGTTTCAAGGATACTGGAGTTTGAATCACAACCTGAAGGCAGTGGTGACAGCATGCCATGTGAGGTTGAACTCTGGGACTGTTCAGGAGATTTTAAGTAGGTTAAATGTCATAAACATCATTTACAGTTAACAAATGCTTAGATATTATATATTATATAATTCCTAGATGCAGATATACACGTTCTTTTTTCGTACAGATTTGAATCATGCTGGCCTGCACTGATGAAAGACTCCAGCGGTGTGGTCATCGTTTTCAATCCAGATGTTCCTAGTCACCTCAAGGAAATAGAGACGTGGCATTCGATGTTTATCGCCTCCCAGAGCTTGCATGAAAACCAGTGTCTGCTCATAGCTCACCACAAGCCTGGCAGCGGAGTAGAAGAAGGACGGCTGCCATTAGGTATTTCCACTGCAGGCCTCCCAAAGCTGTTGTGTGAGTCATTATCACTATTTGTGGGCTAACATGTTCATTCTTTTTGATTGCAG
Organism: Pagrus major; assembly: GCF_040436345.1. Lineage (NCBI taxonomy): Eukaryota > Metazoa > Chordata > Actinopteri > Spariformes > Sparidae > Pagrus > Pagrus major. The sequence goes on along the minus strand of NC_133235.1, from coordinate 19,295,330 downwards.
CCTCACATTTGAGCAGACTGCCACTTATTCACTCCAACCTGGAGGAGGAACCGGAGGATGTGAGGCGAGCTTTCTGGAGATACTTGGGAAATGTTATTAATACAATGTCGGAAAGTCGAGAGCGAGAGGAGATGTCTATTATTACTTAGTAGCAAAGTAAAATATGCAGCTTAATGAGGAGGAGTTTTCTGGTATCGGCAATCTTTGTTCGAGTAAGACTCATGAACACTTCCCATTTTATGTCATTAATTATTCAACTTTGCTGTCATTCAGTTGTGCATGAAATCTTCTAAACCCTTTTGCAAACTTTAATGTTTTTGTTCAGTTTTGGTTTATTACATCATTTGTAAGTCTTGTTAATAAAATATGAACTATTTCAGTCTGGAAATGAATACTCAAGAGACTAAAGACACTTATCTGACTATAGACATCTGTTTATTTGAAAAATTGGTGCAGGTTGTTGAGAATGTGTCAATTAGAAGTGCAAAAGAAGAAAGAGAAGTGCATTATTTAGACATCGTATCCAACAATGCCTCCTTTGCCAATGCACTCGCCGATGTAGAACCACATCAGCACCTCAGTGGTCACAAGTCCATTTCTCAAGGCATCCTACAAAACAAAAAAAACAGAATTAAAATTTTACATAAATTGAACATAACTTGTTCATCCTCTTGGAGGGTTTTTCCACAAACTTTTGCTTCGAACTAACCGAGATGGCATTTAATCACTCTGCACTTGTTTATTTGTGTGGCCCACATAGTTTACTTCTATTATTATTCAGTCATTTCTATTGTTTATGCAGATAAACTCAACCGTATCACTGCTGTATACAACACACTGATGACTGGGGATCTGAGGCAAGGGGCTAACCATGTTCTGCATCTGGCCACATCAGTCACATCCAGATATAATCAATGCCTTCTGTAAAATATTCCATGTGTCAATATAGTGTGCAGCAAATTTAAACTTGTTTTTTAGAAGGATGAAATCAAGGCTCTAACAGTTATTTCCATTATTGATAAAGTTGTTGATTATTATTATTATGATTCAGTGACTAAACATATAAAGTCAAGTCAGTAAAAGGTAACAAAATAGTAAAAAATGCCAATTTAAACTTTTCAGACAGTGAGGTTGCATATTCAAAATTGCTTGTATTGTCTATTCAACAGTCCAAAACTCAGTACATCGTCTCAGTGAAGAAGCTAAAACAGAAAGTGTTGGTTCTGGGCCTTAAAACTAGGGACAGACCAATTACTGGGTTGGCCGATTATTGAGGTCGATACTCATTATTTTGCGTCAGAGTGCTAATAACACAAACACATTTTAAAATGTACTACTTTGGCTCTGATTCAGCATCCTTTCTCTCTCTGTAGTCACCGCTCTGTTGTGTCACTCAATGTCCCGTGGACAATCTGATGTGTTAGACATCACAAATAAAAATCTAAATGAGTAACTTGAATCTGCAAAGTAACTAGTAGGGGTGAGGGATATTAGGATATTTTGGTGATTCACTTGACTGTTTATTCTGTGACATATCTGAGTTTATTTTGTGTTTTGCGACCATTTTTGGCCCTCAAAAATAACGAGACATTTTTTGTGTGACTTTTCTTTCCATATCCATGCACATGCATATATGCACCCATTTCCCAATATCCCTAACTCATTTTGAGTAGTGTATCTTGTTGACTTCAACACAGGGTTTCCACACACATATCAGGGACTCACCTTCACTGTGGTCTGCCCCAGGCGTCCAGCCTGGAAGCTCTTAATGAGTCCCGATGCGGCCTCTAGCGCTTTGGGGATCTCGGCAGGTGACGGTGGGACGAGCTCCACACGGGCGTAGCGCCAGAAGGTCGCTAGTCGGGGTTTGGAGTATGTGACAGCGGCTGAGATAGAGACACAAACACAGAACTATCTCAGGATACCATTAGCACTAGCTATGGAGCAGCAAAGTCAAAAGCCACTGAGCTGTTTCGTCGTTTCTAACAACTATCTAAAGACAAGTTGCTGCAGTCATTGACACCTGAGTTGAGCTAATAGAGGTCACACTGAAGTTGTGCAGGTGCCAACAAGCTGTAACGACGTGAGCTAGGTTAGCTAATGCTAAACAGTTTATTCTGCTAACGCTAGCTCAGTTAATAATCGGTAAAAAGAACAAAGGTGAGTAAACTTACCACCGACTGCAGTAGGTACTTTAGCAACGAGTTTCTGTACTGCCTGCGCCATGATGACGACCGTCCAGTGCAGCAGGAAAAGACCAAAGAAGAAGAAAAGTAGCGTGAGAAGGTTTCCGGGTCGTTGATTTCAAAATAAAAGTGGGTGAAACGGTAAGTGCGGCGATTTTATTGTATTTTCAAAATAAAAGGGATCGAAGTATATAAGAAGTTAAATATATGTAAATAAATCAGATTGTTATAATTTATGAAGCACAAAATTGATTTTGGCCGGTTTCTGTAATGTTGATGAAGTCATACAGAAGCTCAAAGACTGCACACTGCACCATCACGTCTGTTATTTTCTGGAGCAGAGTTATTAAAAAAGGCAAAGTAAAGCAAATTTCTTTGTAAAGCACCCTCAAACACAGAGGACATTCAAAGTGCTTTGTATAAGGCAATGAAATACACAAAATTAAAAAAAGAAAACACGAGAAAAACTAAATTAAGGAAATAAGAGTGTCGTAGAGAAACCAGTCAATCAAATGCACAATATAAGAGCAGCATTTTTAATTTACATTTAAAGGGACACATTTCAAACTGCATCAGTAAAGGGGCATGAATAAGTCAGATTTAAACTGGCATTTAAAGGGTTAAAATCCTGAAAATGATTGAATGTTTGGTAGTTTTGAATAAGTGTGAAGTTGTTTAAGTGATTTATGAAAAAAAAGCAGAAAAAATATTGATGTATGATGATTTAATAGCAGTTTTTTTGTGCGTGTACATTTTTGCCATGAAGGTGTCCAGAGGGTAGTAAATTTGAGGAGGGCACAAGGGTTAAAAGGGCGTATTACCCTAACATTTTCAGTAAAAGACAGCCCCAAAAGTGCCATCCAATGATATGAAGATCCAAAATGGTGGTTGATTCATACTTAAGTTAATATGCTGTAGCCTACAGTGTGTATTTGAGTGTGTGTGTGGTGTGTAAGTGAGAGAGCAAGAAAAAAGTAGGCCTAAGAGCCAAAGGCAAAGTGTCTCTAAGTGCATGTGTGTGCGTGTACTTTGTATTATGACAAGGATGACTAAATCATGACTCACTTTCCTCTGACTCACCCTGCAACCCACATTAAACAACAAAAAAAAACTTGTGCAGTAACAAGAATGCAGGTTAGACGTGGATTTCCCAGGCAAACACCCAACTAATGCCAGCTGTTTGATTTACACTTTAAAAGATGGTGTTACTTTACTGTATGGATAGTTTATACATATTAGAAGACACTGTAATTGTTGCTCCTATACTCAACAACAATATCTCAAAACTCTTCTCTTCAAGCTAGTAGGTTCTCACACTATTTTTTAAATCTGTGCAGAGTTAAAAACAGGACTGAGAGCAGCTCTACTGCTGTAGTGGACGTGTAGAGCAATGAGGATAAATCACTAGAGGGTGCTCTCTAATAGGTTACAGTAACAAATAGAACTAGACAGGGATATCTTTGAAATTCATGAAACTACCTTGTATTCTGCAAAAGTATTACATGAACAGTGGATGAATTTAAGTTGTACAATAGTCTTCTTTATTCCTGCATTGTGTGATTTGTCAGTGCCTCTTGGAGGGTGGGTGGTTGTCAGTGTTTTATATTCTTCCTTCTAGCAAAATGTGCTATGCAAATAAAATTGCCTTTCCCTGCCTCATGGGGGAGTCCTTCATCTCCTCAGGCCAGCCGAGGTTTTTTTTTCTTTGGTGGTGCCATCATAAGAACCTCATGCAGCAAAGACAAACACTGTTTGAACCCACAGAACTTTATTTTGAGTTCAACTCAATTTGCAAGGGTTTCCAAAAATACCAAATCACTGAATTATGAGTAAATGTCATCAAAAGAAAAAAGGCAACAACAATTTCCCATTTCAAGTAGCCATGAAAATGTGACCTTGGATTTGATCCACTAAAGTGTAGCAGCCATTCAAAGCAGTTTGTGCACAAGCAGAAGCAAAAATACAAACAGGAATGTGATTTTTTTGATAGAGAGCGCGGGGAAAAAATGCTCAGCTAACTTTGAGGCTATGAAAGAGCCACTTTAGATGGTGTAAATCAAATAAAATCGACAAATCATGATAAGTCTTATTTCTTTTACATAATTATGAAGCAACAGCCAGCAGGTAGTTAGCTGAGCTTAGCATTAAGACTTGAAGCAGAGTAAAACAGCTAGCCTAGCTCTGACCAGAGGTGGAAGGAGCCTAACTGCGCCCAGCCAAGAAATAGTTCAGCACATAACCCCACTTAAAACAACAGCTTGTAATTTCTTTACAAGATTAAATAAATGCAAAGTGTTAATTAATTGACTTTACAGGTTCTGCTATGTGGTTTGTGTTAAGTTTGGACAGGGCCAGGATAGCTGTCCTTTCAGGTCTTTATGATGAATTGAGGATGCATCTTAGATGCGATCACTCAGTCCACATGGAGGTGGTCTGGGCCACATCATCTTAGCTGTGTGTACGCACATGTGTCCTGGGCCACACTGAAGGGCCGCCTACTCAACTGATGTCCTCCGTGAAACAAAAAAGAGAAGCCACAACAACGGGCATAATAGATTACATGCTGTCAGATTTCCATGTGTTTCACTGTAATGCAGATCACGTGTTTTGACTCTTAACCTAACCCAGTGTTAGCAGATGTTTGTGAACACACTGTCCATTTCAACCGATATAATCATTAAACTAGTAACTACAATATCCCCAGACTCCCTTAAAAATTATGCAATTTTGAGACATGTTGCATGAGGGGAGACTTTATAAACACTGCAAAACATATATATGACGAATTCCAAATCATTCGTACCTTCTTGGAAATTCGGCAATAAATGCAATACATTAAGGTGTTTCTTCACAAAAGTGGCAGTTTGTTGCAGCATCGCTGTACAAGCCTTCTGTGTGCACATACATGTACACTCATACGTGGGTGATACTATTCCATTGACCTACGGGTGACCTACACGTGCCAAGTAACATAGCAATGCGCCCTCAGCGAATAAGAAGACTACAAGCGTGTAAACTTGAATGTAAACAATACAGGCTGTAACATGTTCAAGACATCAGGTTTGCAAATGTTTTATGAGGAAGAAAATGCATTCAACATGTTTGTTGGACGTCATGGAGACACACAATGCATTCTGGAGGGAAACAGTGAATGTAAACATAACTTTTGTTTGTGTACTAGAAAACTCCACAGGGCAGCTCGAGAGAGCGGTATCAATCTTCCCATCTAACCCTTGATGAACAGGTAAATAAGCATATTTACTATTACTATTACTACTATTTCTTTAGAGGTCCAGTGTGTTAGATTTAGCAGAAATAAAATATAATATTAAAATTATATTTATTATGTTAAAAAAATAATAAAATTATATTTATTATATTTAAAATTATATATTAAAACATAATTATGTTTTTCAATAATATATAATCAGCTGAAACTTGGACGTAGTAATGAACATATTGCTGCCTTCTGGCTGACACATTTAATGAGATTATTACTTCCCGAAAAATGCTTCAATGGAGTGAACTTAATTTCTGTATTAACGAAAAAAGATAAGAAACCAATTTTAAGGAGAGGAAAAGTCAAAAGACTCTGTGCCCTTCAGATATGACTGTGACCTTACGGCGCAATGTTCATTCAGCAGTGATGTGTTCGTTCCACACCGTGAGGCAGCAGGACTGAGTGAGTCATAGCGACGGACTGAGACACATAGAAATACACACAGACAGACAGGAAGACGGGGAGGCTGCAGTGATTGAGTAAATCTTGCCTTTCATGGTCTAAAGCTGCTTGTACATGCAGATGAGATTAAAACAAATGACATCACTACCTCAGCCTTGGCAATCAACACAAACACACACATTTGGTGATAGAGCAGCCGTGCAGGCTAGTAATCAGTCCAGTCTCCTCCGGGGTATGAAGACAGATAAGGACATCATCCAGTTCTGTGTGTGGATCTTTGGGGAAGTATCACGATGTTTGCCAAGACTGAGGTGATGAAGTCATTTGTTTTAACCTCAAATGTAACGACTTCAGAATTGGAGCATTCCTCTTTCTCCTCTTCCTAATTATCATCTTTATCCTAATCAGTCATTTTCTCTCATTTTCTTTTGTATGTTTTCCATCTCTCTGGCCCTGTCTAGATATCTTGTATCCACACATTCAGCCTGTTTGTTGATAATCCATCAGGAACAAGCTGCAGTTCATAACTTGTACAAAAATTGATCGCAGGCACGCTCTGGTGAGATTTTCCTCCCCTGCTTGCAGGTTTTATCTGCAGTCATACAGATAGAGAAGAGGATTATTATGTGTGTTTGCATATTGGATAAAGCCGTAAAACCAAAAATGAGAAAAGTTGAAAACAACATCAGATGAGAGGTAAGCTGTGTTGGGCACATTTGTTGTGCTATGCACGTAGCACAAAAGTGTGTCAGCAGTTCTTCAATACACGTGGACACATATACCAAAGAAATGTGGTTGAATGTGCCTCTGACCACCTACAGGTGGCCTGGCGGTTACATCCCAAAGCTCGAGTGAATTCACACCTGCAAGCTCATTTGCGATCTTGTCATGCTGCAAACATTTTAACGCAAAGCATGAACAAGGTCCCTGGCCTTCCTTTTGGGTCCCTAATATAAGATTCACTTATGTGTCATATGTACTGCCATGTAAAAAGAAAAGCCTTGCGTCTGTGTCTGGTTTCTACTCAAAGCCTCAAAGCTGCTTTAATCAATGTTTTATGGATCAAATGAGTGAATGTAATGCTGAAGAGGTGTTGAACACAGGGAATTATAACCAGGCTATGTTAGTTTAGTGTCTTTCAGCAAATTGTTTTGGTTCAACTTTACTGGTTTGGTTCACTCTCTTAATGGCTGTTTTGAATGAAAAAGCTCTAAAACCCAACCACACACAACCTGTCCAGTGGAAACGACTTAGTTATAGTGACTAGCTTGTGAAAATAGTGGAGGATTTAGCAGCTAAAGAGCCAGATATTTTCCTCAGAAAGAGGTGGAGACCAAAACAGAGCTCGAAGGAGAGTGAATATTGGGATTACTTTTATCAGGTGGACAGAAACACTAAATAAATGTTAGTAAATTGTAAACGTAAATTGTCAATTGTTTGCCAATGACTTTCCTATATTGACTTTAACAGAGCAAAGTGCTGTGATGAACTGGCAACTTGTCCAGGGTGTACCCCGCCGCTCACCCAATATCGCCTGGGATTGGCTCCAGCCCCTGGAAAGGAGGAATTGTAGAAAAGTTTGTTAGGGAGGAGGTGTTGACTGTTCGTGTCCAGTGTGAAACCAGAAGTCAATGGTGACTTATTTTAACTTGCATCACATACATAACGTAAGCTACTGTGCTACCAGCTAGGTGGGTATGTTTGCAACAGAAATTACGAAGGTAATGTAGAGATTTCAACCCAAACCACGACGCTTGCAACAGTCATTTTGTTTTAGGAACTGTGAAACATGTTGTTTTAGGAGACGCTGACAATGAACTTATTTCGTCATTTAGGTATGGAGATTGAATGAATGAATGAATACATCTGTAATACTGCAATTGAACTCCTCTGTTGAGAGCAGCTACTCTTCTTCTCACTTCAAAACCATCAGCGATGAGAGAGTACAATCTTTCCAGACCTGCAGGGGGGATGATTTTTATATCGAGCCGCAAACTGCTTCAGCACGCCTTTGTGATACTGTGGGATGATGCCAGATGCACCACACCATCCGCTAACAACCGATATCCCTCTCTAATGTCAGCCAGACACTTTTCCAAACCTAAATCAGACTTGTCAGTGAACACCACAGAGAGAACAGGGAACACTGTGAATTCTTGTTAGAGTCTAAACAGTGTGAATGGGCCAATTATGGCAGGAATCCCAGTGCTTCGTTCTCTGTGGTTTTTTGAGTGTGTTAGCAGCAGTAATGTGGCCATTACGTCAAACCCCGCAGGTAATAAGAGTTGTAAACCTCACAGCGTAGGTCTTGATTTACAGATTGATCTTTGTTCTGATCCTCACAGCCAGAGGCTCCAGCTGAGACAAGCAGCTGAAATGAAGCCTCTCCGCGGGCTGACTGGCCTCGTTCTCTGTGGTACCCAGCGGTGCAGAAGTCCTTCAGAGTTCAGTTATTACTCCAGAGCCAGGTGATGTAGTGGCTGAGTTAGGACTGTTGTAAGATTTTTGCACTGCCCCCCTGAATGATGTCACTGCAATGAGCAGGTGGTGGAGTAGGTTATGTTACCAGCTCATTAATTGCTAAAAGGCAGGAAAAAATCATCGTAGTTCTTGACTCTGAGTCTCTGTTCACACCTTGAAGTGGCCCAGTTAAGTTCATCTATGTGTTCTCTTTAAATAGATGGTGCTAGAAGCTGTGGTTAGTGACTTGCAGAGTTAGTTGATAAGCTACTGTAGCCTGTGACTCATCTACTAACAAGCTATCCAGCCAAGAATATGCTAGGTCTTGGAACAATGGTTGTAGCTGTGTTCAGAGCACGTTAAGTCTGCCTATAGGCATTCAAAAGTTTGTAATGTGAATGAAGCAAAATAAATCCTAGTTTAAAGTTTTGTATGTTTCATTCGACCATATCACCATTTCTACAATATGCCTCGTATCATGTTCAGATTACATGTATATGAGTTGACCTGGATGTCAGGAGGGCACGGTGGCGATGTGTGACAGTTAGCTGAGACGGCTCCCAAGCAAGAAACCACTTGTCGAGACGGCATTTCAACATTTGTAAGTTCAAAATGTTTTTTGACGAGACATCGGTTCATTTTCCAGCCGTGTTGGTGGCAACAGAGCCGGATGTTTTTGAGGAGATGTTCGGGCAATTTGCAGACAAAAAATTGTGTTTTTTAACAAGATGTTGGGACGATTTCCAGCCCTTTCTGGAGCTAGAACCAGGTGAGCCAAAACAAGATCTTTTCTTAACCCTAGACAGATGGGTTTTGTGCCAAAAGCAAAATTGAAAATTCATCAAAAAGAAAAAAGTTACATCATGTCAAACGTAAAGTTTCAACACAATATGTTGGCAGAAATGTACTGCCAACATTTATTCTGATAATTTGGTTATCACAGGGATGTAAAGTACCGGAGTGAATCGTAGATGTGTGTGTTCGCACAAGGTTATGTTATTTTTAACAACAACGTGAATTTCTACCTTTTTAGCTATTCCAGAAAATTAAAGGATGTTTTGCTGCCTTCATCCTTAATAGTTAATGTTAGCTCGCCATTAACTGGGGTGAAAATTAATTCACAAAGACTAGTAGCATCTTTTAAGGTGGATCATATTCTTACCTGCAGCGCTTTAACCAGGATTTTATCAACACTGTGGTCAAGAGTAGGCCTGAGGAGCAGCATTAAAACAGAATTAGAAAATCATGTTATTAAAAACATCCCTCACAGCACAATGACTCAGAAGAAACTGACTTCTTTCTCATCTAACAACCATACTTTTTGCCTGAATAGAGGCCAGCCTCCCTTTTCAAACACCTTTTGAAGATAAAGAATGTTTTATCAGTTTAGAAAGTTTACCAAAGATACTGCATCCTTGAAGACTTTTCTCTTCTAAAAGTAAAACATGTAATACTTCCATTTCCACCATGTGGCTTTTCAAGTGCAGCTAATTCCTTCTGTTTATAAGTCATTATACAAACACACTCTCCTGTCAGGCTCATGGAAGCGGTCGGATACTTATCTCTGACAGTTCACACTATTTTTGCTATTTTGAGCTGCTTATGATGACACTCTATGACCGTATGTGTTGGCTGCTTGAAAGATCATTCCTCCCCTGCCAGGTGAAGATGCCACGAAACTTTGTACTCGTTTCCTTTTGTTGGGGAGTTTTCTTTTCTTTGAAGCAGCAAAACACGGAGGAGTTGAAGAAGAGCTCTAGCCTGGCAAGATTAAAGCTACCAGTGACTTACAATGCACCACTGAGTGTAACAGGATCGTTTAGTAACGCAGGGCCCAGTGATCATCTCTTCAATTATAATTTAATACCCCGACTTTTTCACTTTGTCTTATACTGAGGGCAGTTTGGCAAAGCAAACACACCCTTCGATGTCTGTTTAACATGCTGCTCTGCCTCTTCTTATCCTGAAATGTCAACTCAAAAATTCATCTGTACCTGCTTCAATCACTCCCAACTTTGTTGTTCGCATATTTAATACTCTTGCTTGCCTGCCAACAGTCCTGCATTGTGGCTTCAGGGACGGCTTTGTGGAGGAATAATTGTGTTTGTGCCGCTCTCTCTGCTGCTACTAGCCTTGGGTCCGCTTCAGACCACAAACATGAACCCTGGGACACGCATCTGAAGCTACAGAGCTTCTGTCTCAGGCGCCTCTTTCTTTTGGAGATCCCTGCTTCACTTCGTGCATGAGTACCTGCTTCCTGTTTGTGCTAACGTACACGTCGTGAACTGAACAGACAGTGTTTATGTCCCTGGTAATACCATGAGTTACGACGTTGCTGACCCGGCTGTCTGTCTCTGTTTTATGCCTCTGGTGATGATCTGCTTATGGGTCATGTCACGTGTCTGTCTGCCTGCTGATTTATGTTCTTTTGCTGCTGTCAACAACCTATGTGCAATATGTGCACTGGTGTTAAGTCACTTTCCTGTAATGACTGAGCCAATGGTTTTCTTTTCGCTTGTGCAATATTATGTCTTCACACTTCACATGCAGTACATTTCCCCCTGGATGGTTGCAGGTGTTCAGGGAAGAGGGTCCTATCAGCTCAGTGTAAACCCAGCAGTAAGTGATATATTTTTATTTAAATAAGTGTTAAATAGCTCTGTATTCCAGCAGTAATCAATATTAACGCGCGTTTGGTCAGTAACCCATGTCTCTCCTCCCCCTGCTCATGCAGTAAAAGAGAAAATATGTTTTCTGGTATCCCTGCCCACTTTGTCCAATCACAACAGAGAAGTCCATAAAGAGGCGTACCTGACTGCATGTGAACATAGTAGAGAGCAGGATCTTCCTGTTTGCTGTTGTGTCTGGTGATTACTGCTCTGCTCTATGGTGATGTGGAGAGGAAGGAGGTTTGCTTACTGCAAAACAGACAGGAAGTTAGCTAAAACGACGACAACGCTTACAGCAGCTTTAACGTCTACGCAAACCAACAGTGTTGTAGTCAAGAAAACCTAAACCGAGACCAGGTCAAAACCAAGACCAAAGCAGGAGTCCTTGTACTGAATTTGAGACAAGACAGAGTAAACACAAAAAGGCAGGTAGGTTGAAACAACAACAATTGACGGGGTGATTAACTTAGAACACAGGTGAGGAGCAAAAACGGCAGGAAAACAGACAAAGGGAGGAAATGAAGGGCAAAACCTGACGCGTGATGACAGACCTTCAAAATAAAACAGGAAATAACAAAGCCAAAAACACAAACCATAACACTGAGGACAATTTCCAGCCGTGTGTATGGCGATCAAAACAGGTATTCTAAGCCAAAACGTGATCTTTTCCAAACCCTAACCAAGTGGTTTTTGTGCCTAAACCTAACCAGACTATAAGCTCAGCGTTGTAACAACATAAAATTGAAAACTGAACCTAAAGAAATGTAAAGTTTCAACATATATGGGGTTTGCAGAAACGTACTTTGCCAAAACTCATTCTGGTGATTGGGTTGTAAGAACATCGCGCTCAGCCCCATGTGTGCCTTAAGGCAAAGCTTACTGTTTGTGGTCATGGCATTTACCTCCTTGATTGCGAGATGTCTCATTTTTCTCTCCTGGAAGGAACAAGCACCTTGTAATTTTTCAAGTTGGATTTGAGACACTATGCATTACCTAAAACTTTAGAGAAAATCAGATATATGCTTATATCCCCCCCCGGGTTGGTGGAGAGAATAGCCGAGTATCTTGCCAGTTATAATCCTATGTACACCGCAAACAAAGGTGTGATCTAATGGAAACTCAAAAAAAAACTGTAGCAAAACATGAAGGTAAAAATATCGGTTAACTAACTAACTTCTGCCTTGCACACAGCCCATTCACATCATCATTTCCCTGTAACATTGGATGCAGCGTGGCTTCAGCTCTGCTTTTTGCCCTGTCACTTCCTGCTTCCTTCCTTCAGCTATTTTTTATATTACTTCAAATAGTATTCAATAAGCCCCCACCTTCACCTCAGCCTCCACCTGTAGGCTGAGTCTGAATCAGATTATCATCTTCACTCTCTGCTGTGCGGAGCTTTGCGTTCGCTGGCAGGGAGCCATGAAGTCAGAGCCCTATAGCGATTGTGTGCACACATCTGTTCAGCATGAGCTTTTTAATTCCAAGATACCAGCATTACAACAAATCAAGTAAAGTACGCAAAGGTCAAAGCCACTGCACCCAGCTAACAAAGCTAAGAACTTGAGTTGCCTCAAACTGTCGGCAGACTCGGAGAACGCTCATAAAAGGATTTCAAAATGCCCAGATATCACATTAAAATATGACTCATAACCCTAACCCTAACCTAACCCTAACTGGCTTTTTACAGTTTCAAATTAACTTTGAGTTTGATTGCTCAGGTTGGAGATTTCAATCTGAACCACAAGACTGCATCATTCAGGTATTAAAAAGATAGAGTTAGTCTCGACGGGGTTGTTTAGATCTATATTTTTAAATCTAAAAACAGCTGTTGCATGTTTTATATTTGACGGTTTTGGCCCAGTTAAATTACATATGAGGAATGGTTTCTGCACTGATCCAGCAAAGTGTCGTGTGTGGAAATGCGTGTGAGTCTTCTCTAATTATCGAAATTTTAGACCTCGTGCTGGGTTTGGCTTTGAGGCTGTCACAAACAAACTTGACACAGACTTATAAGTGATTTATCCTTTTATTGAACACAGATGCATGCACATACACACACACACACACACACACACACACACACACACAGAGAGAGATAGCTGTTGCTGTGGTTTCTCTCAGATATGGAAGATGATCTGTTGTCACGCGAACTGGTTTCTCCTTCAGTGTAATGCACGCCTGCATGTAGCTGGAATGAATTGGCTGTGGGTGTTGGTACACTGTATCTACCTGTTTAAAATTAGGGTTTTGTAAGAGAGGGGTTTGTGTGAATGTGGGTGTGTTTATAAATGGGTAAATGTGATACAAAGGGCCGGATCACAAACAAAAACAGGTACATGATTCACGGCTGCAGAATCCAGATGGAGAAAAAGAACGAGGAAGAAGAAGGAGGAAGAAGAAGAGGATCCTCTTCAACAAAACACATTTAAACATCATATTTCTTTAACGTCACATTTATCGTGTCCCGCCTCCCGATCCATCTTTTTTCCAATGTTCAAGCCTCAAACCTTCTACAATAAATAATATATTTGTGAATGAAATCTCAGTCTAGGCATCAGGATTTATTGAAGGAGGAGCAGTCTCTTCAGTGCTTTGCTTTCCAAACAAACTCTTACATAATGATTAGTAATGTAATAAATAATAAACAGGGCTCAGTTTGTATTCCGGATGCAACATCGCTTTGGGATTACTCATGGCAACCTTGATGTGGTGCTTAATTGTTTGATTAGAGAGGAAAATGATTATTAAATGCTTGAAGGAGGCTATTTATTGAAGACAGAAGCACCTTTTAAGTGAGCTAGATGTGCTCTGAATAGAAGTTAAATATACCGACAACCCGTGGATATTCAATCACTTATTTTTCCGAGCTGAATTTAAACTGATGTCAAAAAGTCAAAAGTGATCGTAAGCTTAGAGAAACTCTCAAGAACACAGTCTGACATTAAACTGCGTATGTTTGCAATTACTGTCATCAGCAGTAGTTTCTCATTTAGGAGCAGCAGCAGTGGCACATTTTGTACTCAAGATTTCATTTTTTCTGCATCCAGCTGCTACCAGAAGTTCAGATTAACACCACCTGCCTCTTGTAAAAGCTGACACAAACATGACTCATGAGTTCACAAACTTCATAACTTCAGCATTTTGTAAGCAGCGTGCCATCAGTTAATGAACGTTCATAAAACACGATAACACACTTCAATGTTATAAGAAAATATATAAAGCTACAACAGCTCATATAGCATCAGTGAGTGGTGTGTGAACATTTAATGGAAGCTTGATTTTTGAGCCAATTTCTAAAATAATTTAACTGAAGTTGAGATGACACATTTAGTATTGTTCAGTCACACTGACGAACATTAATTATTTGATTTCCTTTAAATTATCTTAACAGTCAGTTCAGTGAATCTCACAAAGATAAGCTGCGGCAGCTCCTCGGTGCTATTTTGATCCTGCATTGGTACAAAGTTAAAATTTGAATCTGCTGCCTAGTAAATTTTTTTGAAGTATAAAAGTTTAAGGCGGAGAATGACCTTTAACCTTTATCATGGTTGGCTAGATTTCATTATAATGTTAACCATGACTTATTAAAATTTGTGTGAAGTTCAGCGGGGAGCGTCTCTTTGTCCCAGACTGGATACTGTTTTTTTTAAAAATTTTTATAAAGATCACAAGTGAAAACAATCGGAAATTACTGTTTTCTACTCTATAATGTTTTTTTCCATTTACAATCTTATCTTATCATAATGTGTTTTTAAATAAATCTTAATATATAACAGATATCAGCTCATATAATGAAGTACTAGTACTAGTAATAGATGACAGTATTTCCCTTTGAAATGTAGTGTAAAATAAAGGTGCATAAAAAAAAATTCAAGTTATACAGTATGTGAGAAAGTAAGTAACTTTATTAAGCAGATTGTATTAAGTAAATTCATTTATAGAGCACTTTTCAGGAACAAGTTCTTCAAAACAGAAATAAGGCAACTGTCACAAATACAGATTTATAGACACATTAATTACATTAATAACATTATATACTTGAAATGAGCATTAGTACTGTTTGAGGACTTATTTAGAAAGTCTGACATACGCTGCTGGAAGTAACAAAAGAATCTTGTCAATTATTTAAACCCACCATTTGACTTGAACGTCACCCTGAGGAGTCGTCCTCTCCGCTTTGTGCAGCACGATGTCGAGAATACAACTGGAAAAACTCTGCTCCTGTGATCTTTTAATAACACCAAACCAACAGAAGCAGATTTCCTCCATCATGAGCTTTACAGTGAGAGGTTTAAATTCAGAGAGGATGTGTGGCCACGTTTATGTGAGTCCTGTGCTTCCTCGGCTCTGGATGATTGCATTCTGTAACTTGAAGAATGGCCTTGATGAGGCTTTGAGAAAAAAACGTCTAATGGCCTTTTTACAGCAGTAAAGAGTACGAAAAAACACTTAAACAGCTATACAGATGCAACTCAGACAATTATGGCAAATGCTGACTACATATACAAACTATTGGTGAACAAGGCATCATCTTGAATATTGTGTACATCAGGTGGTCACGTCTGAAGCTGTTTCTAGAGGGCCTAACTCCGGTTCCTGCTGAACTGAGCCAGTGTTTGTTTAACATCGAACTGTTATCAGCTCAGTAGGCACAGGAGGTTGAGCCCAGGCACCTGCACCACCTCACTCTCACCACAAGGGGAAGCAAACAACAGGTTTACAGCATCAGGAAGTATGGACACTAAAAAGGTTTACCTCAACAGATGTATGTCCCCCAAATTTGTTCCACTTAACGTTTTAATTACTAGGTTAAATTAAGCAAAGATATGATAAAAGGGCCTTTAAAATTAAATTCAAAGGGTTGGTTTCCTCAAATACAAATAATTAGTCTTCTGTGTGTCCAGGTTTTGAGATATTATGGAAATTTCCGCCTCTAGAGCATTGAGAAATGACATTTAGGCAATTCACCAGCAACATGTCTTCAGAAGAAAGAAGCTTAACTGTGGATAATCCACATAACACAGTGTGAATAGTTTTCATATCTCTTCAATAGGAAGTAATTCCACTGCAAACTGTGCACAGTGGTGTAATAAAAACAACCGTTTCTGGAAAGAAATGTTGGTGATTCATTTTTTCAGTGTTGTGAGCACCACATCTCCATTCACTTAGTCATTGGTGGTATCTACGACACACTATCTCAATATGTGGGGTAAATCAAACCAAATGTTAATAACATAATATAGGATAATAACTGAAGTAGCTTTTCACATAAAATTAAGAAGCTTCAGGATTACAATATGAAAGCATAGTAAGACATTACATCGTACATTAAAAAAGGACATCGATGCAGAAATTATGCATGATAAAAAATGAAGGGATGAAAATAAAAAATACAAATACAAACTGAACACAGAAATGTAATGCCAGAAAAGTAATTAAAAGATGTGCAATCATAGTACACATCAGTCTGACAGCAGCACAAGTGGTCAAGCACCATTTACAAAAGTCTCCATACAGCTCATGGGTAACTGCATGTTTACTTGAAGCGCACATGAATACACACACGAATAGTGCTTTGCTTTCATGACCACCCAGACAGTAAATGAGCTCAGGAATCACAATTACATTGCTACTTTCCTTCCCGATGGGACATTTCCTGTACTTCCTTCCTGTATGAGTGAGCCCTCCCTTCGCTGCATCCTGCCCTCTGCTCTCACCCAGCTTTCTTTTTTTAGGAAACCGATCTTAAAAGGGATAGACGGAGAAGACTGAAAGCCTATTGTGCTGTACAACATACCAGAGATACATAGGATATATAATGCTTATATATAATGCTAAACATGTGTATATATAGCTAAACATTCTCATTATTGGGAGTTCAAATTGGTAAGATGATCCACAAAACACAGCAATATTTTCTATATTCATCTCCTTGAAATTAAAGCTGCTTACATTTCCGTATGGTGGGATGTAGCAGCACATAATTTAATATAAATCGACTTCTTACAGCTGTTAGTGGGTGTAAAAGCTGAAAATGCTTGTGAGGAGCGGAACTTAGCCACTGTGAACACAGGCTTTCACTGAACTGTTCACGGAGCAAGCTAAGTCCTGCCCCTCCATCAAACACATGACCTCGACACATGAAGACATGAATGCTACTTCAGGTAGGTATGATTATTTGCTTTCTTACTGAAAATCAGATGAGAAGATTGATAATCACACTCTAGTCTGTACCGTAAATAGAGTTTCTAAAATAAGCAAACAGGAGGACTTTGATTCACGTTAGCACAGAAGGTCAGCTAAGGGGAGACCTTTAGTTCATGTTAGCATAAAAGGTAAGCTTATGGGAGAGCTTAAGTTGACATTAGCATAAAAGGTAAGCTAACTGAGAACTTCAGTTTACGTTAGCATAAACGGTAAGCTAATGAGAAAAATTCAGTTCACGTTAGTAGAAAATATAAGAAATTGTAAGAATTTAAGATTATGTTAGCATGAAAGGCAAGCTAACAGGAGAACTTAACTTAAAAAATAAGAATGTAAATAGAGGGAAACAGCTAGCCCGGCGCCGTCCAAAGTTAACAAAACTAACCTGTCAGCATCTCTAAACCTAACTAAATAAATGATACATCCTAAAACTACACAACCAGCAAAGTTATTACTGCAGCTCAGTTTTTCTTAAGCTAACAACATGTATTTAATATGTTAAAAGGATTTAAAGCTGTGGCCTCTGCTAACGTGGGTGCTGGCAGAGCAGTCGTCAGGTGTTGGAGGCTGGTGCGGGTTTCAGCTGTAGCTGGTTGGAAATCCCTGGCAATGTGATTTACATTACATCACAATCAAATCACTCTGCCAGGAATCCCTCCAGCTAAAGCAACCATTCAGCATCCTGTTTGGGAAGACGAAGAGTAGGAGGAGGAGGAGGAGGAGGAGGAGAGGGGAGGGAGGACGGAGGGCAGTGAGAGAATGACAAGTAGAAATACCGTAAATGATTAGAAAAAAAAAACATGTGCGTGTCGTGGTGAGAGAAGGTCGCAAGCGAGGACGGAGAGAGAAAGCGCAGACTGCAGGTGTCTATCTGAGCACACATCAGCGTGGCTGAGCACATTTACTCCCTCATCACTATGTAATTATGGGAAACACACACACACACACACACTTTTAAATGTTAACACATGCACACCCACACATCATGCATGCTCGTGAGGAGTTTGCTTTCATATAGGCACCTGGACAAACAGGAAAGTAATTCACATCTATACACTGTCGCTGATTGTAGGAACGTATGCAGGTGTGTCAAGGGGGCGTTTGTGTGCAAGCAATCGATCAAGCTCATGCATACGTCTGTTTTGGAGCCCTGCAGGACTTGTCTTAGTTACGGGTCCGGTTGTCAGGGAGTTATATAGTCTCACACAAGGAAACCACACAAACATTTTTTTTTTTTTGAAGCGGCTGGAAGAATTTGACCTTTAATCACTGATTGTATACAGTGCATGAAACACCAAAAATACATGCAGTGTCAGCATAAATGGAAAATGGACAATTCCTCCGAGGTCAGGGAAA